>NC_141540.1:15092500-15392500 GCF_021556685.1 Rattus norvegicus | reverse complement strand
GACAATGGGTGGGAAGAACCATGTTCTCTACTGGGTCCAAATGAGAAGCAAATTCAAAAGTCAGGACTGAGACAGGCAGGGGATTCCATACAGGTCACACTGGTTTTTTTTTTTTTTTTTTTTTTTTTTTTTTGGTTCTTTTTTTTGGAGCTGGGGACTGAACCCAGGGCCTTGCGCTTCCTAGGCAAGCGCTCTACCACTGAGCTAAATCCCCAACCCCCACACTGTTAATGCTATGGAATCTGTGTGCGTGGTTTTTATCTGCTTTTAATTTTTCCTTGTCTACTAGAAACATGTACGGGAGCCTATGACAGAGGTGACTGGCTGCTGGGACTTTGTTTTCTGTTTTTGAAACAGGGTCTCGGGGTTGGGGATTTAGCTCAGTGGTAGAGTGCTTGCCTAGGAAGCGCAAGGCCCTGGGTTCGGTCCCCAGCTCCGAAAAAAAAAAAAAAAAAGAACCAAAAAAAAGAAAGAAAGAAAGAAAGAAAGAAAGAAAGAAAGAAAGAAAGAAAGAAAGAAAGAAAGAGGGTCTCAGGTAGCCCAGCCTGACCTTGAACTCACTGCATAGTTGAAGGTGACTTCGAACTCACAATGTTCCTAATCCGCCCCAAGAGTGCCGCAGCGGCAGATGTGTGCCACATCTGGCTGGATTTGGGGATGGTGTTGGTATTTTCATGGCTGTTGGTGGTCGGTGGTGGTTTCTTTTCTCTTTTCTTTCTTTCTTCCTTTTTACACAGGCTCTCTCTACACACAGCCCTGGCTGTCCTGGAACTCACTATGTAGACCAAGCTGGATTCAAACTCACAGAGATTCGCTCTCTCCTGCCTCTGCGGCGCTGAGTAAAGGCGAACACCATCATCCTCGACAGGTTTTTTTGTTTAAGAGACAGGGTCTCTCTATGTGTTGGGAACTGGTTCTAATGCTTTGTCTTATTTTGGCTCCCAAAGTCGCGCTTCCTGACCCTCCAGACCTGAGGGTCCCTGCCCCTAGCTGGTTTCCATTGATAATGAAGAATTACTGTACAACCATTGGCTGGGCAGAGAGATGGGGGTGGGACTTTTAGATTGCTCAGGCAAGGGACAGGCGGGGGGGCGGGGGGGCATGACTCAGAGGCGAGGGATCAGATTTAAGAGCTGCAGGACAGAAACCATCCAGCAATCTAGGCAGAAAGGGAACGCAGCCCTATGAGGGGGGCCAACCAGAAGGTAACAGGACAGGACAGCAAAGATAAAATATAGATTTAGAAGGTGTTAAGCCAGGAATACCTGATGGACATGTGTGCCAACCACGGGTTGGTTTAGAAGTGCCTAGCCTTCGAGCTAGTCAAGGCATATCAAAATTAACTGGCGTTTGCATTAACTGTACGTGCGTGCGTGGTACGTGCGTTCGTTGTACGTGCGTGCGTGCATGCGTCGTGCGTCCCATTCGAGAATCCAGAGAGCTCGTGGGCAGGGACAGCAAGCAGGCAACCCACTGAGAGCCAAAGCAATTCAACTAATTCACCGCCACACTATGAAGCCCTGACTAGCCTAGAATTTACTGGTCTGGTCTCAAACTCATAGAACTCTGTCTGCCTCTTGCCTGGGATTCGAGGTGTGCAGAATCATACTGCATCCAAAGACTGATGTCCCCACTGTCCCAACCACTTGAGTGTAGACAAGTGCTGCCTACCTCAGACATGTTAATACTCCAGATGTTATTGCGAATCTTCGGGGTAGCCAGTCGCTTCAGCCGGTTAGAAGCTTGGTACTCCAAAGTGGACCGAGGGATGGGCCAGATGGGCGTAGTCCTAAAAGGCACTTGGAGTTCAGCCATCACCCCACTCCTCTGCAGAGCTGCATGTGCATGGTCTTTCCCAGAATGCACCTGGGATGGGTGAGCCTAAAAACATTGGGCTACAAAATGCCTCCCAGAGGGATATCCCGTGAAGGCCAAGAGAGACCTTTCCCAGCTGTCTGCCCCAGAGCACGAGGTACCCTCCATATGTACTTTCTTTCTTAACCTTCCTGGGTGGCAAAGGGCTAGCTTCCACTCCCATCAGGAGCCACAAAGGGCTAGGGAGATGACTACCCTGAGCTCACAGGGTAACACCAGGTCCCATCTCCACCCTCTCCAAGAACAAGTGCTGCCGACCTCAGCTTCTGCGACTGCTAACTCCAACCCCCCCCCCCCCCCCCGTTGGCTGCCACAAACTGGGATGCAGCACAAGCTGAAATCTATCCCAGCACGAGGGATGTCACCAGCCGCCTGTGCACATGACTTCTCCTTACTCAGATGACAGTTTGGTACTAACACACAACGGGGCTGCTCATAGACACAGTGGTGGCACAGGTCGCACTTCAGCCATCAGTGCGTAGAGAAAGCAAAGGTTTGCCCAAGTGGCTCTGAGGACAGGCTTCAGAAAGCATGGCTACCAGGTTCCTACTCTAAAACTCACAGTCATGAGTGCCAATGTCAGGCTGATCGATCACCAATGGGTACCATACCCTCGATCCCCAAGGTTAGACAGCTAAGGGACATTGGCTAGAACTCTTGAGACTCAACACCCAGAAGCAGGACACGCTAAGCCCCTCTCAGTATGAAACAGAAAGAAGCTCAGATCTTCCCCCTGCCCACCCTCCCTCACCTGTTGTTGTTGTAATATTCCTGGTAGAACCTCTTGGGCCTTGAAAGCTCCTCCACGCGGCGGGACACCTCTGGACAGAAATGGCCCAGTCACTACAGCTACACTGAGTCCCAACAGGACCCACCCTACATCCCAGGGTTCTACTCAGCCCTCCACAGGTCCAAGCATGGGGTACAGACTAGAGACATGGGCAGACACTTTGCCAAAATACATTATACAATTGGCAAGACTATGGCTCCTTCCTCCCCATGGTTAAACACAAGAGGCTTGTAAACTAGGTTTTTATCTGAAGTTGGTGCTGGCCTAGGATTTCTAGGGTTGGGGTGAGGGGCATAGATGAGTCTGGAGCCCCAAGAAAAACCATCCTAGGCTACACTCATCCACAGAGGAGCTCTGTGGGTAGGAGAGCTTTATTTGAAGGAGTCTATGTGCTCAAAGAAGATGGATCCCTTTTGGGAAGGAAGGTATAGGATCTCTGTAGTACAAATGCTAGCCCTGCCCAGATTTGCCTTGGAAACTGCCCTGAACGCCTCTCCCTACAATCCCACAAGATTCCATCAGAAACTGCTCTGAACCCCTCTCCCTGCAATCTCACAGGATTCCAGGCACTCAGGGTGGTAGGGAAGGACTAGAGTCCTTAAGTGGGGGAGGCTTGGAAGATGACTGGTGGTCACGTACTGAGTGGAGTCAGCAGCTGTGGACCAGGCAGAGGACACCCAGGCTGCCCCAGAGAGACAGAACCTACCAGGGACTGTGATGGTCAACGTGGTGTCCTCAATAAATCGCTCCGTCCAGTATACAGAAGGCCTGGAATACAGCCGAGCAGCTCAGGGCAAGCTGCCCTGTGCCCTGCACCCTGCGCCCTGCGCCCTGTGCCCTGCACCCTGCGCCCTACACACTGCACCCTGTGCCCTGCGCCCTGCGCTCTGTGACCTGCGCCCTGCACCCTGTGCCCTGTGACCTGTGCCCTGCACCCTGCAGCCTGCGCCCTGTTCTCTGTGTCCTGCACCCTGTGCCCTGTTAGGGAAGGGAAGCCTGAGGCCCTGGGACAATGCACAGGAGGCTGGGGAACCAGGAAGGGCAGCCTGAGAGAGCAGGAGGATGCAAAAGAACAGAAGGTCAGGCTGGATTAGGGCAGTGAGCACCAGGGAAACACAGATTTATCTAGAGTGAGGCCCGTGTTTCAAGATGGGGCACGTGAAAAGGCCAAGTGCAGCCTGGAGAGCTGGGCCCCTCAGGTACACAGACAGAGCCCAGCAGGCCTGGTGCTCACCAGGAAGGCAGAGTTGGGACAGCCCTAGCTCTAGAGCCCTCCACCCAAAGAACTTGGTCCCTGGAAAGAAGGCAGCTCAGGTGTATCCTTGGAGCCTGGCATGTCCCTGACATGAGCAGGTGACAGAGGGAGGGGACACCCCAACTCACCAATACAGGCAGAACTGCAAGTTGGTCTTGCGTGGGGAAATCCAGACATGGCCCTTACAACAGCGCCCCGTCCTGCGATGAGACAGGGTCCCAGGCCCTGCCTTTGCCTCTGGGTCCCCACTGTTTCCCAGATTCCTCGCTGTTCTCTGGGTACCGCCCAAGGGTCCCACCTCTGGTGCCTTGACTGGTACCCCCCAACAGCCCATTTATTCTCTAGGTGTCCTACCCAAGGTGCCACAGGGGTGATGGGTTGGTGACCGGGCGTCAAAAGAACATAGCAGGCCCAGGCCACCTACTGCCCTTGCCACCTCATGGGCCCCAGCCCTCACCTGTCTTTCAGACACTGCCAGTTGAACTTGGGCTTTGCCAGTTCCAGTAGCCTATGGTTCTTCTTTTTCCTGCACTTGGCTGAGGAGGTGGTGGGAGTAGTCCGCTCATTGATGGACAGGTGGCTGCAAAAGTTTGTCGTCAGGGCCTGCTGGTCTACCTTGCCGTGCCTTGGAGCCTACAGAGCCGTCTTGCTCCCCCATCAGGAGCCTTCAGTCAGCTCTGGGCCCCTGGAGCCTTGGCACTCTCTATGAATGAGTTTGCTGTCACCCAGGCTCCATACTGTCCAGAAACTGAGCCCTGAGCCCACAGAACCAGGAGGAGTCAGCTCCCACCTCCTGGGGCTGTTGCAAGAGTGAACACGACACTCACTTCTCTCCTGTGTTTACTGAGTACCAGGACCCAGAGCAGGACAGAGCTACCTGCAGCATCCCCTTCTCCAAGGGGAAGGACAATGAAGGTGACCAGGATAGACCGGTGCGTTAGCATTTGCCTCTTTGGCACCTACCTGCCCACTAGGTCCCCAACACCCACCTCATTCCAACCACTTCCACCTCCAGGTCTCGTCGAAGAGAATCCTCCAGATTGGAGACCTCGGGGAGCTCTTCCCCAACCATCTCCTCTGGGGGGATTTCCTCTTCTGGATCATCTGTGTTTCGCTCTGTGGTGGCTTGGGAGCTCTGCAGCCAGTGGTCCTCAAATAATGTACTCTGAAGGTCCAAACTGCCATCACTCTCCCTGTACTCTGACCCGCCCGAAGTCTTGGTATCCAGGACTGGGATGCTGAGCAGACTAGACCTAGACCGGTGTTCGCCAAGTTCCCCCATGTGTGCGGCCCCTCCTAACCCTTTAACCTCACTCCCTCAGCACCCAAATGGACCTGTGGTTGCCACAGCAACAGGAGAATGCCCACCCATGGATTCCGAGGCCCCATTCCATCCCAGTGTTGGAGCTGGGTCTGGGGTGCACAGCTCAAGGCCCCGCCCTTCAAGTCTTTCTTTCGGAGTGGGGGACAAGGGACAACAGGGTCTCACTATGTAGCCCAGGCCGGCCTCAAACCTGACTTCCTCCTGCCTCAAGCTCCTGAGTGCTGGGAGGACCCATCTGTGCTGGACTCCAGACTCGAGCCTGGATTCAGATCTCACCGAAGGCTGTGCCCCTCCAGCGGATGGGTTTATGGAATCCATAGGGACTTCTGGGCATGAATTTTTTTTTCCCCTTCAAAAGAGACACAAGAAAGAAACCACCTCTCTGCTTCCTGATTACGATTGGGTTTCTCTTTAATATCTGTTGCTCAAGCAGCCATTCTGTGACCTCAGGGCTCTGATGGCAGGTGAACTTCCGAACATGGTACCTCACAGATGGCTCTGGCTCTCTGCTGCCTCCTTGGTAGCTGACTCTCGGGTCCTCACAGCGCAGGGTCCTATGACACACGCAGATTCTGCCCTGAGTTATAGAAGGACCACCTTCCAAATACACCACCTTGCATCTCAAGTGAGAGTATGGCTGTGGCAGAGGACACTGCCAACACAGCCCCATCTCCAGTCTGGGCACGAGGAGAACTAAGGGCACAGAGGTCTACCGCCCCCATACCACAGCTGGAGAGACTCCATCTCCACTCTCACTGCTTTTACAAGGGTAGGATTGAGATGAGGTCACGGAGCACTGGGAAGGGGCAGAGCCCCAGAGACCAGGGAGCTGAGGAGGCAATACCTGTGCAAAGCTCACAGCCAAGGGGGCCAGAGCCAGGGCGATAACCCAGTCTCTGACAGATGCGCTGGCTAAACTTGACTGTCAATTTTATTTGGATTTTGGATCATCTAAGACCAGCCTGTGAGTGCATCTCCAGGAAGGGAGACCTTCCCCACCGAGTGCGCAGTCCTTCCCAGTGTCCACTCAGCTAAAGTCTAAAGGGAAGGCAGTGTTGCCTACTGGCCTCTGCTTCTTGCTGGTTAGTGTGTCTACTCCGTTGTTGCCTCTCCCGCTGCCACCTTCTTTCGCTGATACCAGAACCCAGAATTTTCAGCTTTCTAGGGTGGTCTGGAGACCAGTGGTTCTGTAGGAAGCCCCTGGCCTTCCGTAGCAGATTAGAACTGCTATGGGGCCCAGCCTTATAGACTAGACAGTTGCCAGGTAATTAGCTGCTGCACGGTGCAGGGAGTCATTGATCCAACCCATATCCTCCTGTGAGCCGATCTAGTAAACGCCTTCCCTCCTGATACCCTGCAGAGCTAACACATAAAAGGTTGTGGAACTGGAGCCACTGCAGGCCCCAGGGACTGTGATGGTGAATGGTGATACATTCTCCATCTTGGGTTTTCCAGGCAGGAAACAAAATAGGTATAGAGAATAGTTGTGCTGAGGGATGCAGGGGACCGGAGTTTGGTTCCTGGTCGATCACAAGTGCCTGTAACTCCATCTCCAGGGGCTCTGACACCGTGTTCTGGCATCGGCGGGTGTCTTAGCCACTGCTCTACTGCTGTGAAGAGACACTAGGACCAAGGCGACTTATTAAAGAAAGCATTTAGTTGGGGGTTTTCGTACAGTGACAGAGTGGGAGCCCACGATGAGCACGGTGGGAAGTGTGGCAGCAGAATAGCAGGCACGGTGCTGCACCGGTACCTAGAGCTTACATCTCAGCTACAAGTGGGAGGCGTAGAACAAGAGAGACTGGACCCTGCAGACGCTTTTAAAAACTCGAAGCCCATACCCAGTGACACACCTCCTCTAACAAGGTCATACCTCCTAGTCACCCCAAAACAATTCTACCGACCGGGGACCAAGCCTGTCTTAGGGTTTCCATTGTTCTGAAGAGACACAAAGGCGACAAAATGTTGTCTCAAAGGACAACATTTCATCGGAGCTCCCTTACAGCCAAAGAGGTTCAGCAAGAATCATGGCAGCATCTAGGCAGGCATGGGTGCTACAGGAGCCGAGAGTTCTACATCTTGATCCAAAACTAGCCAGGAGAGGACTCTGTCTTCCACAGGCAGCCCGGAGGGCACTCTCAAAGCTCACCCACACAGTAACACTTCCTCCAACGAGGCCACGCCTCCTACTAGTGCCACTTCCTGTAGGCACTTGACTTTTCAGAACTTACTTATAATAAAAATTCATGAATGTTTTAACCCCCCCTCCCACCTCCAGTCCATCACCAACCAGAGGCAGTGGAAAAGAAAGATTATTCGGACAGAGGGGAAGTGGGCCACTGCTATCTCCACACTCAGAATATCAGCAGTGCAGTCCGCTAGCAAACCACCAAACAAGAATCAGCAGCTTCAGTCCAGTCCACTTGGCAGACAGTGGCTGTTGGATCTAGAAGAAATTTTGAGGCACCACCAGTAGGCCCAAGTCCATGGAAGCAGCAAGAGGCTGCTAGAATATCATGAGAAGTTCTTTAGCGGGTTACTCTCTGTGAAGTCACGTCGTGACCAGTGAGAGTCAGCAATGCAAGGTGAAGCAACACACAAGCATCGTCAGCCTAGCGAGGCACAGCAAGGCGAACCTATGCTCCAGCCTCGACCCACCATCTACGGCCATATTTACATTCTTTCTATACATTGTGCATCCTTCCATGTGTCTGGTTCAGTAAAACATTCTCTCACCTGTGTACCCCAGCAAAACATCGTTATGAATCTCCAAAGAAACCAGAAATTTCCACCTCGACTTCCCATGGGCCAAGCATATTCGAACCACCACAGAGCCTGTGAGGGCTATTCTCATTCAAACCACCACATTCCACTTTCTGGCCCCAACAGGCTGGTGGCCACATCACAGTGCAAATGTATACGGTTCAATTTCTAAAGTCCCCACAGTCTATCACAGTATTAACACTGTTTAAAATTCCAGTCTCTTCTAAGACTCAGAGCAATCCCTTTAACTTGTAAGTTCAGTTATAAAACTGTAACACCTGACAAAATCAAAAGGCAAATTACATATTTCCAACATAACAATGGCACGAAATATACATTGCCATTCCAAAAGAGAAGCGGTAAGGGGGCATAGTGAGGAAATACTGGGTCAAACCTGAGCAGGGCAAATTCCAAATCCGGTATCTCTGTTTGATGTCAAAGTACTTTGATGGCTGCACACCCTTCCAGCATTATTGACTGCAACACACTTCTCTCTCCCTGGCTGGTTGCACACCCCATCTGCAGTTCTCCTTGGCAGGTGTCCCATGGTTGTTCTGGCATCTCCAACATCGTGGGGTCTCCAAGGTAATCCAGGCGAATCTCTCTCTCTCTCTCTCTCTCTCTCTCTCTCTCTCTCTCTCCTCTCCTCTCCTCTCCTCTCCTCTCCTCTCTCTCCTCTCTCTCTCCTCTCTCTCTCTCTCTCTCTCTCTCTCTCTCTCTCTCTCTCTCTCACACACACACACACACACACACACACACACACACTCGGCCTCAGCAGCATTCCCTAACCATTCAGGAGGATTGATTCCACAGCGCCTTTTACTTCTGTATCCTTGACAAAACCACAACCACACAGCTGACGCTGCCAAGTTCTACTGGCTGCCTGGAGCAGGGAGCTTGGCCCCCTCCCTGAATTAATTTGCATACGTTTTGGCTTGTGCCTGCTCTTTAGGAACAGGCCCTTTCCTACCACCAGTTGCAGAATTAGCTGGGTGTGGTTTTGCCCCCGGGGGCACCACTCCTTGGCTCCACTTAGCTTTTCTTTAAACCCTTCATCTCTCTGAGCACAGGCTTTGCCTCAACATTACACTCTCTGATGCTCTTTTTCTCCTCCACTGTACATTTTGTGTTCTTGCCTTGCTTGCTCTTTTTCACTGCAGATCTGCGTAAGAGTGATCGCTAAAACCCACGTATCCCAGTCAATACCAGGCTGTCTCGAAGCCTCTCCTCTGCCAACAACACAGATCCAAAACTCTTTAATTCAGCCTCAAGTAGATTTTTAGGACAATGGCAGGAAGAGGCATATTCTTTGCTTAAATATCACAAGAATGGTCTCTAGGCCAGTTTCTACTAGTGGTCCTCTCTGAAACCCTTGATCTGGCTCTCCATAGTCCACACTGCTTCCGAGTTCCTATTAGGATGGCCCACTAAGTCCTGTTCAATTGCTTTCCTGACCCAAAGTTCCAAAATCAACATTCCTCCAAGAAACAGCATGGTCAGTCTTGTAACAGCAACACGCCACTCCCTGATACCAGTTTTTGTGTTACTTTTCTATTGCTGAGAAGAGACACTATGACCGAAGCAACTTATAAAAGAATTTGATTGGGGGCTGGATTACAATTTCAGAGGGTGAGTCCATATCATCATGGTGGAGAGCCTGGCAGCAGGCAGGCTTGGTGTGGGAGCACTGGCTGAGAGCGTATCTCCAAGCCACAAGTTGGACAAAGACAACTAGAGCAAGTGAGCCTGTTATGGGCTTTTGAAGTCTCAAAGCCCAACCCTGGTGACACACCTCCTCCAGCAGAACCACACCTCCTAATCCTTCCTAAACGGTTCCGCCAACTGGGGACCAAGTATGTACGCTTACAGGGGCCATTCTCACTCAAACCCCCACAGCAGGAGCCACCACACAAATGGTACATACTCACACATACATAAAAAAACAAAACATTAGGGGCTAGAGAGCTGGCCCAGTGATTAAAAGCGTTCACTGCTCTTCCAGAGGACTCAGGTAGCTCTCAGCACCCACATCAGGCTACTTACAACTGCCTGCAATTCCAACTCCGGGGGATCTAACACTTCCACAGGCACCAGGCACACATGTGGTGCACATAAAAAGCCCACACGTGCACAAAAAATAAATCCGTTATCATCAAGGTGGGAGCACAGCATCGTCCAGACAGGCATGCTGCAGACAGAGCTGAGAGTTCTACGTCTTCATCTGAAGGCTGCTAGGAGAAGACTGGCTCCCACGAGGTTAGGAGGAAGGTCTTAAAACCCATGCCACAGTGACACACTTCCTCCAACAAGACCACACCGCCAAATAGTGCCACTCCCCAGGCCAAGCATATTCAAACCACCACAAGGTATAATATGTAATTTTAGCACTCTCGGGCAAAAAAAGCAAATTTGAACAGTAATGAGATTTGGGCTCATCTGTTTCTACACTAACATTAACTCCTGCTAGGATGTATAATGGATGTCAGGGGACATAAAACAGTTCGAAGCATTTCCAGCACAAAAGAACCCACAGACATACACAGAGAAGGATGGCGATACTAAGTCTTTGCTGTCCGTGATTTAACCGTTATATTTCTATGAAATGGAAAGTGTTGTGCACAATGCAAACACCACAGTCATACACAGTAGCTGGCAGTAAGGGTGTTCGCCTCATTGGTTGTGGCAGCACCACCATCCTGTCCAGAGCTGTGGTGAAGACATGTGATACCACACAGGCGATCAGGACCAGAGACTGTAGCTAGAATTTTGGTTTCAAACAAACAAACAAACAAAAAAAACCCACAGAAATAATATGAGACTATGCTTTCATTTTAACCCCAGGCGTGGGATGTGGGGCTGCTTTGGACTGTCCGCAGCAGCTGACTGTGATTTGCCTCATGCTCTAGCAGAGGCGTGGTTTTGCCAGCTGCAGACAGTTTCTGTGATTGTGTAATGTTTGGAATTCTGGGTACTTTTCAGAGGCTATAAAAATGCTAGGGCCCCACGAGGTGGTTGTTGATGGTCAGTTTGGGGGCGGGGGGGGCTGTTGGATTTCGCTGGCTGCTATTAGTCGAGGTTCATTAAGTAGTCGTGCACAAAGAAGAAACAAGAAGTTATATATCCTGTCGGCAAAGATCAAACTTGCCCCTAGTCAGCAGGAAGTGGTCTAACAATAATGTCGGCCCCTTTCCCTCCCCTGACACGATTTAGGAATCTCTTTCCTCTCCTCTGAATCCTCCTCTGAATACTTTTCTCTCTTATCTAGTGTTAGGGAGTTGTGGAGAAGGGTGGAAGAAAGAGGAACCCACAAAGGAGCCACAAAACAGCTACAAGAGACACCTCAGATTGTTTTTGGTTCTTTTTTTTTTTTTTTTTTTTTTTCGGAGCTGGGGACCGAACCCAGGACCTTGCGCTTCCTAGGCAAGCGCTCTACCACTGAGCTAAATCCCAACCCCGAGACACCTCAGATTGTTATGTTTTTATTTTGAGTTCCTTTTTAGATGTTTTGTGCTTTGAAACCTCTAACTGCCATCCATACCACAGATCCCAACTGCCTCCTAGCCATCCTGTAGGGCAGGATCCTCTCCTCTAACCTCCACTGTTGCCTCCTCTAACCTCCTCTCTGCCCCTTCCGGAACCTCTGTCCTCTCCTCAGCCCCCCACCCCCTTATATCCTTCCCTCAACCCCCTCTCCCTTCTTCCTCCCTTTCCCCTTAGAGCATGGCTTCTCCGTGCTCCAGGCTGCCCTCGACCATGGTGGATTCCCTTCCCTCAGTCCTGCCCCCATTTCTCTCCGACCATCAGGACTTCCTTGCTCTTCTTGTCCATTTGTTTTGGTCCTTGGCACTTCTGTGGTTCTCCATTTCAAAGTAGACATCACGTTTCCCCCGCTGCATTTGGGAAAGGTCCTGAGGAAGGAGGCTGAGCTCAGCAGAGCTGCAAGCCGAGACCATGGGTGATGCTTATGATGACCACTAGGTGGTGGCCTACTCACGGCCACTGGTGCCCTCCTGCGTCAAGGAGACTCCAGACTCGGAACCCGTGTCTTCCCATGGGCAGGATTTTCAAACCAGAAAGAGATGCTAAGTAAGCCAGAGAAGATGACAACTGTCGTTGAACAAAGCTTAGGACCAAAGCAGCCTTCCTGGTACTATAGACAGCCTCGAAGATCCACAGGTGTACTCTTTCCGGGCTCAGTAACCTGTGGTCCAACAGACCCCGGATGTCCGGCTCCCCGGAGAGGGCGAAAACTCAGACCCCTTTTCCTGGATTCCAGCCCCTCAGCCTCCCCAGGGGCAAAGTCTCTGGTGCTGACAGAAGTTTGACCTTCCCAGCATTCCTTTAACCAAGAGCACCGATAGAGAGAGGCGGAAACTTTAAAACACAGCTCTCCTCATCTCCGTTTCTGTTGTTCTCTTTTCAGACAATCTCAAGCTCTCCAGGAGTGACCCACCCAGGACCTGGCTACTTAGCACGGGCTTCGTGGCTTCCCTGAGCACTTGAGGCTATCTGGAGGCCCAGCTGCCCTAGCAGCACCCACGTTCTTCCAAGGTCCCGCAGTTCCGCAGTGGTCACAGCTAGGAAATGCAGCACACGCACGAGGCCACCAGGGGGAGTGGATGCTGCCTGGGGACCTAAGCTATCCTTCAACTTCTGTTCCTACCCCACAGCATCATTCCAGGCAAGACTGTTTTCCATCTGTACAGAAATTTCACCACCCTCCCCACCTGATTGGTGTCAAGCAGTACTCAGGAGTTCATCTAAGAGGGACCTTCCGTTTGGTCTCCTCTGGTTGTACTGAGTCCCGCTAGCTGCCCTGACGTATCTCAAACTCGTGCAGTCACCTGAGGCAGCTTTAGGTTAGGCTGCAGCTCCCGGGTAGAGTCCTAGGTTCAAACACCGGTACCAGCAAGGTAGGAAGGAAACAACAGAAACGGACTCATTCTCGCAAGGTCCAAGTCCTCAAAGTCCAAGTCCACAGTCCTCACTGAGCTAAAGCTGGGTGTCCCGAGGGCAGGAATCCTCCTTAAGAGTAGATTGTCCTCGTAGATCTGAGAAGCCCACACATGTGACGTGGAGCCAACTCAGGGAACAGCAGGCGGAAGCGCGAGGCATTACTGTAGCCAGCGCCATAGCTAAGGAAGCATGAAGCAGGGTGGACGCACCAGTGGACCCTGGGAAGCTGCAGTGTGGAGGGCCCATGGCAGGAGGTGTGGAACACATGTACACACACACACACACACACACACACACACACACACACACACTCCCTACAGGAGCAGGGGTCTGGGAAGAGTCGTCATGCTCAAGCAGAGATGAGTGGCCAGAAGGGGACACCAAGACCATTGCCAAGCTTGTGTTCTTGTGGCTGTTGTCCCACCCCTAATCCTGTGTTTGCTAGTGTCTTATGATCATGCTTAGAGTGAGTCTTGCACACATATCATTCATTATCTCCCAGACTCCAGGAGGCGCTAGCCTTTGTCCTGGGGCTTTGCAAGTCTTTCCCCAAGGTAGACACATTCCAGAACTTGCTCTAAGGAGACAGAAAAGGTAGGAGCTGGCAGCTTTGTCCCAGTTCTCAGGTTTGCCTCTTCCCAAGGCCTTGTCAGCATTCACCAGTCTCATCCTCCATGGCTGTGGGCAGAGGCTGCCGTGAGCATCCACGGGCCCAGGCGTCAGCTCCAGTGTGGTCCTCCATCCTGGCGTTTCCCAGCACAGCCTGGTTCCTATGGAGACACCCAGAGTGGAATCGGCTGAGCTGGGCTTCCCGCCATGCGCCAGGCTCTCTCGCCTGAGACTAAATTAAGTCGTCTTGGTGGGGGAGGTGGAAAGAGAGGATCTAAAATGAGCTGGGGTGAGTCAGCACTGAGGGCCTGAGGGGATGCAGCCAGCCCACCAGGGTCTCATTCGGTGAGGGGGGGAGGGCACACAGCAGCTCCATCTCAGGTTTATGAATAGACAGCAGGTTCTCTGTAACTCAGAAAGGTGACCATCCCACACCAGGCCAGGAACTCCCCTGATCCAAAGAGACACGTACGAGCCCAACAGGACCCAGGATCCCCTAGGTCAGAGTCACCCTGTGTGCAGAAGATTGGGTGAGCGGGTGAGGCGGTGAGCAGCCGCTATGCAGACCACAGACTGGGGCACACCGCCTGCTCTCATTCCCCTCCCCAGCCAGAGGCGGATGCCCCCCCGAGAGCCCTCCTGGTCCAGGCTGGCTGGTAAGGGCAAAGACAGGAAGGATGAGGACCAGTGAGGGATCTAGATGGCAGATCTAGCCACCGTATGGTCTGGCTGGGATGTCTTACATTGGCCACTGAGCTTAGATTCAGGAAAACGCATGGCTCATCTAGATTCAAATTCAATCCTTACTCACAGGGCTGAGCTGTGGGAGCAAGCCCACTGCTGGTGAACTAGAAGTGAGGCCTTCCATGGGCTCTATATGGTATGGGGAGCATCTCACCCCTCTGTATCCTCGCTAACTCAGCCCGACCATCCCCTGCCCTAAAAGGATGATGGAGGTGGGTGTGACGACTGATCTTCCTCAGTCAGCTTGACTCAGCTGGGAAGAGACAGCCTCAGTGAGGAAATGCCCCCACCAGCCAGGCCTGCAGGCACGTCTATGGGGATGTTGTCTTGATTGACAGTTGATGTGGGAGGGTCAGCTCACTAGGGACAGTGCCACCCTGGGAAAGTGATACCTCCAGGTCCCTGCCAATTCATGCCCTCACTTCCCTCGATAGTGAACTGTAACCTGCAGGCCAACAACCTGTAGGACTGTCGCCTGTGCACCCTCCCCGCAAGCTACTTTTTGTCACAGTGTTTTAATTTGTACACTAGGACAGGGGGGAGCAGAGGGGAACTGGGGGAGGAGAATGGTAGGAGGCAGAGGGGAAGAGGGAGGAGGACTGGAAGGCGGCCAGTAAGGAAAAGACAGGCAGGACAACCGGAGGAAGATGGAAGGGTCTAGTAAGACAATGGTGGGTGGGACGGTGGGAGGATGGTGGTGGGAGGATGGTGATGGGAGGATGGTGGTGGGAGGATGGTGGTGGGTGGGACGGTGGGAGGATGGTGATGGAGGATGGTGATGGGAGGATGGTGATGGAGGATGGTGATGGGAGGATGGTGGTGGAGGATGGTGGTGGGAGGATGGTGATGGGAGGATGGTGGTGGGAGGATGGTGATGGAGGATGGTGGTGGGAGGATGGTGATGGAGGATGGTGATGGAGGATGGTGATGGGAAGATGGTTATGGAGGATGGTGGTGGGAGGATGGTGGTGGAGGATGGTGGTGGGTGGGACGGTGGGAGGATGGTGGTGGGAGGATGGTGGTGGGAGGATGGTGGTGGGAGGATGGTGGTGGAGGATGGTGGTGGGAGGATGGTGGTGGGAGGATGGCGATGGGAGGATGGTGATGGGAGAATGGTGATGGAGGATGGTGATGGAGGATGGTGATGGAGGATGGTGATGGAGGATGGTGGTGGGAGAATGGTGATGGAGGATGGTGATGGAGGATGGTGATGGAGGATGGTGATGGAGGATGGTGATGGAGGATGGTGATGGAGGATGGTGGTGGGAGGATGGTGGTGGGAGGATGGTGATGGAGGATGGTGGTGGGAGAATGGTGATGGGAGGATGGTTATGGAGGATGGTGATGGAGGATGGTGATGGGAGGATGGTGATGGAGGATGGTGATGGGAGGATGGTGGTGGGAGGATGGTTATGGAGGATGGTGATGGAGGATGGTGATGGAGGATGGTGGTGGGAGGATGGTGGTGGAGGATGGTGATGGAGGATAGTGATGGGAGGATGGTGATGGAGGATGGTGGTGGGAGGATGGTGATGGAGGATGGTGATGGAGGATGGTGATGGAGGATGGTGGTGGGAGGATGGTGGTGGGAGGATGGTGATGGAGGATGGTGGTGGGAGAATGGTGATGGGAGGATGGTTATGGAGGATGGTGATGGAGGATGGTGATGGAGGATGGTGATGGGAGGATGGTGATGGAGGATGGTGATGGGAGGATGGTGGTGGGAGAATGGTGATGGAGGATGGTGGTGGGAGGATGGTGATGGGAGGATGGTGATGGAGGATGGTGATGGGAGGATGGTGGTGGGAGGATGGTTATGGAGGATGGTGATGGAGGATGGTGGTGGGAGGATGGCGATGGGAGGATGGTGATGGAGGATGGTGATGGAGGATGGTGATGGGAGGATGGTGGTGGGAGGATGGCGATGGGAGGATGGTGATGGAGGATGGTGATGGAGAATGGTGATGGGAGGATGGTGGTGGAGGATGGTGGTGGGAGGATGGTGATGGGAGGATGGTGGTGGGAGGATGGTGATGGAGGATGGTGATGGGAGGATGGTGGTGGGAGGATGGTGATGGAGGATGGTGATGGAGGATGGTGATGGAGGATGGTGGTGGAGGATGGTGGTGGAGGATGGTGATGGAGGATGGTGGTGGAGGATGGTGGTGGGAGGATGGTGATGGAGGATGGTGATGGAGGATGGTGGTGGAGGATGGTGATGGAGGATGGTGATGGGAGGATGGTGGTGGAGGATGGTGGTGGGAGGATGGTGATGGAGGATGGTGATGGAGGATGGTGGTGGAGGATGGTGGTGGAGGATGGTGATGGAGGATGGTGATGGAGGATGGTGATGGAGGATGGTGATGGAGGATGGTGGTGGAGGATGGTGGTGGAGGATGGTGATGGAGGATGGTGGTGGAGGATGGTGATGGGAGGATGGTTATGGAGGATGGTGATGGGAGGATGGTGATGGAGGATGGTGATGGAGGATGGTGATGGGAGGATGGTGATGGAGGATGGTGATGGGAGGATGGTGGTGGGAGAATGGTGATGGAGGATGGTGGTGGGAGGATGGTGGTGGGAGGATGGTGATGGAGGATGGTGATGGGAGGATGGTGGTGGGAGGATGGTGGTGGAGGATGGTGGTGGAGGATGGTGATGGAGGATGGTGGAGGATGATGAAGGATGTTTGGTGAAATGAAAGATGGGAAGATAGCGGGAGGATGAGGATACATGACATGGTCACTGGACACCTTCCACACGGGACTGTATTAGTCCCCTGTTGCTGTGATAAAATACCCTAGCAAGGGCCTGGAGAGATGATGGCTCAGCATTTAAATCAGTTGAGGATACAGGTTAAGGTCCCACCTCCTATGTGGTCCACAGTCTCCTGTAACTCTAGTTCCAAAGGATCCCAGGCCCTCTCCTGGCCTCTGTTGGCACTAGAGACACACGGTATATAGACATACATGAAGCGAAATACCCATACACGAAAAAATTTTAAATGAAGAAAATATTAAAATACCCTAATAAAAACCAAGTGAAAGAGAAAAAGAGCTTCTTTCTATTCCCATTTCATGAGTCCATCCGGGGCAGGAGCACGAATGGTTACATTGTTTCCAGTCAGCGATCAGATGAACACTGGGACTCAGCTCACCTTCTCCCTCACCGGCCCCCACGCCCTTCGACAAGCCCTTCCAGAGACATAGTCTCACTGTGTCGCTTAAGCTGTCCTGGAACTCACAAGAGATTCCCCTGCCTCTGCCTCCTGAGTGCTGGGATTGAAGACTGAGGCTGGGACTAGCTCACACTTTCTCTCTTTTCTCCAGGTGGGGATCCCAGCCCAGTGCCACCCACACTTGACCTGGGCGTTCCTACCTCAGTCAAGCTAATCCAGCCTCCCTCACGAGCATGGTGAGAGGCTGCCTACTAGGTAATTATTACCCATCACTCCTCTTGTCTATTTGACACCTAACCTTCCCACCCCCTTTGTCCCCTGAGACTCATGGTCATCTTACAATGCAAAGTACATTCCATCCAATTTCAAAGGTTCTCCCATTCCATGGTCTTTAACAGTGTAACATTGTTTGGAAGTCCAAGACATCCCTAACTGTGAGTGCCTACAAAATCAAACACAGTTGCATATTACCAATACACAACAGCACTCGATAACCATTTCCCTCCGGAACAAGAAAGAAGGGACACGGCAGGTATCTACCAGACCAAACTAAGAATAAAATCCACAGTGCAAACGCCGGGGCCTTCAGCTCCATGTCCACATTTGGAGTTTATGACAGAATTATCTGGGCTCCAGAGGGCTTGGGTAGCTTCATCCCTCCAGCTGGGCCATCTGAAGCACATGCAATCTTTCTCTTGGGCCCACCCTCACTCCACGCCTACAGCTCTCCCAGGCCGGTGTACTCCAGTCCTGGCATTGACTTCATCCTGGGGTCTCTACCTCTGGAACATACAGCTCGCTTTCACACACAGTGGCCATTCAAAGCCTCTTGGAGAGAAATTCCAGTCCTGCCTCCCATTGTCTGGCTCAGTGGCTCTCTAGAACCACTCCGTAAGACCCCAGAGCCCTTCGATGCTGCATCTTCCTGACCTGAAAACCAGCACCTCACGGGCGATGCTGCCACAGTGTGTGGAGGCCAGCTCTGACACATGTTGTGTTACGTCAGTTATGACCTAGCTTACTCCTTCAGCTGCATTCGTAGTTCAGGCTGTCCGTTCTCTGGGAAGTTTGCACGTGGGTCCCCCTTCTGATGAATGGGGTTTCAGACAGGTTGTGAATACAAATGGAAATGACACACCAGAATCAGCTTTGGGGAGACAGATCAACTTTAATAGGAGTGAATCAAGAGTTATATAGTTTGGGGGAGGAGTAGGAATATCCAGGGTGCACCAAGGTCATTGGCTGGAGGCTAAGGTACTGAGACACCTCATTAGCACGGGAGGTGCTCCAGGAATCTCAGGTGCTTGCTGGCCCGGTACTTACTGGGAAAGAAAGTTGAACCTGTAACATAACCAAGGCTAGTTTACATTCTGCAGTAGAGGTGGGCAGGTTTTGAGCTCCCCAGATTAGGTCAGAGAAGAAGAAACCCAGCTGACAAAGGTAGTCCGCCGTTTTGCTGCCAAGCTCAGAAGGCTATCGGGACAATAGTAGACTTCAACATTAGCTCACAGGGCAACATTTCCATTTATATAAGTCAGAGACTTTGGTGGAGTCTTGCCCCAAGAGCATACCGCCTACTGTCCTGGTGTAAGGCAGGAGGCTTTCTCTTTCCTCAGAGTCCAGAGGGGCATTGGATCCCCAGGAGCTGGAGTTACAGTTATAAGCCACCATGTGGGCGCTGGGAATTGAACCCAGGTCCTCTGCAAAAGCAGCCGGTGTTCTAACCACTGAGCAATCTCTCCAGCCCTGAGTCCACTAACTTTAAATCGGGCCTCACTCAAGTTCTCAGGACAAAGCAGAGTGAAGCCAGATTCTTGGGCTGTATGACTACCCCTTAGCCCTCATTACCCTCTAGAACAACTGTTCTCAACCTACAGGTCTCCACCCCTTTGGGAGCTGTACATCAGATATTTACGTTACAATTCATAACAGTAGCAAAATTACAGTTACAAAGTCGCAACATATACAAAGTATAAACAAACATATACAATTTTATGTTTGGGGGTTCCCCACAACGTGAAGAACTGTATTAAACTGTCTAGGGAAGGTTAAGAACCACTGCTCTAAACCCTCATGAACCAGGCTGAGAGAGCTTTCCTAGGCCCGGCTCTTCCGAATTCCTCCCACAAACTCTTCCAAAGATCCAAGAGCCACGTGGCCCGGTCTTCTGAAGCAATGACTATTCCCGCTGTTGTGACCGAATGTCACGTGTATTCAGCTCAGGGCTTCAAACATGGAACAGTGCATGTTTTACATATAACCCACTGTGGGTGGTTCCATCCCTAGGCTGGTGGTCCTGGGTTTGCAGGCTGAGCAAACCGTGGGCAGCAAGCCGGTAAGCAGCACCCTCCATGGTGTCTACATCACCTCCTGCCTCCGGGTTCTGGCCCTGTGTGAGTTCCTGTCCTGGCTTCCTTCAGTGACGGAAGTGGTGATGTGGAAGTGTAAGCCAAATAAATCCATTCCTCCCAGAGTTGCTTTGGCCACGGTGTTTCTTGGCCACGGTGTTTCACCACAGCAGCAGTAACCCTGTCTAAGACACTCACAGTTAATGTGAATCTTCCCACACCAACTGACCCGATCTAGACAATCCCCCACGGGCAGGGCCAGAGGCTTGGCTTCTAGGTAATTCTAACTCCCATCAACTGGATGATTGACATTAACCACTCAGGGACTGTGAGGTGTGTGTTGAGAAGATTCCACACACGTTTTGTTCACGTGTTTTTAGCTAATAGACAATCAACAGTGTAGACTCGGTGAACCATGGAGTGGAAATCTAAGGGTTCTTTGGAAAGTCAGTTGTGTTGGATGGTGGTGTTCTGCTGGGGCAAGTCTGTGAAGTGTTTTTCTGAAGCAGACACAAATGAAAGGACGTTTTACTAAAGCACACACGTGAAGAAACGTTTTGCTGAAAGGGACACAGGTTTTCTGCTAAGGCAGACTCTTGAAGGAATGTTTTGTTTTGCTGAAGCAGACATAGGTGAAAAAATGTCCTGTTAAAGCAAGCACCTGGAGCTGGAGAAATGGCTTGGCGGTTAGGAGCACTGACTGCTCTTCCAGAGGTCCTGAGTTCAATTCCTGAGTTCAATTCCACATGGTGGCTCACAGACATCTGTAATGGGATGCTCTCTTCTGAAGTGTCTGAAGAGAACTACAGTGTACTAACATATAAATAAAATAAATAATAAAAAATATAATAAAGCAAGCATGTGAAAGGACACGCGACGAAGGACTCTTTGCTAAGGATGCACATGTATTGGTCCGAGTAGTCTCCATTTGTTGAGACTCCATGGAGAGAAACACACCAAAAAGCTTCTGGTGGTGTGCTGCAGCTTCTTGTTGCTTCCACAAGCTGACTGACAGAGTGATGTCAGCTGAGACAGACTCACGTGCTGAGGCAAGACACATAGAGGACACGTGATGTTTGCAGGGAGTATAGCTAGGACACAATGGACCGTGACAGAAGCTGAGCTAGGCTTGCTTGTAGAGCTAGCTGTGCGGTGTTTGTTGGTCTCTCGTCTTCACTGATCTCTCTGCTGAGCGAGGCAGAACCGAGAACTTTTCCTTTTGGCCCTGGTCCCTCCTGCTGACTTGTGCTGTTTTGGCTGAGGCTTGGCTCTTCCTGCCTCTATCAGGCAGTGCCACGGCTGCCACTATCCCAACACTACTGAACGGCACTGCTGGTGTATATCTGTGAAGTGTTTGCTGGTGCCGGCTGACCTATGAACTGAACTGCCGATTTCCTCCTGACACTCCAAAGAACCATTTCTAACCAGGTCTACCTCCCCTGTATCCTTTCTTTTCCACTACCTCTGGTGGGTGGTGGGCTAGAAGGAAGGTTAAAGTGCTTAAGAACCATCATTAAGGGCTGGAGAGATGGCTCAGTGGTTAAGAGCACCGACTGCTCTTCCTGAGGTCCTGAGTTCAAATCCCAGCAACCACATGGTGACTCACAACCATCTGTAATGAGATCTGATGCCCTCTTCAGGTGTGTCTGAAGACAGCTACAGTGTACTTATATACAATAAGTAAATCTAAAAAAAAAAAAATTACAAAAAAAAGAGTTACAGAACTGCTTCGTAGTTGAGTGCATTTCAAATAATATCAAATTAATTATATCCTAAACCTTAGTTCTGCATTCCTCCACACGTCCCATCTCTGGAGACCCATACTGTGCAACTTTTCGTACCTGATTCTCACGCATCACACTACACTTAGGGTCCTTCCGTGTTGCAGTGTGTGCCAGAGTCTTGCTCCTGTCCAACCTTGAATAATAAATTACAGCCTGTGGACCAACCATCTGATGTGTCCACCATCCACGTACAGACAGCCCAGGTCTTTCTGCCTTTGGGTATATGAACAATGCGAGTATGAACAAGTTTTGTGGGGCGGTGCCTTGTGGTGATTTGCCTGCCTTTTGTGTGGATCTGGGTTGTCTTCCTAAGGAACTGCACTGCCACCAGATTGCTGCAAGGCAGCTATACCGTGGGACAGTCCCATTCCAAGCTGTGTGGTTCAACTTCCCAGCAGTTCCTTTGGCTGACCTCTGTGGATGGTTCCTGTGAATGTGCTGGCCATTTGAGTCTCTAGAGCAATGGTTCTCAACCTCCCTAATGGTGTAACTTTTTAACCTATTTCCTTATGTTGTGGGAAACCCCAACCATAAAATGATCTTGTCACTACCTCATAAATGTAATTTTGCTACTGTCATGACTCCTACTGTAAATATATGCAGAATATCTGGTATCCAACCCCCATGAAAGGGTCATTCAACACCCAGCGGAGTCGTGACCCTCAGGTAGAGAACCACTACATAGTGAATTATCCATTCAGTTCTTTTTGTTTTGTTTTGTTTTGTTTTGTTCCGTTTTGGTTTGGGAGCTTTTTGGCTTCTTGAGTCGTGTTTTTTCTGTGTAGCTTTGCCTGTCCTGGAACTTGCTCTATAGATCAGGCTGGCCTCAAACTGGGAGATCCACCTGTCCCTACCTTGAGAGTACTGGGATTGACAGTGTGTGTTACCACAGTTCCTATTCATCTATCACACCTTATGGATTCTGGGCACTTAGCCATTTAGAGAACAGAGAGTACAAGTGCCTTGCCTTGGTGGCCACCGCCTATGAATAAGAACACTGATTTCCCCAAAGACCTCTGTCCCCACTGTGGCCACCCTGAGTCTTGCCTACCCCATAATTCATGTTGTGTGAGACCAAACAGAAACAATATATCTTGCAAGTTAATGGGAGACCAGAACAGAGAAACCATGCCTTGCAGGTTAAGGGCTCTGCTTTTAAAACCACTAAGTTCTTGTTGGTCTTGTTAAGTCCTTGCAAGTTAAAGTCTCTATTTATAATTAACAAGAAGTTGCTGTTTCTTAGATCTAATGTGAACTGCTTGCCACCCCTCTGTCTCAGTTAGGGTCTTACTGCTGCGAAGAGACACCGTGACCAAGGTAACTCTTTTTTCTTTTTTTTTTTTTCTTTTTCTTTTTTCTTTTTTTCCGGAGCTGGGGACCGAACCCAGGGTCTTGGGCTTGCTAGGCAAGCGCTCTACCACTGAGCTAAATCCCCAACCCCCCAAGCTAACCCTTATGAGGACAACATTTAACTGAGGCTGGCTTACAGGTTCAGTCCACTATCACCATGGCAGGAAGCCTGGCAGCTTCCAGGCAGACAGGATGCCGGAGAAGGAGCTGAGGGTCTACATCTTGATTCGAAGGCAGCCAGGAGGAGTGTCTCCTCTGCACAAGACAGATCTTGAGCATAGGACTTCAAAGCCCACCTCCACAGTGACAGAATTCCTCCGACAAGGCCACACCTCCTAATGGACTCACTTCCCGTGAGCCACGCATATTCAAACCACCACACCTTTTCACACGATGATACCTGCACACATGCCCCTTCTCTTCCATTATCTCTAACAATGTATGACCAACCACCAACTCTCTTGCCCCTGTGAACACCTTATCGCTCCTTTAAAGGGGACTTCAAGAGGCCAGCAGGAAGTGCTCTCTCAAATCCTAACTTAGGGTGAGGCAGCTGGCTGGCCAGTCCCAGATGCACCCCCAAATACAGCTTGCTTTAACTAGACAATCACGGGTTTGGTCTTTTCTCCTCAAGATTCTCGGGATTAACAGGAGCGACATAGCCGCTCCCCAAGACTCCTCGAGGGCCTCATGGTCCCTTCACACTGTGGACACCGTGAGGTTGCAGCTGAGTCTTCTCTGCCAGGTCTGTATGTTTGGGAATGGGTAATGGTGAATCCTCCAGTCTCTCAAGTGTGCACCGAAAACTGCACTCTGCTCCTCACACAGTCAGAGCCTCCCCATCTCCTCCCTGCCCCACAGACCTCTAGCAATGGGGTGGGGGTGGGGTTCCCTTCTAAAACATCATCAAACCCATTACCTGGGCTGGCAAGACGAATAAAGGTGCTTGAAACCAAGCCTGTTTGATATCAGGGACCCATATGTTAGAAGGAAAGAACCAACTCCCGTGGGTTGTCATACACACACACACACACACACACACACACACACACACACACACACACTAAATAAATGAACAGATCGTTTTAGAGACAGGGTCTCATGATATATCCATGTCTGGCCTAAAACTTGCTGTGTAAACCAGATTGACCTCAAACTCATAGAGATCCACCTGCGTCTGCCTCATGAGTAAAATCACAACAGTGATATAATAATTAATTTAACTTAAAACAAATAAACCTGTTCCCCCAGAACAAAGTGCATGAGTCCCAGGCCTGCCCCCCCAATGCAGAACACACCCTTCACTCCCTGATGCTACACACCTCTCTCTGATGCCTCCCCCTCCAGGAAGTCCCCAGTCTCACCCTCGCCGGTAACACAACCATGTCCTGGCTAGAGCTCAGACACACAGGAACCATTGTCCTGTCTCACTGAGGCACACTGTTGTGGGCTGCCAGCTGGTCACTTGGCTGCCTGGGCCTCCCCTTGGCAGGGCAGCAAGTTCCCAGAGTAAGTGGAGAGTGGATAAAAATAAGGACATGACCACCCCAAGGTACGGTCGAGGAGGAGTTTTTAATTGTAGATATGAGGGAGAGAACAGCCAGAGGCATCTGAAAAGTCCAGAGCAGAGAGAAAGTGTGGGATTGGCCAGCTGAGTAGACCAGGCCAGTAAGAGGAGGTACAAGGAGAGCAAGAGGAGAAGAAGAGAAAAGAGAGGACCAGGAGCCAAAAGCAGAGGATCAAAAGGAAGCAAGAAAAGAATGAAGATCACACACACACACACACACAAAAAAAAACTGGTTTTGATGGGAATCACACACATGGCCAAAATGGCAGGTTTGGTTGGCATCAGAAGGCGTTTCAGGAGGCTGCAGGGAGGGGCAGTGAGAAGAGCAGAGAGGAGTCATGGGTACTGAGCGAACCTGACTGCCAGCATGCACTTCGGTATGCTAACGGGCACCGCGGTTAGCCCTGTGTCCTGGGTTTCTATGGGACCTGAGAGTTGTTACCCGGTCTTCTGGAGTCATAACACATCTGTTGCTCTCATCTGCCCAAGAGAGAGAGGGTTGTGGATGTCATCTGGGACACGTGTCACCATGGGGACCCACCTTCTTCTATAGACTCAGTAGCCATATCTGAGCACCCACAAAGCACGAACGAACACTGAGCGCCTTCTGTATGCATGCTTTGAGCACTGAGTGCATACAGCTAACATACTACACACGACTTCGCTCCACCACAGGGCCAGCCGGTCACGAGTCTCACACGTACTCCCTTCTCAGATTAAGAAAAATCCAGAACTTGGAAAAGGACAAAAGCATCACTCTCGCCTTCTTGGTCTCACCCTAGATCAGGGCTCTCTCCTGTGCTATGTGTGGCATGGCGTGACATGAGTTCCAAGGCAGGCTAGTCCAAGCTAATTCCCTGGAGGTCTAAAGCCCTCCCTACTTGAACCAAGACACCCAGTAGACTTGACAGATCCCCGCTCCCAGGAGTCAGGCCCAGCCCTCTCTCTGGCAATGGGAGAGGCTGACTCTCACCCCAGCACTCCAGTGAGCAAAACACAGTGCTGTGTGTCGGTCTCTCCTCCCCTCCCACACACCATCAGGGTAGGATGCATGGTGCTGGGGAGGAAACTGAGTCACAGAGAAGTGGCAAGCTGCCGGGATTCAAGCCAAGGCTGTACTGCATGTGCAGCAGCCCTGAACCAAGGCCTACCATCAGTGACCCTGAGGGCAGGAGCTTATGCCAACCATTGTAAAGTGGGCAAACAAGTGGCCAGCTCACAAACCATGCCTGTAAGCACCTACGTGTCCACTACTCTGCAGCCCTTCCTCCCCTCCAGCTCCAGCAGCTTCAAACCCACAGTCAGCTGAGCAGGAAGGGCCTATCGTCCTGGGAGCCTGCCCAACCCGCAATCACCACCTAATATGATTGCGTTAATTACCATTGCAGAGCATGAGGATGGAGCCCAAGGTTGCTACACACACTCACACACACACACACACACACACACTCACACACTCACACACATGCTCACACATGCTCACACACTCACACACACTCACACACATACACATACACTCACACACACTCATATACTCACACACACACTCACACTCACACACTCAAACACACACATACACACACACTCACACACACACTCACACACTCACACACATGCTCACACATGCTCACACACTCACACACACTCACACACATACACATACACTCACACACACTCATACTGTTGCTGTCTGAAGCTGAGCCTGGTTCCCACTCTGCCTCATGCTGCCTGAAAGGACATTTGAGGGAGCACAGACCGTGTCTGGCATTGCCTGTTGACATGAGTCCCAGGAGAACTTCTCTCTGCCTTGCAACTCAGCTTCAGACAGCAACAGTATTAGAAATCATGATGCAGGCCCTGTGCGTTGGCTCAGGGAAGCCACAGCCAGACACAGAGACTCAAGATGAAACACGGCCATAAAAGGGCACACACACACACATTACATATGGACATGTATAAACACACACAAAAAAAAGTGTACAAACCAAGACGGGGATATGTTCAGAGACACACAGGGTGTCAGTGTAACACACAGACACTTGGTTCCAAGAGATGACATCAGCTCTGGAATAGCACGAATATGGCCCAGGAGAAGGCCAGTTGCCCTGGCAACATATCCCAGGACCTCAGCCTCAGTGGTGCTGCTCATCTGGCCATTGGCAGGAAGGGCTGCTTGGGCACCCTGAGCCAGCAGGGGGGGTCCCAGTGGCAACATGAGGACTTGATGTGCCCTGGGACAGTAAGCTACACTGACCAGTCCTGAGCAGGGAGGGACACAGAGTCCTGTCCTGGGGTCAGAGGGATGTGGGGTCCTTGATGGGGATCAGAGAGGCCACACAGGCCCTTGGGTGGACAGCAGGAGTTGTGCCCTGTCCTGGAAGTCTAGGAGACCTATCAGTCCATGGCCCTGAACCTCCAGCCACCACAGCACCCAGACTGGGTTCTGCTCACTTCTCTCCTGCAGCCATGGACATGGCCAGCCCAGTCCTTCCCACATGGTCTCAGACTTCCCAATTTCTTCCCTTATTGCTGTTACCCATGCCCGGGTTGGCAGAAGGCCAGCATAGGTCCAACCCACCCACGGAACAGAGGTTGGAGGCCACCATCTAAGGCATCTTCACCCAGCACCCTGGGTGTGCTGACCATGGGTGCATGGGAATGGCGACTCCCAGGGACAGATGTCCCAACTCCAGTGTCAGAACTATCCTCACACTAACTCACTTCAGAGAAAGCCTGTTCCACCTGAGAGCCCCCCATCCCCACCCTCACCCCCACCTCCGAGGGCTTCCTGTAGGAGGTGCCAACCAGCTAGGCAGCAACCTCTCAACCTGTCTTCCTTGGAACAGGTCCAAGCCAGTTCCTGGTTTAGGTAACTGACAGTACCTAAAGAGACCACAAGTTGGCAAAACTAGAAAGAAAATGGAGATAGCTCTCTGGGAACTGCACAGCACGCCTCACCTCCCAACCTCCACCAGGGAGCTGCACTTCCAGGCCTCAGCACCTCTTGGGATATCTACAATGTCCACTCTGTGGACTGCTGTGAGGACAGAGCCCAGCACTGGGACCTGTGAGTCCTCATCACAACAGCCAGGGTCTCCCCACCCCCCTTCTATCTTCTGTTCAGTCCCAGGCAGCAGGGAGTAGGAGTGTGCGAAAGGTCTTCCTCACCCCAGGCTCCCCCACCCTGCCAGCGATCCCACAGTGCAACTCCTGTTGTTATTAAACACAAATCAAACAGGCCTGCACCCCCGCACTCCCCAAACACCTTTACTGCACTAAAAACAGCATTATAAACAAACACATTTGGGGGAGGTATCTTAAAAGATTCACAGTCAATTGCAAACAGAGATATCAAACAGTGCAGAGTGTAGAAAACAGGGCCCCACAGAGTATAGAAGGTGGGGGACAAAAAACAGCAGGAGACCCCTGGGACCCTCTGTCCACCACTCCAACTGGCCAGTCCAGGTCCTGGATGTGCCCTAGTCTCAAAGACAAAGGGGACCCAGGCATGGGGCAGGGGTCAACTCCAAGTGATGCCTGGCTCCCCCTCAAGGGTCCAAGCAATCAGCCCCAAAGCCCTTTCCTAGAGGGACACCAGCTTTTGGAGTTGGAAGAAACAGGAAGGACAAAGGGATACTGGACCCTCTCTCATCTGCCAGTATCGCCAGTATCCGACAGGCAGTCCACTCTGTTCTGAGTCTGTTCTGACCCATGGGTCCCACCCCACAAAGATTTCCTGTGCAGGAAAGACACACACAAACACAGCCCAGAACCCAGCCCCCCAACATCCATGCGCGCGCGCGCGCGCACACACACACACACGCACACGCACACGCACACACACACAGCAGCCCACCCACTTCAGCTGTAGCCTATTTACACTCTGGAGCAAAGGGCAACTTGCCAAGGGCACCCGGGAAGGTGGTTTGTAGCTTGCAGGATAAAGAGAGAGCCACAGGCATGAGGCAAAAGCTCCTGGGTTACAGGGGACTCTGGTTGGTTAGCAGGAGTGGAGGGAAGCCTGTGCCAAAGAGCCATCAGCCGAGAGTCACTGCTTCCCTCCGCCTCCCTCGGCTCTCTGTGCACTCTGGCTTTCTTGTCTTTCCCAGCTCCAGCCTAAAGGCCAAGCCCTCCTGTAGCTCTGGATCAGAACATCAGTGCCAGAACTTGGGAGGCGAGGCCTACCTGGAGCCAGCCTGGCCAGGGTGGACGACCTCCCACAGACCGGGGGAGGTCACAAAGTTCTCAGAGCGTCTGAGCAACCAGACTGCGTGGGAAAACACCAGCGTGCAGAGAAGGAAAAAACCAAGTTCCACACTCAGGGAACTCTCTCTGCTGTGGGTCCCAGCTGCCTTAGGTACCAGGATCATGGGACTGCTACGAACCCCACAACTCTCTGTGTATGGGCTGAGGTGGAGGGGAAAGGGGTCCCGGTCAGCAGAGCAGCATTTCCCCTGGCAGCCCATCTTCTAAGAGTAATCTACTAAGAAACCCAGGGAACGCAGGGCCACAAGCCCCGCCCACCCCACTCAGCTGAGCTCAGTATGGAAGGGAGGAACCGGTGACCTCACAGAAAAGGCAACAAGGAGGTCAGTGGCAGTTCCTCCTCCCCTAAGAGTGTGTCCCGCTTGAGGCTGCTACCCTTATTGACCACCTTGATTCTGAGGGCCAGCTTACGCACACTGGCTGGCCCCAGGCCGTCAAAGAAGAAGTCCTCGTTGAAGATGGGATGGCGGCTGTTTTTGATAATGGTGCTCCGCTGCTTCTGCAGCTTCCCGGGCACCAGGCACAGCCCCACGCAGCAATTGATGCTCCGCGCATCACAGGGCCGGTCATACAGGCCCTCGGCCGCCAGCAGGCGCACACGCAGGCGGGCCTGAGCAGCCTCATACTCGGCCAGCAGCCTCACGCTGCCCCTGGTGCCCATCCGTACTGTGTGCTCTCCACGTGGTGCCTGGCCAGACTCCGGGCCTGGCTCCGGGGTAGCCCTGCGGGTCAAGCGGCGACGGACACCTGGGCTGGTGTCCGGTGTACTGTCATCCGCA
Source organism: Rattus norvegicus (assembly GCF_021556685.1). NCBI lineage: Eukaryota > Metazoa > Chordata > Mammalia > Rodentia > Muridae > Rattus > Rattus norvegicus. The sequence goes on along the minus strand of NC_141540.1, from coordinate 15,362,912 downwards.
GACAGGGAGCCATGGCGACCTACCGACTGTTTCAGCTGGCTCACTTTGGCCTGGCTGTCCTGGGCAAAGCCCTTGAGCAACGATACAGAGCGAGACAGCAGAGGGGACCCGAAGGGGGACGACTCAGCAGAGGAACCTGTGTCACTTTCTCCACCACTAAAGTAGCGGCTAGGGCTCATCAGGCCACCCCCAACCTCCCGGGACCCCCCATCACCTCCATTGGCCTTAGCCCCTGCTCGCCGGCGGCTAGCACCAGGGGATCCGACCTGAGCCAGGGCCCCGTGCTCGCTGTGGAAAAGGGACTCCTTGCGCCTGGTGTGGGGGCTCTCGGCCAGTGTGGCAAAGCCATAGGATGTCTGAGCCTTGGGCACAGAGGGCAATGACATGGCACCCTGTGCCTGGGGGTCAGCGTTGGTGGCTTCCTCTGCTGTCCAGTCCTCCGCACTCTCTATCTGAATCACGTGTCGTGTGGCAGCCTTCAGCAGGTTCCTGCTCTCTGAGGCCAACTTGACCGGCAGCCGAGGGCTGCGAGGTGCTCGACGGGGCCCAGGTGAAGCCAGGTTTTGCTCTGAGGTGGAGGGGCCCAGGTCCGCCTGTCCCTCAGCCTCTGGGGGACCTGAGGGCAGCTTGGGCGGGATGAAGAAGTCGGGGATCTTGTCCGGAGTCAGCACGTTGCTATACAAAGGGCCCTTGGAGGTTTTGTCCCCAGCCTCGCCACCCACCCCGCGGCTGGCTCCGTTCTCCCCAGACCCCCGAAGTCGTTCCAAGAACCACATGTTGGTTTTTCTCATGAGGGCAACAGGCAAAAGACCAGGGAGTCTGGGAAAAGAAATAGGGGTCAGAGGTGATACGTGTGCTCAAAGGTCACCTGTCAGGGCTGTCAGAGGGTGGGGGGGGATCTGGGTTAAGGGATCACCTGTTAGGGTTATCAAGAGGTTGGCATTTATGCCCGGTGTCAACTGACTGTCAGGGATGTCAGGGGGTGGTTCTGTACATCTGCCAGGGACCCATGGGGTTGACACCTGGTTCAGGAGTCACCACCTGTCAGGGTCAAAGCCTGCGTAATGTAGGGTCACGCTGAGCCCTTTGGGCGCCCCGAGCAGGGTCAGTCTCCCACGCGAGCTGGGCCCGGCCTATATCCTGCGCACCCACTCACCCACCCACCTCAAGGGTTCGCCCCCCCCCCCGCCACCGCCCCGGGAACCACAGGCCTGAGCAGTCCCGGCCCCGCCCCCAGCTGCCACCCACCTGTGGCTTCACCCAGCTGCTGCGCTTTGCGTTGGGGGAGGCGGCGGCAGTCCTGGGCCCCGCGCAGCGAACTGACCGCGCCCCCGACTCCCTGTGCGCGGCGTATGGGCACCGCGGAGCGCGCTGGGTTCACCTGCCACGCGGGCTGCGGCGACTCCAGAACCCGGAGCTCGGCTACGGCCCGGCGCAGCTGCAAGCGAGGCGGCAGCGCAGTGGCCAGCTCTGCGCTCGGCGCGGGAAACCGCCCACCAAGCCGTATTCCTCCGAAAGCGGCCGCGCGCCCGCGTCCTCGCAATCCGAGAGGGGCGGGGCCTCCCGGAACTGGCGGGGAATCGGGGGCGGGGCTACTAATAGAATAGAGCAGGGTCTTCACGCAGAGCTGGGCCTAGGAGAGAGCCTCCTAGTTCAAGCTAGGGGATGGGCGGAGCTACTGGTGAATAGGGTGGGGCCTTAAGAAGGGGCGGAGCTGGCAGGAGTGGCTGGACTTCATTGTTCTGGCCCGGGGCAGGGTTGATAGCACTGAACCACGGGTGGGTGAGGCGTTGCCTCCTGGTACAAAGAGTTCTGTGAGGGTTCGGGGCGGATCCAGCTCGCGAGGCGGGTCTTAGGTTGTTGGCGGGGTCTCCTGATACCAACTTGTATAGAACTGTGATCGTGGGCAGGACCCAGACTACTGATCCTGGCCTCCTGATGCTAGACTGAGTGGAATACAACAGTCTGGACCCGGAACTGAGGGGCGGGGCTTGTGGCACCGGATCCAGCTGAGTCAGGCTGTACCACTTCCAGTCGGGGCCTCTCCCCTCAGCTATGGGGAGCACAGCAGGTCCCTTCACTAGCCAGCTAATCTTCAACCAACAATAATAATTCTAATGATTGGAATTGGGAACTGAGTCCCAATCAGCCTCTACATGACCTTCTCCATCTCCCGTTCCCATGGCCACCCAGCAGGGGGTCATCCTCAGCAGTTGTCGATGAAGTGGCAGTTTCTCTCTAGGATAAGAACCCACCCAGAGAAAGGCCTGGTCACTGGGTTTCCACAGCTCAGCATCAGGTCTTTGATGGAATGCACCTTCCCTGTGCCTACATTGATCTGGTACCCATCTATGACCAAATGATCCAGATGCTGGGAACCGTCAAATGGCCATCCTGGTGACCAATGAGACAGGTAGTCATGGAACAACACACAGGTGAATGGCAGTATAGGTGTGTGGTTCTCCATGACAAAATTCTAACAATCCTGGAGTGGTGACACACACCTTTAATCCCAGCATTTGGAGTGGGGAGGGGAGTAGAGGCAGACAGATCTCTGTGTAATGTTAGCCTGGTCTACAGAGTAAGTTCCAGAACAGCCAAAGCTACCGGGAGACTGTCTCAAACAAAATGAAAACAAAGCAAACAAACAAAAACTGTGGCAATAGGAGGAACTGCCATCCATCAGCCATGGCAGAAGAAGAGGCCTAGCAGGATAAAGCCAGGGCTCAAACCAAGGGTAGCTACAGGATCATAGCCCCCAGGAACCAGGCTGCCTTGGGCTTGCTCAGCTGGCGCTTCAATCCTGTGGCTGTACATACTTCCCTCTGTGTGACATCAGGTAAGCCTCCCAACCTCTCTGAGCCTGTATAGGTAAGCAAGCATCTTAGCCAAGGGTCCGAGCAGCAAAGGACCCCAGAGGTTGGCTCCCACACCATTAGACTCGGAAGCTTAGAAACCAAAGCCTATGGGGCAAACCCACCCTCTTAGCTCCTGTGGACCCCACCCCACAGGGAGGAAGCCTGGCCCTTCTAGCTGGCAGATGGCAAACAGAAGCCTTTCAGTCAACAAAGCCGTCTGCCGCTCTCTCAGCTAAGCAGAGCCATTGGCAGAGGCAGGTGTGGCCAGACCCCTCCTATCCAGGACTCAGGTTCAGCTCACGCTGCACAGAGCTCCAAGATTAGGAGGTATATTGATCCAGCTTCTTCCTGCACTCCTGAGTCGTGCCATCTCCTGCTGTGTGGCCTTTGCCCCCAGGCCAGTAGGAGGGGGATTTCCCAGAGGTCTGTGAGACATTCTGCTTCTATCTGAGGCTGAAGAGAAGGCTCGGTGCTCAAGAGAACTCTGCTCTCAGAGGATCCAGGTTCAGTTTCTAGCACCCACCTGGTGTGCAGACACACACACACACACGAGCAAAACACCTATACACATAAAATCCAATGCAAGACTACAGAATTAAGGACTCAAGGCTCAAGACCCAGTGCCAATCTTGTGACCACACAGCTCTTGGGAGGACACTCAGAATGGTGGGTTGAGGAGCCTGACTGCCCCCCTCCATAGCTTATTCTCTTCTAGACATGTGCAGCACTTGGCAGGCCTACAGGAAGCAGGATCTCCTGTCTCTGGGTAAGGGGCTTACGGACACTTCAGAGGAATGACAAACCCAGAATTTGAACTCAGAACTCTCCTACACTCATCCCAAGATTCCTTAGGGCAAATGTTTGTTAGTTGAGTAGTTGACGGTGTAAATGGTAGGGCTGTGGATAGAATCCCTCACAGAGCCAAGCCTGCGGGCTTCTTGGTCCCTGCTCATACCATGCCTGGGTACCCTAGACTCCCCTGGTCGGGAATCAGATGATGGGACCTGACAGCTCTGCCATCCTTGCCACCCCTCACCATGGACGGACCTTTAGCAAGTCACCTGCTCTCCCAGTATCCATCTCCTAACTGCACAATGAATCTGGAGTCCCTACACTGGGACATGTCCAGAGCAGCATCAGACACAAGGGCTTGAGAGAGGAGGGATGTTGGACCTGGGGAAGGCCAAGCATATGGATGGACTCGTAAATGAGTGAAGCTCATTTAGACCCTCCTTTACCGGGGTCCTCAGACATCCCCATCCTGACCATGGACACTTCCTGGCACGGTGGTTCTTTTCGCTGGAAACCAAGTTCATGGCCTCGTGCTTGAGAAGCCCAGCAGCTTTCTCCAGCACGCTTCAGCCTGTGTCCTTCAGTCCCTAGGCAAGCCGGGTTCACACGCCTGGGTGTCTGTGCATGCACTCACTTTGCCCAGTACCCTCCTCCTCCCGGGGATCACCAATGGCCCCTCAATAAAGCCCTCCAGGTTCCCTGGGATCCCTGAGCTCCAGAACTCCTTTCCCAGATGTTATTCATCTGGAAAATACACAGTGGTGACTTGCCGGTCACCTATATCCCTGCTGTCACCAGAAGTTCTAGTGGATGAGAGGTGCTCAAAGCATCATGGTGGGATGAGTGGATGAGCTGGTACATGGGTAGATGAGGAGGGTGGGCTGAAGGTGGAGTGGGTAGATAAATGGATGGGTGGATGGGTGGATGGGTGGGTGGATGGGTAGATGGGTGGATGGGTGGATGGGTGGACATATGAGTGGCTGGGTAGAAAGACAAGTGTGGATGGGTAAATTAAGAGGTGGATGGGTAGGGTAGACTGATTTAAAAAAAACTTTCTTAAAGATTGATTTATTTATTTAATGTATATGAATACACTGTGGCTGTCTTCAGACACACCAGAAGGACTGTCAGATCCCATTACAGATGGTTGTGAGCCACCATGTGGTTGCTGGGGTTTGAACTCAGGACCTCTGGAAGAGCAGTCAGTGCTCTTCACCGCTGAGCCATCCCTCCAGCCCCTTTAAAACCTACTTTTAATAAGTGTTTCTAAATGTTTTAACCTCTCTTCTTGCCCACTAACCACCAGAAGAAGTGGAAAAGAAATGTTATTAGGGTACCGGGGAAGGAGACATGTTTAGAAAGAGTTCTTTAGAGCAACTCCCATCTGTGTTGTCAGGATATGCACCAGCAGTCCAGTTCAGCAGTGCCAGGATAGCAAACAGGAATCAGCAGCGGTGGTGTGACCTAACAATCAGGCCTCAGACATATCAGCACGAGTCAGCCAGAGTGACAGGACCAGCAGGGACCCCACAGAAAGTCTTCTGCTGTGCCTCTCAATGAAGTTAAGATCAGCAAAGACTTAAGACTGGATCCCTGGGATGGATTACAAAGCCGGCTACGTAAGCCTGTCACCGTCCATTGGGTCCTATTTATACTCTCCCCAAGCATCACGTGTCCTCCATGAGTTTGAATCAGCTGACACCACTCTGCCAATGGCACTGGGTCTGCGAAAGCGGCCAGATCACCACCAGAAGATTTTTAGTGTGTGTGTTTTATAAAGTCACGACAAGCAGTGACCATCGAATAACGACAATATCATCTAACATTGTCCACCGTCTGTTGGGTCCTTTTTAACATCATACATCCTTTTACATGTTTGCTCTAACAAAAACACTTTTTTTAATCTGTGTCAGCTTCGTCGAAACATTTCTTCACACGTCTATGCTAAGGAAAACATCCTTTGACCTGTGTCTGCTTCAGGAAAACACTCCTTTATGCGTCTGTCCCGCTAAAACACCACCTGACACAACTGACTTTCCAAAGAAACCGTGTAAGTTTCCACGGGGGATGGAAGGGTGGGCCGTGGGGATCATGGGGATGGGACTCTGGGCCTTTCTGTGTTCGGAAGAAGAGGGCATCAAAGTGACCTGTAACTCTGACTTTAATGGTGTCTCATGTTTGGAGCAGCTGGAAGCTTTTGCTCCCATGCCATCCCTGACATGTTTCTCTAGAACCACACAAAGGAGCCCAGCCCTCCCCAGGGGCCCCTGTGTTCAGGAATCCCTAGGTGGGGCCCCTAGGAGGTAAGCCACAGTATTTCCAAGAAGGGGCTGGGGAAACACCAAACAAAGAGAGAGGCCCATTTATCTTGGAGTAAAACCAGAGCCTTGTTCACTGTTGGGATACAGGGGCTGGGGTGCTGGGGGAGATCAGACCCCCCACAGACCCATCTAGCCCACTGTGCTGCAGCCCAGGGTCTCCACACGGCTTTCCCCAGCCTCAGCTGTCCACCTGGGAGTCCCTAGCAGGCACAGCGGGCTCACGCTCAACCCTGTGTCTAATGACAGTTGAAGGTCCAGGCAGGCGACAGCTGCGAGGTGCTGACTGGACACCAGACCTCACTGAGGATCCTCCGCCTCCTACTCACCTGGATGCCCTACACGCCAGGCGAGCCCCAGGCTACTCCCCTAGCAGGCATCTGAGACTCAAAAGCACCTTAATCACCCCCAAAAGCAACAGTGCATCTAGGTCCTCAGAGCCCCGCTAAGGCAGGATGTTACTCCTGCCCACACAGAGCCGTCCACGTCACTCTGTGGACACAGCCCGATGTCTCTACCCGCGCCGGGCACCAGAGGCATGGGACCTGCATTTGGATGTCTTTGTTAAAGGCGACTCGGTCTGTCTTTGGTTTATATGGCCTCACCCAAGTTCAGGGTTGGGGCTCAGGTGGGACGAGGGGCTTGAACCCTGACTCTGTCTCACTGGCCCAGCCAGCTGAGCAAGTGCAGCTGGAAATAGGCGGCTTCCTGAGGCTCATGCGGAAGGAGAGGTGGTAACCATTCTGGTTCTCGTGGCTTCAGGGTCTGAGAGAAAGGCTGAGCCCTCGGGGCCACAGCAAGGGCTGACGACTGTCACCTGTGGGCAGAAAGAGGTGAAGTCAGGGTGACCATGACAACAGCCATATCAGTGTCCACTGAACAGAAAGGGTCTCAGCAGTCATGGGCACTCAGCTACCACTGGCCTGGGGCTAAGCTGCTGCTGTGTGTCCCAGGACAACATCGTAATCTTAACCTCTCTGTGCAGGCAAAGATACTAGCCCCGGTGCCTGTCTCAGAACCCTGTGATCTAAGAGATGAGCATTAATTCCATAGCGTCCCCAAGGGTCACTTCTAGGTTCACAAACACCTTTGAGGCTAGAATAGAACCTTTGCCTGGGTGACATGCACTGGGCCCAGCACTGTGCAGAGAGGCATCTGAGAGGTTCACGGGGCCACATCCGCCATGTAAACAGAACAGTTCTGCCTGCAGCCCTGGCCCCCAAGCAGAAGGAATCAATCCAGAAGGGGATAGGAAGGAGGCGTTGTCATGGGGATGAAGAACAACTTGACCTGGCCAGCAGCTCCGGGAAAATTCCATAGCACCCCCCTACTTCCCTCCAATCCAGCCCCCACATCCAGCTGCTGCCTCCTGCCCTCTCCTACCACAGCAGTCTCCCTCCTCCTGCTCTGCCCAGATACCCTGAGGACACCAGTTCTACTTCCCCTTCTCAGTCAACCCTCTGTCCCCTCAACACCAACAGGAAGCCCAAGGCTAAACCAAAGCCACTCTCCACAGAACAGAACACAGTGGGGCCGGCCGGATTCAGACAACATCAATCAAAAAATCTTGAAGGTTGGGGTAGCGGCTTCTAGAGGCGAGGCTTGCTTTTTGGATGATAAAATGTTCTGCAATTAGCTGTTGTGATGGCCGCCCAACACAACGATGCACAGAATGGGTGGATTTCATGACTGTGGATCAGTCTTTAAACACAGGAGCCCTGTGGATGGCAAACGTTGCTGCTGGCTACTACTCACCTGGCTCATGGCTCCCGAGAGACCACTCCCCGCAGATGCAGTTCACTCTCGGCAGCCACGATGGGCAACCCGTTCTTCAGGTGATAGTCTATGAGGTGGCTGATGCTCTCAAACAGCACATCTTTTGTCCGTACCTGTAGACAGAGACTTCAGCCCCCGACCCAGAACACATCCCACGCATCCCACAGGCCACGCCCCCACCAGCTCAGACCTGCTGGTCAGAGGAGGGGACTCCGCCCCAGAACCAACCCCAAGACTCCAGAACCACAGGCCCAATGTACTCGGGTCCCAACGATCGCAGGGCTCCGTGGGGGGGGGGGGGGGCTGACTCAGGAAAGGGCCTGTTGTGCAAGCATGGGGACCTGAGTTTAAACCCCCCAACTCCCATGAGGAACACCTGTGCCAGAGGAACATGGAGGAAGAAACCCGAGTTCAGGCAGTAGGCGGTTTAAAAAATAAGTAGATGAGGGCTAGAGAGGTGGCTCTGCCTTTAAGAGCACTCGCTGCTCTTGCAGAGGTCAGGGGTTCGATTCCCAGCACCCACGGGGAAGGTTCATAACCATCTGTAACTCCAGTCCTCTGGGATCCTCTTCTGGCCTCAGAGGGTACTGCACACAGATGGTACACACCCCATGCACTTAAGATAATAGCAAGAAGAATACATTAGAAAAGAACAGAGCCAGCTGTGGTAGCACACACCTTTAGTCCCAGCACTTGGAGCGCAGAGGCAGCAGGAGATCTGAGTTCGAAGCCAGGCTGATGGTCTACAGAGCAAGTTTCATGCCAGACAGGGCTCCCTACATACACAGAATTTGACTAAGGGGATAGTGGTGATTGATTCTGGAAAGGCCCCGACTTAATAACTTACTTAGAGACCCAGATAAATACACCCCAACTGGCATACTGTGTTGTCAGGAACAAGCACCTTAGGTGGGAGCTCTGAGAGGCTGGAGGGGTGGAAGTATTTCTGCGAACCCCAAAACGCTTTACAAAGCGGAAATTCCTTTAGAAGTTTTCGTTATTGGTTTTTTTTGGTTTTTTTTTTTTTTTTTTTTTTTTTTGGAGCTGGGGACCGAACCCAGGGCCTTGCGCTTGCTAGGCAAGCGCTCTACCACTGAGCTAAATCCCCAACCCCTTCATTATTGTTTTTAGACAATGTTCTCACCCTGGGGTTCCAGGCTATCCTCGAACTTCTAGCAATCCTCCTGCCTCAGCTTTCTAAGTGTTAGGATAACTAGTGTGAGTCACCACCCTTGGTTAAAACATTTTTTTAAACTGGAAAATGTTTTGACAAGGAACCACCTCTTCCATACAAAAGGATCCATTATGTAAAAACATGGCCCCAACCCTGAAGAGCAAAGTGCCCGCTTACCACACCCTCGGGGTCCACCAGCAGCAGGTGCTTGGGCTGCCCCGCGTGCATGCCTGTGAGGACATACTGCCCCGGGTTGGTGATGCTGTCTCTCACAAGGAAGTCCCCATCGGCACGAAGCAGCTTCTCTGCAGCCCGACGGCTCATTCGTCCATGGTACCAGGGCTCCTGCCTCAGTTGCTCCTCTGTGGGTGCAATGGGGGCCCTGCGGGTAGGGGGGCTGGGCCACTGATCCTCCAGAGGGAGTGAGGCTGCAGTAATGCCTGCTGCCACGGAGCACTCGTGCAACTTCAGGGCATCTTCAAAGGGTCCTGTGGGTCATTTTTTTTTCTATTGCTGGGATAGAACCTAGGCCATCAGGCTTGTCAGGTAAGCACACTCCAGAGCCATGTCCCCAGCCCCTCACTGGGGGATTCTAGGTAGAAGCTGCACCCCTGACCATGCCCCCAGCCCCTCACTGGGGGATTCTAGGCAGGGGCTCCACCTCTGACCACGCCCCCAGTCCTTGTTTTACTTTTTGACAAGCTTTCACAAACTTGCCAAAGCTAGCCTTAAATTCTGTCTTCCTCCCTCATTCTCTCATTTAGCTGGAATACAGGTGTTCAGCACAAGCCGGGCCCTGAGAATTTCTAGACCCATCCTGGTATTGGGCACAGCCTCTGCAACCCCAGCCAAGTGCTTATCAGCAAAGTGTACTGGTTCCGCTCACTGTCAAAGCTGTTTTCACAGCTTTCACAGAAGCTGAGGCACACCAGTATTCCCTTCCTCCCACTATTGACCCAGACTCCCCCCTTTGCACTGGCCCCTACCCCATGTATGCCTCACTGCAGACCACATCTATGCCATTGGCTGACTGTTGGTAAGGGAAGGTTGCCTCACATCCAGACCTCTGTGGAGCTGTCACTATAGCCTCAGGACCCTCAAGGGACAGGGAGGAGACAGAAAGTGACACAAATCGGCCCCCAAGTGCCTGACACAGGAGCCCCACCACAACCCTGCCGTCTCCCCTGCTAAGAGCTAAGTGGGAACCCACCTCCCTGTGGAAGTCAGGCAAATGGCTGTCACTCAGGCCCAACCTGCTTTCCCACTGTGAGAAACACTCTCTCACACTCTGCAACCACTGCCACAGTACACAGCAGGCACTCAGTAGGTTACACCACAGTTGTAATGCTAAGAATTACGAGTCTATGGTGCAAGCCAGAGGACCCAAGTTTGATTCCCACCATGCATGTAAAAAGCTGGCACAATGGCGTGTTCCAGTAACTCACACACCGAGGCAATGGGGACAGGAAGATCCCTAGCCTCAAACAGCAGCCAGCCCAGACTAGTTAGTAGTCCCAAGCCACTGAAAGACCCTGGCTCAAATCGACAAGGAGAACTGGCACTGAGCAACAATAGCCAAGGCTGTCTTCTAGCCCCCACATTCTCACACACATACACCAAAGAAATGATGTAACAAGGGATCGACTCTGGGAAGATCTGGCGGAAGAAATTTCTAGCCATCTGGGAGGCCCTGGGAGAGTCAGCACCACACAGTGGCCAGGAAAGGGAGTAGAGCTGACATACAACTATGAGGAGTGTTGCAGACCCTTCTGGAAGGACAGATTAGCCTGGGCGACTAGACTGAGAACACACCAGTTCTCCTCCATCAGGATGGGGTTCTCTAGTGAGTGGGCTACCCTCCAGGTGGGGGCTCCTGGAGGAAAAAGGAAGACCAGCTCTCCCACAGCCACCTGAGACCCTGAGGGCAGATAAAAACAAGCTGGGATCTCCTGGCCAACTAGATGGGAACTGACAGGCCCCACTGACAGGAGTTCACAGAGGCTCTCCTGAGACCATGGGCAGAAGCCAGGCTGCCCACTGACTAGCTTAGGCAGGAAGTCTTCCCCAGTTAACTGAGGTTCACAGCCTGAGCCCCTCGACCTTCCCCCATGCAATCCCAGGTCAGATGGGGACGGGTCACGCACGCATGTCAAACAGGTCCTTCTTGGGGCTGTCCTCAGGCTGCAGAGGTGTCTCGGAGGTGTCCTCAAGCTCCAAAGCGTCCAGGCCCTGGGTGTTGACATACAGGTGTTCCTCGTAGTCATGTGGCCCTCGGGCATCTGCCTGCACGTAGCCATCCCCAGGTGGGACTAGAGAGGACAAATGGTGGTGGGTCAGGCAGAAACCCAGAGGACTTGGGGGCAGGGGAAGCAAGGACAATGAGTCAAATGACCCAGAGGGAGGCAGGAGTGAGCAGGCAAGTCCCCTGTGTCACTCCACAGGCACCAAGCCGAGGCTTCCTGTTGGATTCAAGAGCCACACCGTGCTCCAGCTGGGGACAGAGGCTGGTCACATATGCAAGCTTGAGCCAGAGCCCAGATGTACCACAAGAGGGCAGCTCTCTGGCCAAGGGGGAGAGGGCTGGAGCTCCGGGCTCCAAAGAGCTGGATCCTAACATTGACCCTCTGTTTAAATATTAACAGTTGTGGCTGAGGCCACCGTGTGGCCTGCCTCGTGGCTAGGCTGTTACCACTGTTACTCCTATTTTAAAATCAGAGGCCTCCTCCTCTTTCCATGTGCGTGTGCATGCTTACATCCATGCATGTATCTGTGTACACACAAGGAGAAGCTGAAGGTCAACACGGGGTGTCTTCCTCAATAACTCTTCATCTTTTTTTTTTCTTTTTTTCGGAGCTGGGGACCAAACCCAGGGCCTTGCGCTTGCTAGGCAAGCGCTCTACCACTGAGCTAAATCCCCAACCCCAACTCTTCATCTTTTTAAGACAAGGCCTCTTGCTGAACCCGAAACTGATTACGCTAGAATGGCTGGCCATTGAACCCCAGAGACCCTTCGGTCTCCCCAGTATTAGGACTTCGAACATGGACCACTATGCTCAGCCTTTAGCTCAGTGACAGCAGTCAAACTCACATCTTTGTGTTTTATTTTTCCTTGTACTTTACTCTGAAAGCTCTCAGTCTCCAGTTCACACCCTGCCTAGTCCCACACATCTTCACCCACCCAGGGGTAGCCGGATATCCTGTCCCCTCAGCCTCACCCTCGGGGTCGCTGGGGGTTACATCAACCGAATGAACAACTGACTTCCATTTCTCCCACCTAAGCTCAGCTGAGCGGATTTTTCAGAGCCCAAGGATATTCCGGGTACTTGTCGGAACCCCGGGCAAGAAGTGAGGACTGGAAGGTGCTACTAACTGTGACCAAGCCCTGCCTCACCACGTGCCTTTCTGAAACACTGAGGACGCCACGGCTCTGACCTCCAAGGACCCAGATGTGTCACATAGCCCCCTGTAAAACTGGGAAAGAAGGAGTTTAATCATAAAATGATGGCAGCGAAATGCAAACCCAGGAACTGGCAGAATGTCCCATGCTCAAGGCTAGCTGGTTTGCAGAATGAGACCCTACCTCAAAGGGGTTTTTTTGTTTGTTTATGTTTTAGAAAAAAACAGCCATTTGTGTGTGGTGATGCTCAAAACACAGCGGTAGAGGCAGGAGGACCAAGGGTTCAGTGTCATCCTCACCTACATAATAAATCCAGCCTGGGCTATATGAGACCATATCTCAAAAAATAAAAATCTGACTGAAAGTGAGAGAGTCTGAGAAACCCTGAGATCTGTATGGAGAACACTGACCGGTGGGTGCTGAGGGAGGACCCAGCCAAAGCTACAGCCCTGGGACGGAAGGCTAGTAAGGCACCAAGGGATCCCCGTTCTGTACACAGGGAGCAAGTGTACAGTCCTCACACCAGAGAGGTCCCGTTGCCTGGCAACAGTCATGAAACGATGCCAGGTCTACAGTATGCAGATGTGGGAAGACTCCACAAAGGACGGTGAGCTGGACAAAAATTCAAGTGTGCCAACTGTGTGTGCACTCCCATCTGGACAGACTCAGCAGTAATTCATAAGCAAGGTGCCCGAGTGTGCACAGAGACTTCTGGAAAGCCCCAGAATAATGAGCCACTGGTCAGGGGACAGTAGCAGACAAAGTCTAGCAGGACAGCAATGCCTCCTGGAGTTTAAAAATATGGGAAGCTCAATGTATCCCCAACTGCAGTGACGTCATCACCTGAGGCAATGAAGAGAGAAAGGGGAGGTAGAGCAGGGAGCACAGGGCCTACAGGGCACAGTCACACACAGCTTCACTGGGGACAGTGTAGAGCACACGGCCTTCAGGACAGTCACACACAGAGAGCTTCACTGGGGACAGGGTAGAACGTACAGCCTTCAGGGCACAGTTACATGCAGGGAGGTTCACTGTGAATGGGGCATGGGGTAGAGGGGCCAGGAGGCAGACTCTGTGAGGCTAGAACAACCTACCTGCTCCAGAGGGGCCCATGTCCCAAGGCAAGCCACGGACATCTCTCCAGGCAGGTGACAATCCCTGCAAGAGAGGTGTGGTGACCCTGCTATGTCCCAGGCCTACTTCCCACCCACCCCAATGACAGCTCCACGTCCCCTCTGGCCCCACAGGAGGCTGACCTGTCCAAGGCCCCCAAGTGTTGTCAGCGCACAGGGCTGTGTGACAGCCAGTCTGGAGTCCACCAGCCCGCCCAGGGGTGGCTCCTTTCCTGGAATGCTGTTGTAGTAATCGTGGTCTGCAGTAACCTCACCATCACCCCAGGCCGACTCCTCCAGCCCGGTCAGCCTGAGGGTACAGAGTGAGGCATCTACGTGAGAGTGCTGGGCCCTCCCTTCCCAACCCCCCACCTCCACCTATCAGCCAGGCCTTCCCCCAGGTAACCCTGGTGACAGTAACCCTGATCTACGGGGCCGGAGGTGTGTCCAGAATATTGGCACAACCACCATCAGCTGTTTGTACTAGATCCAATGTCGGAAAAAATGAAGGTGGCACCCCAGATGTAAGACACCCCATTCTCAGCTGCTATCACGAGGCTCATCCCTGAAGAGCACAGAGCCCTTGGTCTAAATGAAGAAATGGAACTGAGGCACACAAGGGGCTGGGTAACAGAGGGCAGACCCAGCCTGTCTTTGGAGGATGCAGCTAGCAGCCTGGCCCAGGAAACCCAGGGCCCCTTTACCTTTCAGGGGGCACGACAGCCTTGGGCGGACTGTGCAGGTATTGCTTGAAGCGCAGCTCAAAGGCTTGCCCCACGGTGCTGATGACACTCTGGGCGAGACCCTCACAGCATTCCAAGATGTGGCAGGCTGGGAAGGTCACAGCGTCGGCACGCCTGTGACCCTTCAGCACAGCCCTGCTCCGGGCCCAGGGCCCTGAGCGCCCTCCACAATCCAAGCTCACCTCTCTGGTTGATGGGGTCCTTGGCCACATAGGCCACGTAATCGGTCATGTCCTAGAGAGATGGGTAGGGGGAGTTAACAGGGTTCAGCTCCCTAGAGGCGCAGAGGACCCAGCAGGCGGGGCCTGGGAAGGCTACAGGGGTACGGGGCACAGAGGTCCGCCCACCCCATCTTACCGTGTCGCCACCGGAGGCGAAGGAAATAGACTGCATGTGATGGTTGGCGATGATCTGTGAGGACAGGAGGCAGGCATGGTCACTGATAGCCCTGGCGGGTGAGCCCCAGTCACAGGAGAGGTGGGGAGGGAGGTGTGTCCTCTCTGACTACTGTCTGTCTAACGCAGCTAAGGCCTGAGAGTCCCACCTCCACATCAAGCCCCCATGAGGACTGGACAGGGACTAAAGAGAGAACAGGAAGCATAGGTCTGGGGGTCACATGGTTGAGTACACACCTAAGTGTAGACATGGAAACACCTTTACACATATAAACACAAACACTCCAAACAGCCTATCCCAGGCTCAGGTTTCCTGATATAGAACAAGTGTGTGTTCACTGGTGTTTATTTACATGGCCCCACCCCATTTGTGGCCTGTCACTCAGGTTCCTAAAGTTGTATAGGGATTTTATTTCCTCGGAATTGAAACACTCCCTCCTGGAGGGAGGAGAGAGGAGGTGTGGGGAGGAGGGCAGAGTGGGGAGGGGAAAGGAGGTGTGGGGAGGAGGGCAGAGTGGGGAGGGGAAAGGAGGTGTGGGGAGGAGGGCAGAGTGGGGAGGGGGGTGTGGGGAGGAGGGAGGAGTGGAGGGGTAGGAGGGAGGAGTTGGGGGAAGAAAGTGGAGAAGGAGGAGGAGTGGAGAGAGGTTCCTAAGATTCAAAATAACAAAACTCAGGAAGCTGAACCTGTGGTCTTTTTTTTTTTTTTTTTTTTTTTTTGGTTCTTTTTTTCGGAGCTGGAGACCGAACCCAGGGTCTTGCACTTCTTAGGCAAGCGCTCTACCGCTGAGCTAAATCCCCAACCCCTGAACCTGTGGTCTTAGTGAGCACATCTTCCCAGCTGAGCCTTCAGCCGGACCCTGGCTCATGGTGAGCCCGACAGCAATGTCCTTCCCACCAGCTGGGAAGCTTGGGCATCGGACGGAGGCCTCTGCTTCAGGCTCTGGTCCCCTCCCCACTGCCGCTGTTCACCCTGTCCCTGGGCTGGTGTCAAGAGTGGTCTCCCTTCTCCACTAACAGCAGCAGCAGCAGGTTTGGGAGACCCTTCCATGCGGTGGACTCCCACTCTTTGGTGGGGCAGAGCCCCCCAAACTTCCAGCTCTCCTGACTCACAAGACAACTGGATTCTGGAGCTGCTACAGGGCGAGATTCACTTCCAGCTGAGCTGCTCAAAAAAGACCCCCTATGCCCAGGGCACCACACCCAACACTATCAACTAAGCCCCAGCCACAAGCGTGTTTCTTTGGCATCAGCCAGAGGCCATGTAAGGTCAGTCTTGTCTCATGTCTGGTGCGAGACGCCTCCTACACGGGCACTGCAGAGCATCGGAGACACGTGAATTAAAGGACCCCTCCCCGCAGGACTGTGTCTGGGGCCCCTTCAGGCTGCCCCTTACAGCTGATACAGTTCCAGCTCAGACTTCCTTGAATTCCAGATCAACCAGGGCAAAGTGAGAATGTGTGCCCACAAATGAGAGACGCAGGCCTGACCCAGGTGAAGGGCTGAGGTCAGTACTGGAAGCCAAGTTCAAGCCAAGCATGGTGGCCTTCATCTCAGCACAGGCAAGCAGGTCTCCGAGTCACAGGACAGGCAAGGCTACATGGTGAGACTGTCTCTCCACACAAACAAGTAGGGTTGAGGTGGAGGTCGGAGTTCAGGTAACCAGAATGGGGATGGTGGATAGAATTGGGATACTGGCTATCGTTGGGGTTAAAGTCTTCCTACAGTCATCTAAGCTGTGTATCCCCCACAGTAAGCCCCTCGGCAGGGGCTGCCCACTCTGCCTCTCACCTCTGTCTTTACAGCGATCACTTCCCCATGAGACCTGGCCATGGCCCCTCTTGATATGACAACTGCTCATCTGGCCCTGGCACTGCCCCCCCAGTGCCTGGCAGAGACTACAACGCCAGTGTCTCTACTCTAGGGACAGACAAGTCCTCTCCCAGGCTCATGTTGTCTTTTCCCAGAGGTGCTTGCCTCTCCTGGGGACCAGCCCAGCATCCTTCTCCTCCCCACCTGCAGGGGGAGCCCACCTTCACGTCCTTCTGATGGGAATGCCAGGTCCCTGGTTGCAACCCACTCCAGCCCAGGTAAACGTCCAGACCACTCCAGACAGATCTGCCCTATCAGTGGCACTGCCTTAGATAAAGGCAAGCAGACCACTCAGATCCCAGCTACTGGGGACTCTGTACCCATGGCGACTCCACACCCTGGGTCCACCCCAGTAGGCATCAGATATTTCTGGGCATTGTAAGGGTTCTCCAGAGATGATAGGCGAGACCTGCTGAGTGGGTGTGGCTGAGGGCTTTGAGGTTGGTGGGGACTGAGGGTGGGGCTGTGGAAGGACATACATATAGGGACATAAGTCTAAGACTGAAGCTGGGTGGTGGTGATGTACACTTTCAGTCCCAGCACTCTAGAGGCAGAAGCAGGTAGATCTCTTGAATTCGAGGGCAGCCTGGTCTACAGAGTGAGTTTCAAGACAGCCAGGGCTACACAGAGAAACCCCATCTTTAAGTATAGGGCTGAAAAGGCTATTGCTGCCTTTTGGGCTTAAAGGATTGCAGCGGGGGGGGGGGGGGGGCGGGGAGGGCGGGGCTGTGGGAGGGGCTGTGGGTGGGGCCGTGGGTGGAACCATGATAAGGATGTGGGCAGGGTAGATGGCAGGGTTGCGGACTGGGCAAAGGTGGGTTATGGGTGAGGGTACCAGAACTGCGGCAGGGTGGTGTGCAGGGTGGAGGGCGGCGGCTCCCACCTGACGGGTAGCGGGAACTGACAAGTTAAGGCCGTCCACAGAGATGTTGACTGAGATGCTCATGCCGGCGAAGCGCAGGTTGCTTTTCCCCAAGATGGAGGCCAGCGCCTTGTTGGGGGCCTGGGAAGGTACAGTGAGCCACCTGCATCAGATGCCTGAGACCAGAGGGGCTCTGGGTAGCCATGGTGTTCCCCTCGGCCTCCCATGACACACACCAGCTCTCTAGGACCACAGCCCACGCCTACCTTCTTCTTCCAGGAGCCTCGGACACCTGGCACAGCCTCGTGGAGCCGATTGATGGCTTCCCTGGGGGAGAAGGAGACCCTACTTAGAAACGGCAGGGCTGACGCTGAGAAATGAGCAATGGGAAGCCAGATGAGATTATCCCTTTGCTTATGAGGCAGAGGCAAGAAGATCATGAATTCAAAGCTAGCCTGAGATACACAGCAAGTTAGAGGCCAATTTAGGGCAGGGTGACAAATTATTTTTTTTTTCTTTTCTTTTTTTCGGAGCTGGGGACCGAACCCAGGGCCTTGCGCTTGCTAGGCAAACGCTCTACCACTGAGCTAAATCCCCAACCCCCAGAGTGACAAATTATTATAAACCTGGTTGTCAGCAGAGATAGGACACAGGGCTGATGGGAAGTGAAGAGTCCTGTGTACCTAGCGTCCAGCATGGATGACTGGACATACAGTATGATCCATCCACTCACTGGGGTATTACTCAGCCCTGAATAGCAACAAGGATCTGATATGTACAACATGAATGTACTCTAAAGACAGTGATCAGCGAGACATTGTGGTTAGTGTTAATTATCAATATGACAAAATGTAGAATCACCTCAGGGGTGAACCTCAGAGAATATCTGTGCGGGATTGTCTTGATGTGTTGAGAGAGAGAGGGCTGTCCACTGTGGGTGGTACCATCCCCTAGGCAGGGGAACCCAGGCTGTGTAAGAGTAGACAAAGCAAAAAAAAAAACAAAGAGTAGACAAAGCAAACAGCATAAACATGTTTACACTAATCCATCTCTCTTTGTTCATTATTATGAATGTGATCACTCGAGCAGATTTAATTTATTATTTATTACAAACTTATTATTATGAGCAGATTCCTTGAGCTTCTGCCTTCCTATAATGCATGGAATGAACTGAATAAATCCTCTAGGTTTTATCACAGAGGCACAAAGAGTGGCTAAGGCAGAGACACAAGGCCACAGAGTGGGACTCCATGCTAAGAAATGCCCAGAGACAGGAAGTGGATTTGTAGCTGCTAGGTAGATTGGAGAGTGGATAACTGCTCATGAGAATAGGGCTTCCTTTTAGGGTGTTGGAATGTTCTAGATCCAATGTTCAGATTAGGTGGTTATAAAATACTATACAGAGATGTGTTAAAGCAAAGAATTGCAGGGGTGGAATGTTGGAACAATAAGTCTACTGTTTTTGCTTGTTTCTTGGGACAGTCTATAGCCTAGGCTAGCATGGTCATGGCTAACCTCCTGCCCGTGGCTCCCAAATGCTGGGACTCTAGGTGTAAGCCAACACACCTGGCTTTGTGTCCTGGATTATAAATTCATGGAGTAAACGAAACCCTTCCTCTCACCCTCCTGAAATCACACCCCACTGGAGGGCAGGCTGAAGGGAAACCGAGTCTGGGGAGTGTCCATCACAGCCAAGAACAACACTCAGGGACAGAGCTGAGAAACAGGCCTGAGGTATGGCCCATGTTGAGCACAGTCAGCCCTCTGACTTCAGGTGCCTGGCAGGTCACCTCCAACCTGCCATGCTACCCTCAAGAGGCCTCATGATGGGCAGGCCACATGAGACCCGGGTTCCCAGACCCATCCCAAGGCCTCACCTCGTCACCTGTGTCCGGGTGTTGAAATCCAGGGAGCGCATAGATCGGAGCACCTCAATGCAGCCCATGTACTGGGGAGAGAGGGGTGGTCAATCAGCAGGCAGAGCCCAGCCCAAAGCTGTCCCTCAGAACACTAGTTCCTCTCTAGGCACCCAGGACTCTTCTCCTGCCCTGGCAGATACAGTCACTGCCCCAGGGACCTTGGCGCTTGATGTCCCAGATGTACCCTCTCCCACCTAGCATTAGGCCCAATCCCAAGGCTCAGTTTCAGTGTCCAAGCTGTGACATTATACGGTGGCATGCATGTTCAATGAGTCCAACCAGCACCCATGTGGTTGGCAAACAATCCAGACAGGGACCATCTGGCTGGCAGAGATGCAAACACCACCATCTGCCCTCCATAGAAACCTCACAGGGCAGAAACCACTGTTCAGTCAGGAGAGCTCTTACCCAGCATGTATTAGGCCCTGGGCTGTATCTCATAAATCTGGTGTGGTGGCACACACCTGTCTTCTGAACACCAGGGTGGATGGAGAGACAGGAGGATCAGAAAGTAAAGGTCACCTTCAGCTACTACGGGGTTCTGAGGCCAACTTGGGGTACAGAGACCCTGCCTCAAAAGAAAAATAAACTTTGTAGACCAGACACACATCTTTGTGGAAAGGAACACACAGTCAGAGGAACATAGGAAGAAGACCAAAGTGGAACCTTTAGCATGTCCACCACCTAACTTCCAAGCTGGAAGGGAAGCCAGAATTGGGGTGCACACCTGTCATCCCAGCATTCAGGAAGGAAAGGGGGAATGCAGCTAGAAAAGGAATCATGCGTAGGTGCACACACGAGACTTCAGAGCACCAGGCACTGCAGCTGGATTACAGGCAGTTGGCAGCCAAGCAGCCGTGGGAGCCGGGAACCAGGTGCAGGTCCCTCTGCAGGAGCAGGAAGAGCTCAGAGCAACCCATCACGGCGTCTCCCGGCCTGTCGCTGCTCTATGTTTCTTTCATTAATTTATTTTGGCATCCTGCTTGTCGTAGAGGCTAGCCCCAATCTCCTGAGCTTGGAAGATTCTGCAGCTTCCCCATTCTCCAGAGTGACAGGACAATGTATGCACCACCATACACAGCTTAATTTGTAATTTTATGTCATTTATTCACATAGGTTGTTTGGGGGACAGGAGCTCCTGTAGCCCTGGCTGGCCTCAAGTGCACTACATAACGAGGTATGACTCTGGATTCTCCTGCCTCCACCTCCAAGCACTGGGACTGCAGCCATGTATCATCAAGACCTGCTCTCAATTAAAAGTAAGAAGATTGGTGCATATTACGTTTTCACCCTCGGCCCACCTGCCCTGTGCCATGTGGGAAGAGGAGCCTGGCTGAGGCCCCTTCTGTTCTGCACCCTTCCAGCACAGCACCCACCACCCCTGCTCAGCTCTTGCAACCCCTGCCCTGACGCTGGTGGTACAGGATCCCCCCACTCCCAGCAGGAATCAGTTCCACAGTCACGCGGAGCGTCCTGTGACAGCTGAATTCACTCAAAGCAAACAAACAGCTTTGCGGCCCAAGTAGATACCCTCGTGTGGGCCACGTGGACGCTAAGATCTGCTGACGCTCTCTGGAAGTTAATATTAACAACAGCTGCCCCCTGCTCGGAGAGGCTGAATGCAGAGAATGTGGCCAGCCATTGTAAAGAGACGAGTTATTTTTATGAATTCACATGAAATGATTTCCAAATGCTGCTGGATAACATGTGGGAAGAGGGAGTCATCGTGAGATCATCCAAGTGACTCAACGCCAAGGAACACGTGATGCATGCTCACACACAGCAGACCCACGGGTGGATCCAACAGTCAGGGGTGACAATATGTCACCCGTGTGACACATCACCCCTGTGATGACTTTGCCGACATGATATCAGCAGAGGGAACAGGGTCTCGGAAGCACACAGGCCTCGGATGCGTCCCTGGTAGTTATCTGAGGTGACTGTCCAGGGTACAAGGTCAGGAGCCCAGGAAGGGACCTAAGTCCCAAGCCAGGTTGCTCACCATGCAAAGGGTACAAGGCACTCAGGCCACGCCAGGTCAGAGCCAGCAGAAAGGACAGTCTGTGCTTCACATCACAGACCTGTGGGGCAGTGACCAAGGGAAAGGAGCCGTAAGGGAGGAGCCAAGCAGATGGAGCAGCAGCCATGTCAGAAGTGAGAGTCTGAGTATGGCCGGGACAGAGACCAAGTAGAAGAGACAAATGAAGGCTAGTAAGCTAAGGCCACCCAACCCTGCTATCGCCATATTACAGGGCTCATTCATTCTAAACGGAAGACGTAAGGGGAGCTACAGACAGAAGTGAGTTGAGCCTCACCTATGGGATGGGTGGGTGGATGGGTAGGTAAGTGGGTGGGTGGGTGGGTGGATGGATGGGTGGATGGGTGGGTGGACGGACAGACAGGTGGATGGGTGGGTGGATGGGTGGATGGGTGGGTGGATGGACGTACGGACGGACAGGTGGATGGGTGGATGGATGGATGGATGGGTAGGTAAGTGGGTGGATGGGTGGATGGGTGGATGGGTGGGTGGATGGGTGGGTGGATGGGTGGGTGGACGGACAGACAGGTGGATGGGTGGGTGGATGGGTGGATGGGTGGGTGGATGGATGGGTGGATGGACGGACAGACAGGTGGATGGGTGGGTGGATGGGTGGATGGGTGGGTGGATGGACGGACGGACAGGTGGATGGGTGGATGGATGGATGGGTAGGTAAGTGGGTGGATGGGTGGATGGGTGGGTGGATGGGTGGATGGGTGGGTGGATGGATGGACGGACAGACAGGTGGATGGGTGGATGGATGGGTAGGTAAGTGGGTGGATGGGTGGATGAGTGGATGAGTGGATGGGTGGATGGGTGGGTGGATGGGTGGATGGGTGGATGGATGGATGGGTGGGTGGATGGGTGGGTGGATGAATAGATGGGTGGGTGGGGGATAGATGATGGATGATGGGTGGATGGGTGAGTAGGTGAGTGGGTAGGTAGGTAGGTGACTGGTGGCTGATGGAAAACTTGTCCATCAATAAAGAAGAGGAACAGGTGAATGGAGAGCAATGTGGACTCTGATCGCCATGTCTCACTATATGGTACCTCAGAGAGCATCAGCCAGGTTCCCTGCTTTGAAAGAGCCCAGTTGCTCCCATATCCCCCGTTCCTGGCCTGTCTCTGTCAGTGACAATACCCCCAGTGATCAGAGTGAGACATGTTGTGGGGACTTCAGGCCACACTCTGCTCATCGGAGTTTGCATGGCCAGAGACAGATGTGGAACCTCTGACAAACACGATGGTAAAGCCGAGGGAAGGAAGGGGTCTTCTCCAACCTGAGGGGTTGGGTACACAAACAATGCCTGATGCTGTAACTGCAGCCCCACGATGCCCCCCAGGGATCAACATGAGAACAGTGCTCTGGGGGCCTCGGGAGCTGATGGCTCAGTGAGTAATGTGCTTGCCATGCAAGCGTGAGGACCTGAGTTCAGATCCCCAGCACCCACATAAAAAGTGGGGCACTGTAGCACACACTGATAATCAGGGACAGACAGAAGCATTCCTGGGACTTGCTGGCTGGCTGGTCTCACCAATTGGTGAGCTATTGGCCAGTTGAGAGAACATGTACACGCACACACGCATGCACTTGAGCACACGCACTGAGGGGAGGAGGGGACAGAACAAGCAACCACATCAATCACAGTCACTGTCAGCTGCCATGCAGCAGGACCCAAATGTGCAAGGACCCTAGTCCGGTATGGTTCCAGAGCCACAAGGCCCTGTGCTGCCTGGTCGGTCAGGGAAAGTACCGTGAACATGGCCCACAGGAAATTAAGCCACTAGTAGAGGAGCTAGCCACAGACAGCCAAAGAGTGGGTCTCCAGGGACAATATGATAATTCCTACAAGGATAGGACTTAGAACACCAGAAATACTGCCATTCACATTCTAGAGGCCAAAGACCAGGACCCAGGTCTGCTGGTAGTGAGGGGCCTCTGGAGGCTTCACAGAGACCCTCCTGCCTCTCCCAGGCATCCAGTGGCCACAGTCCTCTAGTCCTTTGGCTTGAACTATCACAGCCTCCTTCCCCGGGTCTTCCTATGGGATTTCTAAGGACAGCAGCCATTAGATTTCCTTTCCTGATCCACACCCATCTCCACTGACTACAACTGCAGACACTGGTGCCCCAGTGTGGCTGCATTCTGGAGTACCAGGCAGGCATGAATTTGGAGGGAGCCCTCTCACCCCCATACAAATGCCCACTTATATCTCACTATTTTAGCATCCCTGACCCGTCAGGACCTGCGGTCTTCCCATGGGCTGTCTTCTTGTATATTTATTGTCTGTTTCTCCCACTGCGCCTGAAGCCTGTGTGTCCTCCACAAGGTTAGTATTCCACAATGGCTGGAATTCCAAACGCCACACTGCTTACACCTCAACATGGAGAGTCCCAACAATGACAGTATCCGGATTCTCACCATGCATCCACCAGACAGAACGGGGACCTGGAAGGATTGGGTATGTGACAGCCAACTGCAGCATCGATGGGGTACAGTGTGACACCAGAACCCAGAAACACCAAACCATTAGGACACAGGAGAAAGGGGACACAAGCCAGACCCAGAATGTATTGTCTACAGAGTGTCGTCTACCCAGATCCTGAATGTGCATGGGCCCAGAAGCTAGAGGAAGACCTAATGGGCAGACATTGCCCAGAGACATGACCCGGGCAATCACCCAGAGGATTCAGTGTCAAGGCAGCAGTGCCCAGGGGTTATCAGTTATCAGGGATACTGCAACAAAGTACCACAGACAGGACGGACAGAACACTACAGGAGTCTCTTATCACTCCCTTCTGGAGGCTGCTCTGTGCAGATAGCACTCTCCCCTCTGAGGCTCCACAGAAGGTCGCCTTCTTCCTGCATATGGGAGCTCTCAGAGTGACCCTTGGCTTGCAGCTTGTCTTTTGTTCCAGCCTCTACCTCTTCTCTTAGCTGTTGTCTTGTGACAAGGTCTCACATAGCCCAGGCTAGCCTCAAACTCACCTCTAACCAAGGATAACCTTGAATTCTTAATCCCCCTGCCTCCACCTTCCCAGTACTGGGATGACAGGGTGTGTGCCAACACTCCTGGCCCCACTTGCGTCTTGGCTTTTATGTCTCAGTCATTGCAAGACTCCTGTACAACCTCACCTGAATTCATCGCACCTACAACAAACCTACTTGTAGATGCTCTTTGCTACTCTGTGGGTTCCTTTTCCCACCTTTTATGACCCCCTTCATCCCCTACAACAAGATAGGAGAGAAAGAAAGATAGAAAATGGGCTGGAGAGATGGCTCAGTGGTTAGGAGCACTGACTGCTCTTCCAGAGGTCCTGAGTTCAATTCCCAGCAACCACGTGGTGGCTCACAGCCATCTGTAATGAGATCTGATGCCCTCTTCTGGTGTGTCTGAAGACAGCTACAGTGTACTTATATAATAAATAAAATATTTTTTAAAAAAAGATAGAAAATAGAGAGAGATAGATGTCCCTGAATCTAACCTCTTTGCTTTTGTTTGCTTTGAGCATGACTACGCAAACACAGTAACCAACCCCCCTGAACAACCGCCAACCCAGCCTCTTAGGGCACAGCCTCTGAAGAGTTCCCAGAATTCCAAACATTGCACAATCGCAGAAACTGTCTTCAGCTGGCAAAAACCCGCCTCTGCTAGAGCACGAGGCAAATCACAGTCAGCTGCTGCGGACAGTCTGAAGCAGCCCCTCATCCCAACAGCCAACATTAAAACAACAGCACATTCTTATATTTCTGTGTTTTTAAAAAAACCAAAATCCCAAAATTGTCGCTATACGTTTTTCCTTTTTTGTTTCTTCTTGTCTTTCTTCTTGTTTATAAACAGATCTAGAACCTGCTATGTAGATCAGGTTGGCCTCAAACTCATACAGATCCTCCATCCTTGACTTTCCAAGTGCAGGGACTAAAAGTGTGCACCACCATGCCTTCCTTCTTTGTCTGGCTATGTAGCCCAAGCTGGCCTGAACTCGTGGCGATCCTCCTGCTCCAGCCTCCTGACTGCTGGGACTACAGGTGTGCTCCACTAAATGCACTTCAAAATAAGGTCCTATCTGTCGATCCCCAAGACAAAGAATATTGGAGGCTCAACGGAGCCCAGGGAAGGGAGAAGGAACATGGTGGACCCTGGTGGGGAAAACAAGGGCACACGGAGAGATACACCCTCTCCACATCCCGGTCCAGGACATCCAGCAAAGAGCATTCTGAGATCACTTGTCATCTCATAAACAGTGGTGGGCAGGAAGCCAGACGAGAGTGCCTAAAGTGAGCATCACACAGCAGCTTACTTTCAAGTGACTGATTACACTGCACACACACAGGGGTAGGTGCTTTCAGAAGATAAAATGTCCCCTGTGGCTTGAGGGCATGTGGTCGACCATCCCCCACACCTTAACCCTTGCAAAGGTCACAATTAAAACCTGGGTAGAGGCTTGGGGCTGGTTCTCAGCAGTCACTGAGCTCCCCTAGCATAAATAGGACTGAGCTCCATCCCCAGCATCATATAGACAGGGTGTGGCGGTGCGTGGCTGCCATCCTGGCTCAGGAATTCAAGGTTATCCTCAGCTACATAGTGACTTCCAGGCCAGCCTGAGCTACATGAGACCCTGTTTTAAAAACAAAAGTAAAGAATAAAGGTCTGGAAGTGGTGACACACATCTAACATTCCAATATTTGGGGAGGCTGATAAGGCAGAATGATGGCCCGCAGTTGGAGATCGCAGTCATCTATCCAAAACCCCACAACCGCCTTCCACCTCCGCCAAAATAAAGGAGATAAACACAGCCGGCCCCTTCTCTTCATCCGCTCTGGTGTGGAATCTTGGATCCCCACTGTATCGCTGCAAAGTTGCTTTCTCCGGGGTGAGGGGACCCTCGGCTACCTAGTCCTCACCTTATGGACCGTCCCACCCAACAGCAAGGGGGGGGGGGCAAGCCTGCGCATGCGTGTGTCCCCTCTCCACCTGCGCCCTCTCCCCGCCCCTCCCCACGTGACGCCGTGGGAACCCAGACCCCAGCGCTTGCGAGTGGGGGCGGCCGAGAAGCGCGCGCACTGGATACCGGGTTCCTGGGTGATGTGGAGAGATCACTTGGCTCTCGGGGTCTGAGAGACCAAACTGGGGGTGGGGCGGTCCCCGACCGCGCCGCGCCGGGAAGGAGGCTGGGCGCACTCACCCGAACGATGTAAGAGACCCCGGGCCCCAGGACCCTCGCATCGGGGTGCAGCCAGCCGTGCGCGGGCTTGTGAATGAAGCCGCCCTTGCGCACCCACTCGTCGGCGACGTCGGGAGTTCCCCGCGCGCCCCGCGACCCCGAGCCCCGGCAGCGGCCGAGAGCTGGTAGCGGACAGGGCGCGGCACAGCGCGGTTCGCAGGCACCCAGCACGGCGGCCAGCGCGGGGACCCCAGGCTCGGGCTGCGCCTCTGCCGCCCCCGCCACGCGCGCAGCCGCCGGACCGCGGCCCAGGAAGCTACCGGGCGCCGCGAACTTCCACTGCGGCATGCGCGGTAGCAGCGCGCAGAAGGTGGTGGGCGCCTCGGGCTCGGGGGCCGCGCGGCCACCGGGACCCTGCGTCATGGCCGCGGCCGCCGAGGAACCCCGGCTGAGCCTGGCCGGGAGCCGTGCGCTCCTCCCCGCCGAGTGATGTCACCGCTCCGCGCAGCGCGCAGCCGCGGGGGGCTACGCTCCTGGGACCCCGACCCTGCTCTGGCAGCGCCGCCCCCGACCCGG
Organism: Rattus norvegicus; assembly: GCF_021556685.1. NCBI lineage: Eukaryota > Metazoa > Chordata > Mammalia > Rodentia > Muridae > Rattus > Rattus norvegicus. Next base: position 15,335,917 of record NC_141540.1, on the reverse strand, counting down.
CGAAGCCTGCCGGGGCTCCGCGAGGAGCTGTCCAGTCAAGCTCTGACCGATGGGGAAACTGAGGCCAGGGGTCGCAGACACGGGGCGGGGCGCAATTCTCCAACTTTCAAGTCTCCGCCTTCGCTCCAGCAGCATCCTATCCTCCCTTCTTTCCTTCTAAATGGAGAAACTGAGGCCTGGAGTCGCAGGTGCAAGGAGTGATCCTCTAACCTCAAGGTCACCCTTCACCACCGCTCCAGCAACATCCTGCTCTTCTTTATTTCTAAATTGGGAAACTGAGGCCTGGCTTTGTAGAGAGAGGATGAGACAGCATCCTCTGGCCCCTAAATCCTCCCCTAAACCACTGTTCCACTGTGTTTCCTTTACTAAATAGGGATACAGCAGTAGCTCAATGAGGAAACCGAGGGCTAGGGTAAGGATAAGGCACAATAGGGCATTTGAGGTCTAGGTGGTTGAGGCAGGATGAGACTGTCCCGGTCCTTGACATTTTCATATCCTACCCAACTTTACTTCTAAATGGGGTCCAGATAGGGCCTGAGGCAGGGCAGAGGCTGGGGTTCAGGACAAGAGAATCTCAAACTCAGAACCCCCCACCCCGAACCTACTTTACTGGTTAGTGGGAAAACTGAGTCCTGGAGCAGGGCCGAGGCTTAAAGGGAAACTGAGGCCAGGAAGTGAAGCAAGTGCCCAGGACACCGCGAGTGGGGCTGCGTTTGGACAGGTCTAAAGCCGCTTCTGCTGGCTCCTGGCCTGTTTCCTGGGCTGTAAGCAAAGGACACCCATCGGTTCTTTGGGTTCCTATTGGAACCTAAGGATCAGAACTCTCAGGCCTGCCCACCAGTTCCAGCCCAGGCTCAAGAGACCTCGGGGATGCCTTACTTAGACCCCCAAGGGGTTGTCATCACCACTCTGGCTCTGTCCCCCGCCCTATCCAGGACAGCTCTGCCCGGAAACAAAGAGAAGAGGGCTGGGCGGGGCGGGTTGCGGAGGAGGGGCAAGGCCCGCTAGATCGAAGCCGGGAGAAACTAGATCACTGCCTGCGAAGGGGGCGGGGCGCCCGCGCCGGGGCCCTCAGCAATCTCAACACAGGCACATTAAGGAGTCGAGCCAGGTCGCCAGGTCGCCTTTGGTGCTGGAGGAGAAGCGCCACTTGGGGTCTGAGAAAGGGCTGTGTAAGTGTGGACCACGGCATTCTGGGTCTGGGCGCACACCCATCATGTGTGCTCCTCGTCAGAATGGGGAGGTTGATGGTCTGACTCAGCTCTTTAATCTGCAGTCCAAATGACAGTAAATAATACTTTAATAAACTCCTACATATCCCTCAAAGCCTAGCTTCCCAGTACCCCTTCCCGAACCGCTCTGTCTCTAGCCTCCTGCTGCCAGGGTCCCCCCACTCGCCCCATGTGAGCTGCATGAGGTTTGCAGAGTTGTTGAGTGTTTTCTTTGCGGCGCGGTTAGAAGTGCTAAATAAACCCATGTGCACAGTGCTAACAGCTGTTGATGGAGAAATGATTTATTGGCAAACAACTCTAGAGGGCAGGGTGAGAAGGGCAGAGGCATCAGGGCCACCTGCAGGAGAGGTCTCCGGCCTCATCTGCAGAAACCCAAGTGGCCTGGACACTGAATTCTAGGACACACAGCTCCCTGTCCAGTCAGGGAAAGGGACACTTCTCCTGGCCTGGTCTGACCTGGGAAAAGAAACTGGGGCCCTGGAAGGAGGTTCATCACCCTGTATGGAGCCTTGGGTCACAGGCCCCAGGGACAGAAAGATCAGGTGGCCTCAAAGGACCTCGAACTGCAGAAGGGGAGGGAGGCACCTCCTCTGTTCCACTCTGAGGAAACAAGGCCGGGGGGGCCTAGGGGGGGAGCAGCCTGTGCCCTGCAACAGTCAGCATTTGGTGTCCCCTACCATGGTGGATGCCCTCTTTGAGTGACGGATGCCCATGGTATATGCTGGGGCCCTGGCCCGGTTAACAGTGACCTGTTCCGGGTTGTGGGTACCAGGACCCGGTGTGTCTTCCGGGGGCCGTGGTGTTCGGGGTCTCCCCAGTATGCTGAAGGCCGGCCTACGCTGCCGGTAGGTGTTGGGGTCAGGACTCTCGTACTGTCCAGGGCCTGGAGTCTCAGAAGGATCCTGAGGGGGGCGTGCGGGGGGTGTGCGGCCCACAACTGTGTAGCTGGGACTGCTAGGCTTGATAAAGATCTGTGACCCCCAGAGGGGTGGCATGGTGTAGGCATTGGGGGCAGGAGCAGAGGTGTCTGGGGGCTTCTGTCGGAGGCGAGAGCCCAGCGTGAAAGCTGGGGCGTTCCGCTGGCGTATGGGGGGTGTCTTCTCTGGGCTGTAGGCCCCAGGGCCTGGTGTTACCTCCAGACCTGGAGAGTCAATAGGCATGGGCACAAGATGGAGGCCTCGCCTGACCAAAGACCTGCACCAGAGTCTGCGCGGAATCCCACTCTCACCCCAGCCAGCAGCATTCTTCCCACATGCATTCTTTTCCTGATACTCCCGTGTTCAGACTCCAACTTCCACAGCCCAGACATCCCCCTCCTGCTTCCCACACTCGCTCCAGGTGGTGCCCTCTGCCCCTCCAGTACCCCATGGCCACCTGAATTATCCTCTCTGAAGACCCCCGCACCCCGAGATTGACCCTCTAGGTGGGCCTGAGTCCACCATGAAATTCAGGAAGGCAAAGATGTCTAAGCCGGCTCTTCCCTGCGTCTGACTCGGCATCGGCTTGATTAAAGAGGTGGGGCAGGGCAGAGAGACCAGATGGAGCAGCCAAGGAGCACAGGGAGATGGGTGAGAGAGTAAGAAGATGGGGTGCACGGAGGGCGGGGAGGGAGGGAGGAACGGAAGGAAGGATAGGTAGATGGACGTAGAATGGATGCATGGCTGAGTGAATGGGAGGATAGACTGATAAGTACACGAATGCATGTATAGGTGAATGGATTTACGGATGAATGGCAAGAATAAGAATTAATAGGTGCATGGATGATGGGTGGATGGGTGGGTGGGTGGATGGGTGGATGGGTGGATGGGTGGGTGGATGGGTGGGTGGGTGGGTGGATGGGTGGGTGGGTGGATGGGTGGGTGGGTGGGCGGATGGGTGGGTGGGCGGATGGATGGATGGGTGGGTGGGTGGATGGGTGGGTGGATGGGTGGATGGATGGGTGGATGGGTGGATGGGTGGGTGGGTGGGCGGATGGGTGGGTGGGTGGGTGGATGGGTGGGTGGGTGGGTGGATGGGTGGGTGGATGGATGGGTGGATGGATGGATGGGTGGGTGGGTGGATGGGTGGGTGGGTGGGTGGATGGGTGGGTGGGTGGGTGGATGGGTGGGTGGGTGGATGGGTGGGTGGGTGGGCGGATGGGCGGATGGATGGATGGGTGGGTGGGTGGATGGGTGGGTGGGTGGGTGGGTGGTGGGTGGGTGGTGGGTGGGTGGGTGGATGGTGGGTGGGTGGATGGGTGGGTGGGTGGGTGGATGGGTGGGTGGGTGGGTGGGTGGGTGGATGGGTGGATGGTGGGTGGGTGGATGGATGGGTGGGTGGGTGGATGGGTGGGTGGGTGGGTGGATGGGTGGGTGGGTGGATGGGTGGGTGGGTGGGCGGATGGGTGGATGGATGGATGGGTGGGTGGGTGGATGGGTGGGTGGGTGGGTGGATGGGTGGATGGTGGGTGGGTGGATGGATGGGTGGGTGGGTGGATGGGTGGGTGGGTGGGTGGATGGGTGGGTGGGTGGATGGGTGGGTGGGTGGGCGGATGGGTGGATGGATGGATGGGTGGGTGGGTGGATGGGTGGGTGGGTGGGTGGGTGGTGGGTGGGTGGTGGGTGGATGGGTGGATGGTGGGTGGGTGGATGGGTGGATGGATGGGCGGTTAGGTGGGTAGATGGGTGGATGGATGGGTGGATGGATGGGCGGTTAGGTGGGTAGATGGGTGGATGGATGGGTGAGGGGGTAGATGGATAGATGAATGGCTGGGTAGATGGATGGTGAATGAATTGATGAATGGGTGAATAGGTGGACTGATAACACGGGCAGAGGATAAAGTCAAGTGTCTGAACAATCCTCCAAGAACCATGCAGAGGGGTTGTTTGCACTGGAACCAGGCCTCCCTACCCCTAGGCTGCGGGGTCACCACATTGCCACCTCAGCTCAAGGCCTGAGGGACTGGAGAAATGGCCCTTCATCTGAAAATACAAGGGTTTTATCACTGCAAACACAGTTCTTGGAGCTCCAGTGGAACAGGAGAGGACGCTCCCCACTTCTAAGCTCCCATTTCCCACCACACACGTTACTTACTCACCTCTAATCTTACCCCGGCCCTGCATGGAGTAGGCAGGGGGACAGCTACGGCCAAAGCGAGTAACTTTCGGGTCCAAGAAGTAGACAGGTCCTGGGCTGGAATCCTGGAGGGGTGCTGGGGAAGGGAGCCAGAGTCCCAAAGGTACCCTGAGGAAAGGCCTCCCCTGACCCTCCCCTAAGGCCTGGAGCCTCCTGAGAGCCTGAAGCCTCTCCACCTGGGAGCCACAGCCTCGGAAGTGCTGAACAAGCCAGGGACTGTGGCATGCCAATCCCGGCAGGACCTTGGTCACTCATTGACTGAGGGGGATCAGTCTGCCTGGGCCACATTGTCACACCAGCATGGAAGGAAGAGGTCGCTGATGTTTTACAGATGTCTGTGTGGAAATGGAACCCAGACCCTCCCTCACACATTACCTTAGCTTTCACCCTGACTACACTTCCAGCCTGATCACTGTTGACCTCTAGGCGCACTAGCATGTTGACAGCAAACATGAGTTCAGTAGGCATGGGGAGTGTTGCTGGGCCCCTGATGAGCCCTGCCCGTGAGTGGTCAACCTCACCAGGTCTTTCTCAAAGCCTCGCTGAGTCCCAGAATGTACCTAGGTACCACCTAGAAGTGGGCTTCTGTGCAAAGACACACAAGCAGGGTTTGCACACGCAGTAGGCTCCCCACCACCTCAATGGTGGTCACTTACGTTAAGCAATGGCCCTCAGAAACACCCCACGCCCCGTTTGACAAGAATTTGTTTCCAGCCCTTCTGAAGCTCAGAGCTCATCTAAATGACTCCTGGGTAGGGGGAAGGTTGGGTCACAGTCACCAGTATGTGCTGGGCCACACACAGGAAGATGCCTTCCACTCCACCTCAGCTTGCCTGGGTAAGCCTCCTGGCCCATTTTCCTACACAGCCCTGTGAGAAGAAAACCCAGCTTGGGCATCAGGACGTATTCCACTCACCAGCAGGCCGCACTTGGTGTGCCCTTCTCCTGGGACCTTCTTTACCAAACATTTTTAAAATATAGTTTTCTTTTGTTTTGTTTTGTTTTGTTTAGGGGGCGGGCAGTATCTCTCTATTATGTGTCTCTGGCTGGTTCACTCTGCAGATCAGGCTGGCCTTGAACTCAGAGATCTACCTGCCTCTCTCTCCCAACTGCTGGCACTAAAAGCTGTTCACTGCCAGCACAGACTTTTTTCTGAATTATACACGTCTGTGAGGGAGGTTTTATGTGCCATTGGGGTAGAACCCACTGAAGCCTAAAGACAGATTCAGATTTCGCTGGGGGTTCTGAGCCCCACTGTGCAAGAGCAGTGAGAACTTGTAAGCCTTATCCCACCAGAGTCTTGCTTTACCTCACTGAGCCCGGATCTCACTCCCCGCTCTGGGCCCTTACCTCAGTGGATCCTCCAGCCTTCTGTCTCATGACCTTGATGTGTTCACAGCAGCCCCTTACCCAGACAGCCTCCATCCCACCCAATGGGGAGTTAAAGCAGCCTTAGGACTGAGTGCTGCTGCCATGGTGACTGGGGTGTTCAGCCAACATCACTGAGAACTAAGAGCTGGCTGTGGGGCTTAGATGTCCTGCACTATAGAATCAGAGGACAGGGGAGGCCCCAGGGCCTGCTCCCCAGAACCTCTGCCCACCACCAAAGACCGCCCTGCGCTCAGGGTCACAAATGTGCACATGGACTTTATTTGACGCTTTTGGAACACCAAGCAGGACCACAGCTTTCTTTGTTCCTCTTTTGAATCAAGCCCAAGGCCCTACACATTGTAGGCAGGAGCTCTACCCACTGAGGGGCATCCTGTACCCTAGACACCCAATACTGGTAGACACAGCAAAATCTTGGTATCTGGCCAGATGTAATAATACGCATTTGTGGTCCCTGAATTTGGGGGGTGGTGGCAAGGAGGATCAGGAGTTCAAAGCCAGCCTTAGCTGCAGAAGGAGGCAACTACTTGCCAGATGTGGCCCTGGCTGCCCTGCTCAGCCCGAGGCTTGCTTCAGAGAGACTCTGGAGGCTTGGGGGAAGTACCCTGTACCCAGCTGGTCTTACCTTCACTGGGCCTCCGAGCGAGTGAGTAGGCAGGACTGGCTGCCTTGGTACAATCGTGATTGACGTAGCCAACGGTGGACGGAAGAACATACAAGCCAGGTCCCGAGCCTGAGACACAAAGACCAGATCAGAGCTAGTGCTTGAAACCCAGAGGGGTTAGGTAGAGTCCCACCCTGGACCCCTGCCACCTCCATGTCTGAGTGGAGAAAATGTCCTGGACGACTGGGTGACACCGGCATTGTGAGCTAATCATGAATCATAGGGTCTGCAGAGACTTGGAAAACAGAGACCCAAGGAGACAGGGTAACACAGAAAGGAAAGAGGTTGGGAGCAAAGACCATCACTGGTGGGGAAACTGAGGCAGGGAACAGAGTAGTTGTCTCGCAGTGGGCTACTAAAGCTAAAGGCATAGACACTGTCCCATGTGGGGAAACAGGCCAGCACGGGGAGAGCGTCGCAGGAGAGGAAACCAGGGCCAGAGTATGGAGACCACTACAGCTAGAAAAACTGAGGCTGGAGACAAAGACACCACTGAGGGAGGAAAACTGAACCTAGAGTGGAGAGATCCCCAGGTTGTGTGGTTAAATGAGGAACGTGAACCCAGGACAGAAAGATTGTTCCTGAGGGGAAACTGAGGCCAGTCACAGAGAAACACCACCTCAGAGGTCCAGGGAGATGGTGATCTGACCCCGTGTCCATTATGGGATGGGAAACTGAGTGTGCAGCCTGCATCCTACACAAATGCCCTCCTCTGAGCATCCAGCCTCAGCCCCTTCACACACACCCCCCTCTGCAGTCCCCCACATCCACTCTCCCTCTAACGTCCTCCCTCAGGTTCTGCTATACTGTGTCCAACCTGTCCCCCTGTAGGGCAAGTGTGCAGGGCCAGCCGGTCCCACAGGGGACATATGGACCTGCCTGCAGATACTACCTCTACTCAATGTCCCACAAGCCCAGTAGGGAGACAGGAGGAGCCCTCCCCAACAAGGCCAGCACGAACCATTCTCCAAGGTGGCCACTCCACAGGACTTCCTCAGTCCGGTCTCCGGGATGTGGCCATCAGCCACCCGCCGAGCCAGGGGCACTGTAGCTGGCCTGGCCACTGGGTCGCAGCTGAGGGTCCCCATGGTGAACAGAGCCTCGGGTAGGCTCCTGCGTCCTGCTACTCTGGTACCACAAACCAGGCACTGTCCCCAATCCTCACAGCTCAGCCGGTGTTGGCAGAAGCTTGGCCTCACCACACCCTCCCCACCACACAGACAGCCCCTTGTCCCTAAGCAAGGATCTCAGGGCCTGGCCAGAGCTAGTCTGGTCGGCCGGACGCTGGCCTGGAAGTAGAGCTGAGATCAAGTGTCAACCAGGTGGCTGGATGGTCCAGGAAAGACTCCAGTGTCAGCCGAACAGGTCCCCAGGGAGTCGGCTGAGCTGGGCCACAGGGCCAGAGCAGGCTCTAGGGACCCAGGACTGCAAACAGGACACCCAAAGGAACATGGATGCAAAGCCTCATTTCCACAGATCGCAGGGTTGTGGACAGCATGTCCCCAGCTCAGCCGGGCGTTCATTAGAACCGGCTTTCCTTCATTCATCAGCTAACACGTACCGAGGAGCACCTGATGTGTCCCAGACTCTGTTCAGGGTGGTGTGAATAGAACAGGAACAGACTGGGAAAGGGAGGGAGGGAGTTCTTGGGGTGCACAGAGAAGCTAAACAATAAATGTAACAGACAGATTGTTCTGGTATGAACCACCCTGACAAGGAAGACCTGTGAGGGTAAGAGACCAGCTCTGCAAAGGTCCTGAGGCAGAGCTGAGGACAGAACAGGCCTGTTTTCACCTCTGCCAAAGGCTACCATGGTGTCCCCAGCAGAGAGTACTGGGAAGGTCAACAGAGTGAAACTCAGATGTCTCCCAGTTTGTTTCTATGCTGTTGGGCATTTTTTTAATGTAGTGACTTGGGGATGGGGCGGGAGGGGGGGTTGCTTTGTACCGTTCTGTTTTGTTTGAGTCAGACTCAAAGTAGCCCAGGTTGATCTTGAACTCCTGACCCTCCTGCCTCTGCCTTCCCAGCGCTAGGACTGCAAGAGGTGACCGAGAACTACCTTCTTCTTCAGTCACAGACAGTGGAGACTCACATGATTAAGATTCTCAGAGTCCACAGAAACATGCCAGAAGGCCTGAGCCCTGGGCTCTCCAACAAATTTCACGTCAGCCATTTTGGATTTTTTTTTTTTTAAGGATGTATTTACTTGTTTTATGTAAGTACACTGTACACTGTCACTGTCTTCAGATACACCAGAAGAGGGCATCAGATCTCATTACAGATGGTTGTGAGCCACCGCGTGGTTGTTGGGAATTGAACTCAGGACCTCAGGAAGAGCAGTCAGAGCTCTTAACCACTAAGCCCTCTCTCCAGCCCACCATTTTGGATTCTAGCCCCTGACTCCTATGAGTCCCTGAAGCTGGGATCCAGGAGTCTCAGAGGAGCCCACAAGCCCAACATGCATGTCCTTGTCCTCTTGACCAACTCTATTCAGCTCCACCCTTGGCCACATGGGATTAGATGGCTGATCCTGGACCCCACCACCACCACCACCACCCAATGCTTCAACCCCAGGTCCTCACAACGTTAAGGATTCCTTGGTCACACAACCAGTTAAAGTGGCTCACAGCTCACTGCTTGGTTACCTGGACCCTCCAGCTCCCATCATGCAATGCTCTCTGTTCTAGACCATGGCAGCCTGGGCAGCAAGGAGTAAGGACCTGCTTGTCCTGTGCTCAGGCAAATACACTCATGTCTTTCTACAACGTCAGAAGGTACCAAATAACAATAAATTCACAATGTCCAATGATTTCAGTGACAGCAACTTATGATACATCCCGCCAACCTCAGAAGCCTGTCAGGGGCTAACCAGGTATTGTTTGTTTCGATCAGAATTACTGGCTAGTGCACCTACCTGTCCATACACGGTCTACAGAACAGATTCAAGTTAAAGAGGCTGCCACATAGTCCAAGAGGTTTTGGGAGCTGAGAACAAGTCTGCATGGGGAAGATAATGAACCAGGCAAGGCCAGTTTGGGGCTGCTGGGGTCAGAGTTGGAGGGTGAAGTTGCTCCCTTCTGCCCGCCACAAGGTGAAAGACCAATAAAGTGGAAACTTCTGGCTTCCTTGGAAAGTCAGTCGCGTCAGACGTGTTTTGCTGGGGCAAGCACGTGAAGGAGTGTTTTCCTGAAGCAGACACAGATGGAAGGATGTTCTGCTAAAGCAAGCATGTGAAAGGAGACTTGATGAAGGAGTCTTTGCTAACGGCAAGCATGGGTTGGTTCGCCTTACATTGCGTAGCTGAGCTCCGTTTATCGTGACTCCATAGAGACACTACCTCTGGTGGCTGGTGGACTAGAAGGGAGGTTAAAGCATTTAAGAACTGTTATTAAAAATAGGGTTGAGAAAATTTTAAGCTACAGATCCAGCTGGGTCTGAAGTAGGGAAATGGAGGTTCAAATATTGGACCAGATAGCCAAACAAGTGGATTGGCAACCAATGTAATAGGCAGTGTCAGAGAGGGGAACGGAACTGAGGCCATGTGCCAAGGAGAGTTAGGAAGTCCTCAGCTTGCTGATCCTTGACACACACACCAGGCATCCAAGTTGGTGTGGGGCCATGACCCCACAGTATCCGTCAGTTATGGCATTCTTTTTTTTTTTTTTTTTTTGGTTCTTTTTTTCGGAGCTGGGGACCGAACCCAGGGCCTTGCGCTTCCTAGGCAAGCGCTCTACCACTGAGCTAAATCCCCAACCCCAAGTTATGGCATTCTTATGGGACCCTTTTTCAGATGTGTCTGGTAAATTCTTGGTCCTGTTTTCTCTGGTGTGATTTTAAAATGTCCACATATGCCCCACAGCCTCACCTCGATAAACACCGAGTGGCTCCCTTTCAAGTACCAGAAATATGCCATGCCAACCATGTATCGCGCACACAGCTGGTGCAGCATCTGGGTCCACCCAGAGGCTGTGGTCATTCCTCTCCCTCAGAATGAGGTCAAAGCCTGCTTGATGACGGCAGAGTCACCCAGAGCGGCGCACAGTCCTGAAGTCTGAAACATATACAGGCGGCCTTATCTCTTCCTGTTTTAGCTGACACAGTAACTGACACAGGGACCTGGATTTTTGGTTTGGTTTGGTTTGGTTTGGTTTGGATTTTTAGATTTGTTTATTATGTATACAATGTTCTGCCTGCATGTATGTCTGCGGAGCCGGAAGAGGGCATCAGATCCCATTACAGATGTTGTGAGCCACCATGTGGTTGCTGGGATTTGAACTCAGGACCTCTAGAAGAGCAGCCAGTGCTCTTAACCACTGAGCCATCTCTCCAGCCCAAGACCTGTATTTTTTTTTCTTTTCTTTTTTTTTTTTTTTCGGAGCTGGGGACCAAACCCAAGGCCTTGCGCTTGCTAGGCAAGCGCTCTACCACTGAGCTAAATCCCCAACCCCAAGACCTGTATTTTTATTAACCAGCTACAAGCCTAAAATGGGCAGGTTGTGAGCTGTTCTAAGCCTTTGGGCTGCTAATAACTTGATAAATGGCTCATTACTGGCCATCTGGCTCACCCTGGCTCAGTCTGTCCATGGGTGTCCTTAAGGCTGTTCTCTTATGGTGACCTCTTGGTGAGTCCCTTGGCAACCTGCTCATTGAGACTCCTCCCAGACCCTCTTCCTGACCACATCTTCCCTTTCTTCCTCATGATCCTCTTTCCTGTGCTTTCTTCCTCTCTCCCTGGGACCCCTGGCTGGGATCAGAGTTCAGTCTTCCTCTCCCCTCTGCCCAACCATAGGCTACTCACTCAGCTCTTTATTAACCAATTAGAGATCATTGGAGAACATTCCTTATACGGCACAGATACAGGAAATGGTTCGATAACCATGACAATGCTAACATTCAGACTGTAACCAGATCTCCCAGAAATCAGCATCTGAGATGGACAAGGACGCAGTGGTGTACTTTTTAAATCCAGGCACTTGGGAGGCAGAGGTAGTTGGATCTCTGAGTTCAAGGCCAGCCTGGTCTACAAAGCCAGGGCTGGATACACTGAAAAACTGTCTTAAAGAGAGAGAGATAGAAACAGAGACAGAGACAAAGAGACAGGGAGACAGAGAGGCAGAGACAGAGAGACAGAGACAGAGACAAAGAGACAGGGAGACAGAGACAGACAGAGACAGGGAGACAGAGAGACAGAGACAGACAAAGACAGAGACAGGGAGTCAGAGACAAAGAGACAGGGAGACAGAGACAGACAGACAGAGACAGAGAGACAGAGACAGAGACAGGGAGACAGAGAGAGAGAGAGAGAGAGAGAATATTCAGCATCTGAATATACAGTGCACAAGACCAACCCTCAACACAGTCTCAGGGAAATCATACTGTCTTATACAATATGGAGTAACTTAGGATAGGGCACAGCCTGAACCCAGCCCCATTTCACCTCCTTACAGCCAAAGCCCTACACTGACCAAAACCAATGTACAGGAAGATACAACCCCTCAGCCATAGACTCAGAGCCAGGCAGAGAGAGGGGACCAGGCCCGAAAAGCTCTCTCAAGCCCATCCAAGTCCATTTCCTGAGCCGGTGCCACCAGACAGCCCCGGAAGCTTTGAGGCTGGTGGATTGTTGAGCCCATGGCATGGAACTCACTGGTGCCCTCTGGTGGATGAAAGGAGAACAGGCCCTAACTGTTCTGCGCACTCTGAAGCTGTACTAGAAAGATGAGAACAAGAGGCGAAGACAGATAAAATCAGATAAAAAGGACGGATAAGTGGAGGATGGTGGAGGATGGTGGGCAATGGTTGAGGATGGTGGGGGTGTTGGGGGATGGTCAGCAATGGTTGAGGATAGCCAGAGGATGTATGAAGAGCTTGGAGATCATGGGAGTATGGTGGCAAGTCAGAGCACTGTTGATGGGCTCTCATCCTGTGTTTGATAACATCGGCATGGCTTCCCTTTCTCTCTGCTCTCATAGGCTTTGCTCACCCTGTTGAGTATCTTTTTTTTTTTTTTCAGAGCTGGGGACTGAACCCAGGGCCTTGCGCTTCCTAGGTAAGCGCTCTACCACTGAGCTAAATCCCCAGCCCCTTCTGTTGAGTATCTTATACATGTCTCCCTCAGAGGCCTTTTCTTAGGCTATGCTTCTGCCATAGCAGCTGTGACGAGCCATTTAATGGCTTCATGCGCACAGCTGTTTCCTCTGTCTCCCTGTGCCCAGGTGGACGAAGAGCAGCTGGGGTAGACCAGTTCTCCCGGAGACTCTGTAGACAGCCCATGCCTCATCTACATGCCTCTTGTCCCTGAGCCTGAGGCACCATCCTCTCAGAACCAGAATCTGTCTGATTCGTCTTCCTTCCTCAAAACAGTGGTGGGGGTCTCAGGTCAAAGGCTTCCAGGGAAGGGGAACCCCCAGAGCATCTGGCTATGTGCAGCCTGATGGGGAGGGGTACATCGTTGGAGACCGGTTCTAATGTTGTGATTCCAACGGTAATCTATATGTGCAAGTGCTGAAGGTCCTCGTCCCCAATAGGTTTTTGATCGATCAATAAAGATGCCAGTGGCCAATGACTGGGCAAAGGGAGACTGGGTGGGACCCTTAGAGATGCTTAGGCTAGGATGCGGGGGGCAGGGGGTGAGGAACCATGAAGCGCTGGCAGACGACGCACATAGGAGCTGTGGAAGAGAAAGCCAACCAGCCATGTGAGAAATCATGTGGGCGGTCATTGTCCACTTCCCACACAGGATTGGGCCTGGGGTAGCAGGGGAAGGTTTAGAAGTGCCTGACCTGGGGTTGGGGATTTAGCTCAGTGGCAGAGCACTTGCCTAGCAAGCTCAAGGCCCTGGGTTCGGTCCCCAGCTCCAAAAAATAAAGAGCACTGGCTGCTCTTCCAGAGGTCCTGAGTTCAAATCCCAGCAACCACATGGTGGCTCACAACCATCTGTAATGGGATCTGATGCCCTCTTCTGGTGTGTCTGAAGACAGCTACAATGTACTCACATATAATAACATAAATAAATCTTAAAAAAAAAAAGCCTACATCCGATCCAGTCTCTCTCTGTCTTGTGCATCACATGTAGGCTCTCAGCTACTTCTCCTACCATGATTGCCTCCCTGCTGCCAAGCTCCCTGCCACGATGGCAATGGGCTCATGACACTGCAAGTCAGCCCCCAATTAAGGCTTTCTTTTGTAAGTTGCCTCGTTCATGGTGTCTCTTCACAGCAGTAGAATAATGACCGAGACAGAAGTTGGTACCAGAAGTGGGGTATTGCTGTGACGAGCCTGATCATGTTATTTGTTGGTAGAGTGTGAGCTTTAGGACACTGTATAGTGTCCAGTTGAATGCTCTGAGTAGGAGATTGAACAACAGGAATGCTAAGAGCACCATGGCAGGGAGGCTCAGAGGGGAACAATATCAGTGGCCAAGTCAGAGACCATTCTTTTAGTATTTTAGCAAAGAATGTGGCTGCTTTCTGGCCTTTCGCTAAAAATAAAACCTACCTGAGGCTGAACTGAAGGGTTTTGGATCAGTGTTGTTGGTAGAGGAGAGGTTTCAGGACAGCCTGGTATTGGCTGGGACACGTGGGTTTTAGTGATCACTCTTACGCAGGTCTGCAGTGAAAAGGAGCAAGCAAAGAAAAAAATTAACGGAAATGTACAGGTTGAGGAGAAAAAGAGCATCCGGGTGTGATGTTGAGGACAAGCCTGCTAAACAGAATAAAGAAAGTGGTATCCTCCGGGCAAGACCCCACCCAGCTAATCCCACAACAGTGGGAAAAAAGATTATGCAAATGTAATTCAATGCGGTGAGCTGGTTTAGCCCGAATTGAAGTGGAAACTTCTGGTTTCTTTGGAAAGTCAGTTGTGTCCAACGGTGTTTTGCTGGGGCAAGCACGTGAAGGAGTGTTTTCTTGAAGCAGACACAGGCGAAAAGATGTTTTGCTAGAGCAAGTACCTGTGATGAAGGAGTCTTCACTAAGGACACACATGTATTGGGTCCCCTTCCGTGCGTTGTTAAGCTCCATTTGCCATGACTCCATAGAGACAGATTTACCAAAAATACTCCCGGCGGTGTGGTGGCGGTTTCTTGCAGCTTCCACAGACTCCGGCCAATTGACAGAGCGATGTCAGGTGACACAGACTGGTGTGGCTGAGTGTCTTCGGTTCTGTTGTTTCTGTGTCCCTGCCTTGTGAGGACCACAGCAGCTCACAAGATGGCGTGGTTTTTTTTTTTTTTTTTTTTTTTTGGTTCTTTTTTTTCGGAGCTGGGGACCGAACCCAGGGCCTTGCGCTTCCTAGGTAAGCGCTCTACCACTGTGCTAAATCCCCAGCCCCACAAGATGGCGTGTTTACAAGTGCCAGCTCACAGCCTGCCCACCTGGACACCTGGAGCTGTCCTTACCTTCCTAGTACTGTTCATCTCGTCCTCTGTCCCCAAGCCAGGCCCGTTGGCTCAGACTCCTCACAAGCCTTCTAGCTTTATCCCATGGGAACTCTAACAAAGGAGACCTGTCCTGCCCGAGCTGGGCACCTGTACCTTTCCTCCCAGAAAGAGCTGCCATTCACGCAGATCAGAACTGGTTCTCGTGCTTTGGTGAGGGATCCGGCCTCCGGTTCAGAACATCCAGTTTTGGCAGAACAGGACGTGAACCTCTCAAGAAATGAAAGGCTCACGTGCTGAAAACCTGAAGAGGAATTCCAGCAGACTCAATTGTGTCCTTAAAAATCTTCCCTTCCTGGGGCCAGAGAGATGGCTCAGCGGTTAGGAGCACTGACTGCTCTTCCAGCGGTCCTGAGTTCAAATCCCAGCAACCACACGGTGGCTCACAACCATCTGTAGTGAATTTGATGCCCTCTTCTGGTGTGTGTGAAGATACCTATAGTATACTCGTATAAATAAAATAAATAAAATATTTTTAAAAAAAGACAATCTTTCCTTCCCTCTCTGGCAGCCCCTCCAGTTTCCTGCTCTTCCAGAACACAACAGAAATCCAGCCTGCATAACCCTGGTCCTAGCCTTGCCTTCTTCCTGGTGAACTTCTTTCCTCCCACAAGCGCCCACAACTGTCTACTTGTCTGTTCCCATATGAAGGACCTTCCTGACCCCAGTCTACCTTACAGCTCACCTCATTCTGAGTCACCCAAGCTTAGCTTAAGAACCTAATCGAGCACATGCCAGATCACAGCTGTGCTTTATGCCCCCAAGAGACCCCTGAGTTCCAGCATGAGAGGTGGTGGACACTTTAAGGACTGGGCCTAGGCAGAGGTCCTAAAGTAACTGATACTGGGCTCTTAAAAGGGCTGTGGGACTCCTGTCTCCTCCTTGCTCTCTGTTTTGGTCTTGT
Source organism: Rattus norvegicus (assembly GCF_021556685.1). Classification (NCBI taxonomy): domain Eukaryota; kingdom Metazoa; phylum Chordata; class Mammalia; order Rodentia; family Muridae; genus Rattus; species Rattus norvegicus. The sequence goes on along the minus strand of NC_141540.1, from coordinate 15,320,177 downwards.
TTTGTTTGTGGGATAAGGTCTTTATGATTTTGCTTTATTTTGTGTTTGTTTGTTTGTTTGTTTGTTTGTTTAGGGAGAAAGGTGGTTTATAACAGTGCCTCTTTGTCCTGGAACTCATTTTGTAGACCAGGCTAGCCTCGAACTCAGATATTCCCCTTCATCTGCTTCCTGAGTGCTGAGATCAAAGGCATGTGCCCCCATACCCTACTGACAGTTACTTGTGATTAAGCCCAGGTCAGGCTCAACTTTAATTCTCCTGCCTCAGCCCGCTGAGCCCTGGGATGACAGGTGCGTACGGGTATTCCCAGCTCTCACTTTTTTTGTTTCTTGGCAGAGAAGTGAATAGGATGCTCCCTTACGCATATCCTGCTTCACCTCAAACGCATTGACTGCGATCTGAATTCCCAAAGCTGTGAGTCAAAATAAGTTATTTCCCGGGGCTGGAGAGATGGCTCAGTGGTTAAAAGCACTGACTGCTCTTCCAGAGGTCCTGAGTTCAAACCCCAGCAACCACATGGTGGCTCACAACCATCTGTAATGAGATCTGATGCCCTCTTCTGGTGTGTCTGACAGTGGGTATGATAAATAAATAAATCTTTAAAAAAAAAAAAAGTCACTTTCCAGGAGTTACAGAAATAGAAAATGGACTCCTCCCGGCTCAGACTCCTCTCGCTAGAACCAAAGCTCCAGGATGAAGGGAGCTCAGAGATAGAGCTTCTGCCTAAAATCCTCCAATAAGGAGCTGGACGCGTGGCTCAGGGGTGGAGCCCTGCCTAGTGAAAGGCAGGGGGCGTGGTCAAGAGTGGAGTCCCTCCTTAGAATCCCCAAGTGAGGGATGGGGTGTGGAAGGATAGCAGAGTGTTTCCGTGTTTCCCTACGACACACGCGCACACACACACACATGTACACGATATCCTCAGTTAATCCCCTGCGCCCTCTCTGCCACTTTGTGCACAGAACCTAAGTTCCTTGGGCCAGGAACCACACATATATAGTATCACTCAAAAAATTCGTACTGGCCCTTTCCCCTGGCTGGCAGCGCGGGGGCCGCACGATGCCTGGACTTACAGTAAAAGACGTTAACCTGCAGGAGTTCGTCAGAGCTCTGGCAGCCTTCCTCAAAAAGCTCAAAGTCCCCGAATGGGTGGACACAGTCAAGCTGGCCAAACATAAAGAGCTCGGCCCGTGTGATGAAAAGTGGTTCTACACACGAGCTGCTTCCACACGCGCGGCAAGCAAGACCAAGATCCTCGGAGGTGTCAGGCCCAGCCACTTCAGCAGAGGCTCTAAGGGTGTGGCCCGCGGGCTCCTCCAAGTCCTGGAGGGACTGAAAATGATGAAAAAGGACCAAGATGGCGGCCGTAAGCTAACACCTCAGGGACAGAGACATCTGGAAGGATCGCTGGACAGGTGGCAGCTGCCAATGAGAAGCATTAGAACAAAGGATGCTGGGTTAATAAATTGCCTCATTCATAAATAAATAAATAAATAAATAAATTCGTACTGAGTTACTAATGGCCCCTTACCCTAGTAACTGCTCTCATTCTTCAGGTCCTCAGGGCTCTGCCACAAATTATCAAACAGGACCCCAGCGACCAGTCCTGTCATATCTGTTTCCAACACACCCGACAAACCTTAAACAAGACATTGCCTTCGCAATGGTCTACACATGCAGAATCAGAGATGAAGGCAGAAGAAGAATTGAGTTAGAGAACAGTCTGGGCTACAAAGTGAGCCTCTGGCCAGCCTGGGTTATAAAATTCAATAAGTGAAACATATTTCCCCAGCATCTTCATCCCAAGGAAGAGAGGCACTTGACTCCATCATGGCAACAAGATCTGTTGCTTAGCAACCATGTCATCATAATCTTAGCCCCTAGTAACAGGACCATAACTTTGGTAACAGAACCCTGACACAAGGAAATTGAACCTGTCTCCTAGCAACAGGCCCCCAGACCTAGCAACATGCAGCCAGCCCCTAGCAACAAGGCCTTAGGCTGAGCAGCAGGTCTCCGCTCTTGGCAATATGGTCCCTGCCCCACCCAGCAACAGGATCCCAACCTTGGTATCATGGTCCCAGACCTTAGTAACAGAATTCCAGGCTAGCAACCCAGCCCCAGCCCCTAGTAACAGGTTTCTAGCCTAACAACATCGTCCCTGCCCCTAGCAACAGGATCCCATCCTAGCAATACGGGCTCAGCCAATAGTGCCAGCAGAGCCAAATCCTACAAAGATAACGCACATCCCTGCACAGGGAGACCAGAGTGCATCCCCCGTCTCTAGGCCCTCCATCCTGGCACTGACCAAAGCCTCCTAAGTGAGATTTGTGATTGATGGGGGGATGAGAACCACACTTCCCTCAGCTCCAAAGCCCCCTACAGCCCTAGTATCCTTGCCTGAGAGTGCTAAGGACTAAGCATTCAGGTGCCCAGCTTCCTAGCTTGGTGGGCTACAGACACAGCCCACTGCACTATGGGGATTGGGGTTCATCTAAGGGTATGACAGGAACCCAGAGAACTGTGGGCTTGGCTGAGAGCAGAAGGAAGGGCTAAGCTTATGTGGACAAGACCGAACATGGAAAAGTGGGAGGGTGGGGAGAGCTAGAGAAAGGCGATCTCAGACAGTAGGTGTGAGTCCATAAGTGTCGTAGGTAAGGGGTTGGGGATTTAGCTCAGTGGTAGAGCGCTTGCCTAGCGAGCGCAAGGCCCTGGGTTCGGTCCCCAGCTCTGAAAAAAAGAAAAAAAAAAGTGTCGTAGGTAAAAAGTCAAGGGGAAAAAATGTACAGAACGCACGAAACTCAAGAAGGATGGCCAAAATGCGGATGCTTCACTTCTTCTTTAAAAGGGGAACAAGAATACCCTTGGCAGGGAATACGGAGGCAAAGTTTAGAACAGAGACTGAAGGAACACCCATTCAGAGCCTGCCCCTTATGTGGCCCATACATATACAGCCACCCACTTAGATAAGATGGATGAAGCAAAGAAGTGCAGGCTGACAGGAACCGGATGTAGATCTCTCCTGAGAGACACAGCCAGAATATGGCAAATACATAGGCGAATGCCAGCAGCAAACCACGGAACTGAGAATGGGACCCCCGTTCAAGGAATCAGAAAAAGGACTGAAAGAGCTTGAATGGGCTCGAGACCCCATATGAACAACAATGCCAAGCAACCAGAGCTTCCAGGGACTAAGCCACTACCTAAAGACTATACATGGACTGACCCTGGACTCTGACCTCATAGGTAGCAATGAATAGCCTAGTAAGGGCACCAGTGGAAGGGGAGGCCCTTGGTCCTGCCAAGACTGAACCCCCAGTGAACATGATCATTGCGGGGAGGTCGATAATGGGGGGAAGATGGAGAGGGAAACACCCATATAGAAGGGGAGGAGGAGGGGTTGGGGGATGTTGACCTGGAAACTGGGAAAGGGAATAACAATTGTAATGTAAATAAGAAATACCCAATTTAATAAGGAGGAGAAAAAAAAGTCAAGGGAAAGGCCAAGTGTTGGTGAGTAGGATGAAATAGAAACTTTTAGTTCTTTGGAAAGTCAGTTATGTCAAATGATGTTTTGGGGCACACAGGTAAAAGGATGTTTTCATGAAACAGACACAGGTGAAAGGATGTTTTGCTAGAGCAAAAATGTAGAAAGACCCCATGATGAAGATGTATAAATATGACCCCACAGACAGTGGAAGATGGGCACTGAGCCATAGTTTGGTTTGCTCCGCCTCACGATTCTTCACTAAAGACACGCATGCATTGGTTCACCTTACAGAGCGTTGTTGAGCTCAACCTGTGGTAACGCTGCCATTGGGAGAAACTCATCCAAGAACTGCTCGAGAGGTCCCTGCAGCAGCTTGCTGCTTCTGCAGCCTCCCTTCAGACCAGATGGTGAGCCTTGAGGTTCCTTCATGATTGAACTGTGGCTGCCGGTTCATGCCTGGTGTCTGCCTGCCTAGAGGACTGGTCTTCAGCTGCTGAGTCGTATTTGGTGTTTGCTGCAGGACTGAACTGCTGCCCAAGAAGATCCAGCTCACCCCAAAGTAACTACTGCTGGACAGGTCCACTCCCCCCCCCCATATCCTAGTAACTTTTCTTTTTATTTTATTTTGTTTTGTTGTATGTGAGTACATTGTAGCTGTCTTCAGACACACCAGGAGAGGGCATCAGATCCCATTACAGATGGTTGTGAGTCACCATGTGGTTGCTGGGATTTGAACTCAGGACCTCTGGAAGAGCAGTCCGTGCTCTTAACCGCTGAGCCATCTCTCCAGCCTCCCCTAATAACTTTTCTCTTCCACTGCCTCTGCTGAGTAGTGGGTTAGAGGAGAGGTTGAACCCTTATTAAAAGTAGTTTGCGGGGGTTGGGGATTTAGCTCAGTGGTAGAGCGCTTGCCTAGCAAGCGCAAGGCCCTGGGTTCGGTCCCCAGCTCTGAAAAATAAAAGTATGCTGCAGTGGGGCAAGAAGGGGAGGGCTCAGAGTTGGTGGCCATATGTAGCTGGAAGCCAGAAACTGCACCTCCTCTTTAGGGTTAAGGCTGGAGAGGAGTTAGTGTGGGTTTAGGGTTGAGGTGAGGGTAGGGTTGGGTTTGGGGCTGAGGTAGAAGGTTAGGATTGCATCAGGGCTAAATATTTTTATATTTAAAATTATATTTAAAAATTAAAAATTTTTATATTTAAAAGCCTTTGCTTTGTGCTCCCAGATCCTGATAAACCTGCTCATTCCTGCATCTGACTATCAGCCTGCAAGGTCCCTGAAGTGAGAACTGTAATTTTAGTTTTTTCAAAACCTATATTTAATGATGGCTCTTAAATGCTTTAACCTCCCTTGTAGCCCACCAACCACCAGAGGAAGTAAGAAAGAAAGGAGATGGGGCAGAGTGGGGGGTGGGCCTGTTTAGAAAGATTCTTTGGAGCAGCTCTGGTCTGTGTTGTCTGGAAATCAGCAGGTTCGGTTCACAGGTTAGCAGGTAGTAGCATCACAATCCGCTTGCAAACACCTCACAGACGCACTAGCAGTCCAGTTCCATAGAGTCGGATTAGCAGCAGCAGTGACATGACCTAGCAGAGACAGCCAGGCTTCAGTTTCAGCTCAAGTCAGCAGAGGGACCAGAGCCAACACGAACACCAGGCGAAGTTCTCAGCTGCGCCTCTTTTTCTGGGAAGCAAAGATCAGCAAAGACTTGAGACCAACAAGCATTGCACAGCTAGCTCTGTCAGCAAGCCAAGCTCTGTCTCCCTCTCTCTGCCCAGTCCTATTTATACCATCTAAACATCGAGTGTCCTCCACATGTCTTGCCTCAGGATCTGTATTCAATCAGCCCGACTCTGTGGAGTCCCGACAAATGCAGCTTAAGTATGTAATATAAGTATGGACCAATACATGCCTGTCGTTAGCAAAGAATCCTTCACCACATGTTCTTTCACGTGCTTGCTTTAGCAGAACATCTTCTCTCCTGTTTCTGCTTCTGCCTCACGAGTCTGCCTTAGCCTTTCACACCTGTGTCCACTTCAAAATGTTCATGTGTTTGCCCCAGCAAAACACCACCCAACTGACTTTCCAAAGTTTCCACTTCAAACCTCTGATTTCTTTGGAAAGTCGGTTACATCAAAGAATGTTTTCCTGAAGCAGACACAGCTGAAAAGTATGTTTTGCTAAAGCAAACACGGAAAAGACACGTGATGTTAAGAATGATCCAGCAGACAGTAGACAACACTGGATGGTATTGGTATGCCCTACCATTCCTTAATAGTCATTGTTTTTCAAGACTTCATAGAAATGCACCAAAAAACTTCTGGGGCTAGAGAGATGGCTTAGAGATTAAGAGCACTGAATGCTCTTCCAGAGACCCTGAGTTCAATTCCCACAACCACATGGTGGCTCACAACCATCTGTAATGAGATCTGATGCCCTCTTCTGGTGTGTCTGATGATAGCTACAGTGTATTCATATGAAATAAATAAGTCTTTAAAAAGAAACTTATAGGGGTTGGGGATTTAGCTCAGTGGTAGAGCGCTTGCCTAGGAAGCGCAAGGCCCTGGGTTCGGTCCCCAGCTCCGAAAAAAAGAACCAAAAAAAAAAAAAAAGAAACTTATAAAAAGTAGGGTTTGAAAGAATTAACCCTACAGGTCCCCCATAGTACTGGACCAGCCAGGGTCACTGGAAGGTATCCTCAAGTGGGGAGTCATCATGTTGTCCACTGCCTTAACAATTAATAGGAGAACCGAGGTCAGGACTCCAGGTTGTTCAATCTGGGCAGTTCTGGAAACTAGGCCCTGCTCATGACTTCCAACCCAGACCCCCAGCCTGCCTGTTGCAGCTGGCGCCTCTCCTGAGCGCAAAGACAGAAACCACCAAACAGCCGTGACTGTAATGTGGCACTCTGGTCCTCCAGCAGTGTGAGGGGCCACCAGAAATTCTCTAGGCTCCCAGTCTCTCTGTTCAGCTTTCTCCTCAGAGAGCAATGTCCCCATGTGGGATGCTTTTTGTCTTGGACATCCGGCTGCCCTAATGGCCCCAGTCTCACCATCTGCTATGAGAAGGGGTGAGGGAAGTCTTGTACCCACTCAGGCACGGGACAACAGCCAGGTCACCGTATCCCAGGCCAGTGGGTGTCGCTATGAGCCTGACCAGGATGCGGTGACACACTCAGCTTCCCAGACCCAGAGCAGCAGGTATCCATGGAGTCCTCACAGCCAGAATTCCAGCCTCCCTGAGCCTCTGTGATTCCTGACACCTCCAAATTCAGGCAATCCAAGGTCGGGCAGATGACTTTCTCACGCCTATCCTCCAGACGGAAGGCAGCAGGCGGCATGAATATTTTCCTTTTTTAACCATTTGTTTCAATGTTGTAGGCATCGCTATTTTGCCTGCATGTATGTCTTCCTTGTGAGGGTGTCGGGTCCCCTGAAACAGGAATCACAGATTGTAACTCAGTAACCCGTGTGGGTGTCAGGAATTGAACCCAGGTCCTCTTGGAAAAGCAGCAGGTGCTCCTAACCACTGAGCCACCTCTGAGAGCCAGCCAGCCTGAGCAGACCTCTCTTCATTGCTTGTGATTTATTGGCTTTGGGTCCGGCCCTGCCCATAAGGTCTCCCACCAGGCCCAGCACAACTTAAAAACAGGTGATTTCGGGAGCACAAAGTCCACGTGGATTGAAGGTGAGTGTCCAGCCATGGACGGTAGATAACCAGGTCTAGCTGTACCTCCGTGGGTGACCTGTATGGGAGGGAATATGTTTGTGACTCTCCGCAGCACAATGGGAATATGTCATTTTTTAAGTATTTATCTATTTTATACGTGGGTATTTTGACTGCATGTATATTTATGCACAGAATGCATGTGGTCCTCTGAAAGAGCTGTAAGTACTCTTACTGCTAAGCCCCCCTTTCTCCAGACCCTACTTTTGTCTTGTTTTTTTTTTTTTTTTTTTTTTTGTTCTTTTTTTCGGAGCTGGGGACCGAACCCAGGGCCTTGCGCTTCCTAGGTAAGCGCTCTACCACTGAGCTAAATCCCCAGCCCCATTGTCTTGTTTTTTTAATATTTATTTATTTTTGGTTTTTCAGTCATGGCTTCTCTACATAACCCTGGCTATCCTAGAACTCACTATACAGACCAGGCTGCCCTTGAACTCACGTGCCTCTGCCTCCTGATGTACTTCACTACATCCAGTCCTTTCCGCCCCCCCCCCTTGTGTCCCTTGTGTGTTTGTATGTGTCTATGTAAATACAAATGACCTCACAGGCCAGAAAAGAATGGCAGATCTCCCTGGAACTGGACTTACAGGATATTGTGAGCTACCTGACCTTCGTAATAGGGTTCAGGTCCTCTGAAGAACAGCCAGTCCCCTTAACCACTGAGCAATCTCTCCACCCCCACTCCCACATCCTCTCCACCTGGCCCCACCCCACCTCCAAGCTCCACAGGGTCAGACTCTCAGACAGTCTCTTGCCACCATGTCCTCTGGGAACCGCACCCCCGGGAGTAGTGAGCACACAAGATTGACCACTGAGTGAGAGTGAGCACTGTTGGAGCAAAGCTACCTTCTGGAATCTTCCTCACACTGTGGGTAGGGGAGCCAGGATGTCAGGTCTCCTGAGAAGGGTGAACTTCTGTGGGGAGGGGGGCTTCCTGTGGAGCCAGGAGGACTTCCTCCTGGAAGGACAATGGCGGGAAGGGGGGTCGAGAACAGGAGGTGCCCCAGAGAACACGACAGAGTCCTGCTGGCTCTTGGCCCTGCTGGGGACAAATAGCCCCTAGGTCACCAGCACTCCAGATCCTGTGCTCTCACTGTCTCTATGTCTCTCTGTCTCTGACTCTGTCTTGATCTCTGTATCTCTCTTCATGTCTCTGCCTTTGTACTTCTTTCTGTGTCTCTGATATGTGTCTGTCTCTATCTCCATCCCTCTCTGTCTCTCTGTCTCTGTCTCCCTCTCTCTGTCTCTGTCTCCCTCTCTGTCCCTCGCTGTCTCTGTCTCTCTATCTCTGTCCCTCTCTGCCCCTCTCTGTTTCTCTATCTCTGTTCCTCTCTGTCTCTCTGTCCCTCTCTGTCTCTCTGTGTCTCTCTCCCTGTCTCTCTCTGTCTCTGTCTCTCTGTTTCTCTCTCTCTCTCTCTCTCTCTCTCTCTCTCTCTCTCTCTCCCTCTCTCTGTCTGTCATTTCTCTTGTCCCTCTCTGCCCCTCTCTGTTTCTCTATCTCTGTCCCTCTCTGTTTCTCTATCTCTGTCCCTCTCTGTCTCTCTGTCCCTCTCTGTCTCTGTCTCTCTCTGTCATATCTCTTGTCCCTCTCTGTCTCTGTGTCTCTGTCCCCCTTCCTCCAGCTCTGGCCTTCCCATGGCTTATCCCCCTCTGCACTATGGCTCCAGCTCTCCTCCCCATCATGAACAGGATGCCCCACTGTCTTGCAGGTGGAGTCAGGACTAAAAAGAGTGTCCCTTAAGACCTTCAAGGAAAGCAGGAACCACGCCTTCAGCCCTCACCGCCTTAGCCTGCCAGGCTCCTGCTGACCCTTCCCCACCTGGCCCTGGTATAGCAGGAAGCTGGGTCAGGGGTGGGGAAGTAGCCCATTCACCAGGTTTGCTGCCCCCCACCCGGGTTAAGAGCCCAGCTTCCCGGGGAGGGCTCCTGTCTTGGAGTCACCTTCCTGCACAGCTTCCGGGCACTTGGGGCATGCTGGGCCAGGGGCGGGGGATGGGGCCCAGACAAGCACAGCCCTGACTACACACACACACACACACACACACACACACACACACACACCTGAGCCTGGTGTCCACTACTCTTTCCACACCTCAGTTTCTCCATTGTGATACCAGCCTCCACCTGCCACACCCTCTATCTGTTGTTTCTGTTGCTGAGATCAAACACCATGACCAAAAGCAACTTGAGGAGGAAAGTGTTTATTTCAACTTAACACATCCTGATCACAGCCCTTCATGAAGGGAGTCGGGAGCTGATGCAGAGGCCATGGAGGAGTGCTACCTACTGGCTTGCTTCACCGGCTTCCCTATAGCACCTAGGACTGCCAGCCCAGCACCGGTGCCACCCACAGAAGGCTCACCACCCACATCAACCATTATTTAAGCAGAACCCCAGGCCTGCCTGCAGACCAGACTGGAGGGAGCATGTTTATCAGCCGACGTCCCTCCTCCCGAATGACCCTGCTTCTGTCAAGCGGCCAGCCCTAGGCGAGAGCGCTCCCCAGGCCTGAGTGGACACAGACTTATGTCCACAGATGCCTTAGCAAAGCAGAGGCCAGAAATGGAAGCCGGGTCAGTCTTGGAGACCCGGAGAGGGCAGAACGGTGGTGCAAAGGTATGGCTGCCTGAGGCAAGAACACAGGAACAAGCCTGCTTTCTCTGCAAGCCCCTGAAGCCTGGAGGTGTGGACTTGTAGCCTGTGCTCCTCAGTAAGGGTCTGGGCTGGGAGTGGGAGAGAACTCAAAAGAATGTATGATATTCTCAGAACTCCACAGCGAGACCATCTATGGGTCCACACCTGCCACCCCCACCCCCACCCCCGCCACCCCCGCCACCCCTGCCACCACCACCCCCACCCCCACACCACCACCACCACACCCACACCCACCCCCGCCACCCACCCCTACACCCCCACACCCCCACCCTACACCCCCACCCCACACCTATCCCCCATATCCACCCCACACACACCCCCAAACCCATTGGGCTGGCAAACCGAGGAGCACTAGACAGCATTGCCCTGCGATGCCGATGTCAGGTACTAGGCTTGAGCCATGAGCCGACTATGGTACACAGCTCAGGGGGTGGGAAATTTTAGTCTAAGGTGTGGCAGGCCAAAGCTGGAGTTCCCTGACTCCATTCACCACTGGAAAAACACGCAGAGGAGTCAGAAATGGAGGGTTGTGGGTCCCCAGGCTGGCAATGAGGAGCCTGGGGGTGGGGGGGGTGCTGGGGGCTCCCAAACCACTGTGTCTCGGGGAGTTAGGATCAGAATTGGGGGCCCACAGGCTGAGGGTGATCCGGGGAAACTCACTGATGATCGTCCTTAGCAGCCGTTGTCTGGGAGTGTGGAGGGGCCTTCGGCAGGAGACTAAGGCTGTGGCTCTACAGACGAAGGCCTTCTCCATGCTCCCCACGGCGTTCTTGATGAAAGAACTTGGTTCCAAACTGTTTATTGATTGTGCATCATGGAAAATGGGTGCTTACCACCTCCTCAGGGTGGACCAGAGATTAAACGCCTATTGCGGGGAGGAACGTCTGGAAAGGGAAGCCTATGGATTAAACCCTCAGGGCCTCGAGATACTTCATTAGCATGGAGAACTTTGTTGGAAGCACGCTTTCCAGGCCAGGATTCTGACTGGGAACAGGCAGCTGCCTACTGTCTCAGGTGGGTGCCTGCGTGTCAGGGGCTCTGAACCCACTCAGTCTTACCAAGTTTCCTGGCAAGGTCCACCATCTCACAGGAATCTACAAACTCAAGACTCCACATTGCAAGTCAAAGTGAGCCGGCCCCAGGTCCCAGGCTCTGCCAGGCCTGCAGTGAAAGGGTGAAGACTTAGGGGACAACTGGTGACTCATCCCAGACACACCTCATGGAACTCAGGCCCAGAAGAACTCCCACACTGGAGTACTTGGCCCCAGGAACCATACCCCCCGAACCCCCCTACCCCCCACTTACCCCCCACCCTCGACAACCAGAAGCAGGCCAGGCCCCTATGCCACCCTCAAGCGGCCACACGTGGAGTGAAGGCACAGTTCTAGCCAGCTAGGCGGGCGGAGCAACATAGGACTGGCAGGATTCCATGCACTTGACCCACCACAGTGACCCACCTCCAGCTTTTAGCTTCAGCCTTCCCGTCCATAGAGCTGGGGCCTGGAACCTTCCAAGACCTTCCCGGCCCATCTGTAATGACTGTTCCAGGTCCCTGCCTCACCTCTAGCCTCCTCTTCTCTGTCTCCTACGTAGTGGGGGTCGGGCTGGGAAAGCCCCCTGGGAAATCCCACGGAGCAGGCAGAAGGGGGAGGAGAGGCAGGGTCTCAGACAGTAGGAAGCTGCCAGCCCACTGTTATTTAAGCCGCTTCCCCTGACCGGTCAAAAGACAGAGAAAGGCATGGAGCCCATCCTGGCCCTCCTGCTGGCCCTGGGACCCTTCCAGCTCAGCAGAGGTAAGCAGAGATGTGGGGAGGAAAGAGGCTTCCAGACAAATAGATACAGGGGAGGAGATTTGGGGAGTGCTATGAAAATCCAGGGCTTTTGAGAAGCTGGTCTGGGGAAGTGGGGCTGTGGCTGTTCTCTAATCAAGGCCCTGGGGCAGAAGTCTGGAGCCCTGGGGTCTCAACCCAGGGTCGGGGCTGGAATCTGGGACTCTGCTACCCCAGCACAGCCTTAATACTCTTACTCCTCAGGCCAGTCCTTCCAGGTGAATCCTCCTGAGCCTGAGGTAGCTGTAGCCATGGGCACATCCCTCCAGATCAACTGCAGCATGTCCTGTGACAAGGATATAGCCCGGGTGCACTGGCATGGCCTGGACACCAACCTGGGCAATGTGCAGACCCTCCCAGGCAGCAGGGTCCTCTCCGTACGAGGCATGCTGTCAGACACGGGCACTCGTGTATGCGTGGGTTCCTGTGGGAGTCGAAGCTTTCAGCACTCTGTGAAGATCCTTGTGTATGGTGAGGCCGACTCTGCCTTTCTAGGTGCCATCTACCCCAGGGGAATCAGGACCTTGCACCATCCTAATGTTATCACCCACTAAGTCCCCACGCTCCACTGCCTTCCCCACACTGTAGACCTTCAAGGCTGACCTACCCACCCTTCCTGTCCCAAACACCGGAGGCCATAGCTGCACTATCACTCCAAACTCACCTCCCCCTTAGCCCAGCCCTGACCTCCAAGCTCAGCCCCGGGCCCTGCTGTCGATCCACAGCCTTTCCAGACCAGCTGGAGGTAACCCCGGAGTTCCTTGTACCTGGACGGGACCAGGTAGTGTCCTGCACAGCCCACAACATCTGGCCTGCAGGCCCGGACAGTCTTTCCTTTGCCTTGCTCCGAGGAGAGCAGAGCCTGGAGGGTGCTCAGGCCCTGGAAACAGAGCAAGAGGAGGAGATGCAAGAGACTGAGGGCACTCCACTCTTCCAAGTGACACAACGCTGGTTGCTGCCCTCCCTGGGGACCCCCGCCCTTCCCGCCCTTTATTGCCAGGTCACCATGCAGCTGCCCAAACTGGTGCTGACACATAGAAGGAAGATTCCAGGTAAGGCCACTGAATCCTAACTGCCATGGCTCAGCAGCTCTGGAACTTAGACGACTGCCTGTCCCCACTGGTAGATCCCCAACAAAATTGTCCAATGTCCGTCCCACAAGGCAGCCAGAGAAAAGATTGTTTCAAAAGATACGGGCCTACTTCGTGCTAGCCCCAGAGTGATATTTCCATCATTTTCTGTTCACAAATTCTTGGCTTTGCCTAGCTGGGTGATGTCAGTGCACACCTTTAAGCACTCAGGAAGCAGAGGCAGGAGGATCTCGAGTTTGAGGCCAGCCTGTTGTACAGAGTAAGTTCCATGACAGAAAGGGCTACACAGAGAAACCCTGTCTTGAAAGACCAAAGTAAATGAATAGTGGCCTTATAGACTTACATAGGAGCCAGGACCCAGTAACTGTTCTGTGTCATCAGTTCCTGGTCCCAACTAGTATGGTGCCCCATATCTCTTGAGTGATGGGGGAGGGGTGTTGGATGGGTTCTGGACCAATACTGGGTTGCAGATGAGGAAAGCTGAGGCTACAGGAAGAACATTCATTCTGTTTGCAGTCCTACAGAGCCAGACCTCACCAGAGCCCCCCAGCACCACCTCTGCTAAGCCATACATCCTGACCTCATCACATACTACTAAGGCAGTCTCCACTGGGCTCAGCAGTGTAGCCCTGCCTTCTACGCCTCTGAGCTCCGAGGGGCCCTGCTACCCCGAAATCCACCAGAACCCAGAGGCAGACTGGGAACTTCTCTGCGAAGCCTCCTGTGGGTCTGGAGTGACGGTGCATTGGACCCTGGCTCCTGGTGACCTGGCAGCCTACCACAAGAGAGAAGCTGGGGCCCAGGCATGGCTAAGCGTGCTGCCCCTGGGCCCCATTCCTGAGGGCTGGTTCCAGTGTCGCATGGACCCTGGCGGGCAGGTGACCAGTCTGTATGTTACTGGCCAGGTGATCCCAAACCCCTGTGAGTGCTGGGGCCCTGGGAGGGATGGACAAATGGGACTAAAACGCTAGTCAGGCAGGGTCTGTGCCATGCCTAGCCTCAGTTTCCCCTATGTTCGGTGTGCTTTCCTGACTGTGAAACCACTTAGAACTGATTTTAAAATGATAGCTGGGGCTGGAGCAGTGGGTGGTGCAGAAGTTAAGAGCACTTACTTGTCTTGCAGAGGACCTGGGTTCACTTCCCATATGGTGGTTCACAAACACCTGTAACTCCAGATCCGGGGAACACAACCTACACTTTTGGCCTCCAAGAGCACCACATGCATGTGATGCACATGTGTACATACACACTGAGAACTCCTACACATCAAAATAAGACAGTCACGTGTGCTGGTACATGCCTTTAATCCCAGCACTCAGGAGGCAGAGTCAGGGGACTCATATCCACTTGTAAATCTAGTGCCCGGAAACTTGACGCCCTCCCCTGACTTCCAAGGGTACCTGCATATATGTGGTGCACACATACACACACACACAGACACACACACAGACACACACACAGACACACACACACCACAAATAAACATTAAAAAAATAAACCTTAAGGCAGGTGGTGCAGCAGCAGCACACACATTTAATCCCAGCTCTCAGAAGGCAGAGGCAGGCCAATCTCTGAGTTCAAGGCCAGTCTGGTCTACAGAGCAAGTTTCAGGACAGTCAGCCAGGACTACATAGAAGATCCTTGTCTCAGAAAAGCAAAACAAAATAGACAAAAAAATAGAACTGTGCTGAGCACGATGGTGCACAGCTAGGACCTAAGTACTCGGGTCGTAGAAGCAAAAGGGTCAATGTCAGCCTAAGCTACAGTGTAAGACCCTAATTTAAAAACAAAAACTTCCCTTAAAGTATGTTTTCATTCTGTCAAACTTCCATGCTGTCTTTGAGTATGTCTGGTTGGGTGGCTGCTTTCTACCCAAGTAGAGGCTGGCTAGTTGAGAAGTCCACTTTTAAACAGTAAGGGCCTGTGTACAGTTCCTTCCCTTTGTGGAGCCCGCAGGCACTGTAACTGAGGACAGCCTTTCTTTCCACTCTCTCAGCCTCCATGGTCGCCCTGTGGATTGGCAGCTTGGTGCTGGGGCTGCTTGCACTCGCCTTCCTTGCCTACTGCCTGTGGAAACGCTACCGGCCGGGTCCTCTCCCAGACTCCAGCTCGTGTACGCTCCTATGAAGTTCCATTATGCCAGACTAAGGGAGGCAAAGGATTACCAGATGTAGGTTTGGGGCATCAAGATGATAGTGTGGCCCCTTTCCTTGGCGGTCAGCACATCGACAAGTTCCTCCCAACTACTGGACTTTCCTGCCCGCTGGCCCAGAGCTAAATAAAGGCCCCATATCTAGCCACTGGCGTATTCATTCCTACTGTGAACAGAGAGGCTTTATGCATCTCCTAGCTCTTCACCCAGAGTCCCTGGAGTCAGGCACACACCCCAGTCGACCTTGGTAGGCCTGAGCAACAGGCAGGAGGATACTAGACAGGAAATGCCTGCACTTAACAAGAGTAACTAAGGAGGTATCCAATGGCCTGGAGAAAGTACTTGGGGGTGGGGGGTGACCTTGGAAAACACGAAGAGCAGTATGGATGCCGTACAAGAGAATAAAAATGATGTCACTGGATAAACAGCCAAATATAACACAGAAGAGGGATATGTGAGGATACTAAAGAGCCACAGCAGTTCAGAGTTACGAGAGCAACCCCCTCTGGTGGTCAGGAAGGGTAACAGTCTGGGGAAAGATGGTGAATCCGGTGAAGACTGCGCTCCAGGCTCGCTAAACGCTCGGAAGGAGACAAAGTGAGGCCAAAAGCCCGGGAGAGCCCAGGCCGAGTCTAAGAGCAAACACAGAAAACGGTCTGAACCCCGCTCTTAGCCCTAGATTCCCGGTGGGCTTTCTGGGGTTTCTCTGGTACCCAGGGTGCCTGGTTGCTAGGAGACCATGCTTAGGAAGATTTGCCCACTACCAAGATGGCAAGGTGTCGCGCTTCAAGCCAGAAACCAAGTCCTTCCTGGGGGACCATTTTGAAGTCTGGCAAGCTCACGATTCCTGACTGAAGCTAGAAGATGCAGTCATGGAGTAGCAGGAGAGATGCAAACAGAAAACGCCAGTTAGGGTATAAGGGGAAAGGAAGCCTGCGCTTGTCACTATCGAGACTCTCAGAAAGGGCGCAGCTGCCTCTGCCCTTAACAAAAATGGCCGTTCTCGGAGGGTGCCTCGTCGCGCCGTGAATTATGGCGGCGCTTCCGGTCCCGCTGCCCCCAGCAAAGATGGCGGCAGTGGAGAAACGACGGCCGGCAGTAGCACCAGCGGCCAATTTCCCAGACAGTGGCCGGACGTCGGTGTCTCAGGCGGTGGCGGCGGCTGAGAGCGAGGAGGATTTCCTACGGCAGGTTGGCGTGACGGAGATGCTGCGCGCAGCCCTCCTGAAGGTGCTGGAGACCCGGCCCGAAGAGCCCATCGCCTTCTTGGCGCATTACTTCGAGAACATGGGTTTGCGCTCGCCGGCCAACGGAGGCGCCGGGGAGCCCCCGGGCCAGCTCCTCCTGCAGCAACAGCGCCTGGGTCGCGCGCTGTGGCACCTTCGCCTGGCTCACCACTCGCAGAGGTGCGGATTGATGGCGGGCGGGGGTGCCGGGACTACAATTCCCGACAGGCCCCGCGTGAGCGCGATTCGCTGCCCGCGAGGGGCGTTTCTGGGAGTAGTGGTCTGTCCTCTTTTCCTGGGCCTGGCCGACTTGAGGCTGTGTGGCGGCCCGGTTAAGGTTCTCCGCACGCTTCGCGTCGATTTCAGCTGCAGTGAGCGCGAGGTGCTCTGGAAATTGTGGCCCTGGTAGAAAGTGTTGGGAGTTGTAGTCCATCCATCGCGTGGGCTTCCAGATGATTAGGGCCTGGAGGGGGTTTTGAACCCGTGTCCATTTTGTCCTCACAGCCCAGGGTTTTGGAGGTCAATAAGTCCAGCGAGTTAGCAGCCCAGGGTTTTGGAGGTCAAAGAGCCCAGGGAGGTAGCATAAACAGCTGTGGTCCTTGTCCAGGAGATGGCCCAGCCCAAAGACCGAAGTTACCCAGATGCACTCACAGAGGACAGGCTGGTCTAGAGCCAAATGCGAACCGTGCAGGGAGCTCCGGAGTGGGAGCAGTTCCATTGTAGATGATTGAGGGCACTTTTTCATTGCATAGTGAATGTGGGAAACTGACCAATTGGCATCATCAACCAGGGGGTGACCAAATGGTTAGCTGGTGCCTGAGTTCTTAGCATGAGAATGGCTTTACAAGGGTGCATGGAGGAAGACGGGTGGGGGGGTGGGGGGTGCTGAAGATGTTGGGCAACAGTGGCTCTGACTTTCCCTAGGGTAATAATGAAAGTCCATTTCCTGCTGAGCAGGGGTAAGGGGCTCAGTGTCCAAGATGATAGCCAAGGAGGGAAGTGTAGGGCATGGTGGGCTGATGTGGCCAGGGTGGGAGGGGCACAGACACAAAGGCAGAGCAACAAGAAGATGGACAGTCTTGAGTTGGGACAGCATTGGGGGATGTGAGTGGGGAGACTGAAAGCATCAGCAGAGACATATGCACTCTGGGGTGCCCCACGGGAGGAGGGACAAGAAACAAACTGCTTCCTGGGGCATCCGGCAAGTTCTCCCAGGGATGAATAACAATGAACTTACTGATTTAAAACGGAAGTGTTCTCTGTGAGTTGAAGTCACAGCCTCACCTGAGGATCTGGGTTTGTGACCATGTCACCAGGTCTCTGTGTCCTTCACCACCTGGCCTCCACGCCACTATCTTAGCCCTGCCAGTCACTGGACCCATACCTACCATCCTCTGGCAAGGCCTCATTTTAGGATGAAACCATGAAAGCTGTGTTTACTGTATTCTGAGGTTCTGCATAGACAGAAACTTGGGGTCATTACTCACCTCAGGACCTAGTGTTATACCACTGTGAGCCACATAGGAGAGCAAGGGGCACGGGGGGGGGGGGCAGCAGGCAGGTGGAATCCCCAGAAGTGCTCTCTCTCTCTCTCTCGCTCTCGCTCTCGCTCTCGCTCTCTCTCTTGTAGCTCACAGAGCTAGGCTCTCTCTTCCCTAGGAAAAATCACCATTCCCCACCTCAGACCCTGTGAGTGATGTGTATGAAAAGTAGGTCCTTGTACAGTGCTCGACCTGAGCCTCCACACATGGCAGCCTGCCCTGAGGCCTGTCAGCAGAAGCCAAGCCAATTCCCAGGACCTGAGGGGCTGAGTTTGTGAGGCCACGAGACCATCAGACCTGGGAGGAGCCCCTCCCAGGTCTCTATGGGCCATGACCATGGTGCCCCCATCAGTCACCTCCCTGACAGCCTGTGAGGGCCACTTAGGGTCATTGTTCAACCCAGAAGATGGCTAAAGCCCATGGCCACCAGAGGCCAAGCCAGGAGTCACACCCATGGGCTGTAACACCCGCCAACCTTCCTAGCAATCAACGCTGATGATGATGGCAGGGGAGACACTGACCCTACTGTCCCGAAGCTGTTAGGGACTCATTTTCATGACTCTCTTAGGGCTTTTTGACCAAGCAAAACTCTGTTACTTACAAGAGCTGAGTCACTGGCTGGTCACATTGAAAGACTAGCCAGCTTACCTCTGCCACAAGCCATTCCTTGTGAGGCACCCCTGACCCTGCAGGGTGCAGTCAGCATCCTTGCCTCCACTCCACCCTTGCCAGGAGCTCCCTGAGTGTAAAGACCCAGAACAGTGCTATGTGCCCCATACATCATCCCAGCCCTGCCACAGGGAGGGACTGAAGCCTGACGGTGGTGGTACACACCTTAGTCCCAGCACTGTGGGGGTAGAGGCAGGCAGATCTCCGTGAGTTCAAGGCCAGCCTGGTCCAGGACAGCCAGGGCTATACAGAGAGACCCTGTCCCAAAAAAGAAAGGCTGGGGAGGGGCTTCCCACCGAGTGTGCACAGTGCTCAGCACTCAGAGCCCCAGCCTAGGCTCTCCCGAAGCTGGAGCTCACCATCTTGTCAGTGACTCAGTGGCAATCCCCAGAGCGGCTGTGAGCCACCTGAGAGGTGGGTGTCCTTGTTCCAGACCATAATTATCCCTCCTGTGCCTGTAAACAGCCAAGGGCAAGGTAGGTGGGGCCCTCCCCCATGCCAGCACAAGATCATGTATGTCATGCATCCTTCCAAGAATCTGGAGGTGCAGAATTGGGGTTTGCATTCCATAGGTGAGAAGACCAAAGCTCACAGAAGCAGTGCCAGGAAGCCAGTGACACTGGAAGGCAGATCTGGACCTGGTACAGGAACCACTCAAGGGCCCAGGCCTTGTGCCCCTGGCCATGTCAGAGAAGCTAGAAGCAGGACAGGAGAGCTGAGGCCTATGTGTGAACAGGTGTATCAGTCAGGAAGAGCTGTGTTATGCTGTTGTAACAAAGAGCCCCAGCATCTCTGTAGCACTTATCACAGCTGGAACCAAGCTGAGTGACCCTCACAAAACACACAGTCTATCCTCTGGGCATCTGCTACAGCCATCTGACATTATTAAACACCTACTACACACAATTTATCCAGAGGGCAGCAGACCACCCTCATTGTGAAGCTGAGCCTCATAAAAACCAGAGTAGGGTGTACTGTCAGTTATTCTCTGGGGCCTGCATTCCGACTATCAGCCTGCTTAGTCTTCATTTTCCACAAGACTGTGCTCATGGCCACATCTGTGATCCACTAGGAAGAACCCCCTCCTGGGGCCAGGGAAGGAGCCTCCTGACCCAGCACTCTCCCTATGCACACTAGCTCTCAGTTGAGAATCTGATTTAGCCACAGGTTCTTGTCAGAACTGGCCACTCTGTGTCTCAATAAAAATTTATAAGCCAGCCACCGTGGCTAAGGCAGGAAGATAATGGGTTCATGCCTCAGCCACTGCTTCAAAACAAAAAGCTGGCTTGCCACAGGATACCTGCATGAAGACGCCACGCTAAGGCTCGTGTGTAAGAGATGGCAGTAAGGTTGGGGGCACAGTGATCCCTTCAGAGATGCCAGCAACATGTCTGCCAGTCAGTTGAATGGCACTTAGTTGAGAGCCAGCTGAGTTGAGCAGGACTCAGCTGGCAGAATGCACAAAGGCCTGGTTCCGGTTATAAACTGATCATGATGGCACCTAGGAGGTAGAGGCAGGAGGATCAGCAATTCAAGGGCATTCTTAGTATCAGAGAGTTCAAGACGTCCCAGCTACATGAGACCCTGTCTCAAACAGTACCTCCAGTGGCTCATCCAGGAACGGTGCTCGCTGAACTCAGCAACCTGAAGATAAAGGGGACCCAACTCTGAGATGTCCTGAGCCAGGCATGGTGGCACACCTTTAATCCAGCACTCCAGAGCCAGAGACAGCTCTGATTTTGAGGCCAGCCTGGTGTACACAGTGAGTGCCAGGACAGCCAGAGCTAGACAGAGAAACCCTGTCCTAAGAAAATAAATCGAGGAGGGGTGGGGGGAGTCCTCAGACCATCACATACACATACGTGCTTATGGTTAATTGTGTTCAAGACAAGGTCTCACTATATAGA
Organism: Rattus norvegicus; assembly: GCF_021556685.1. NCBI lineage: Eukaryota > Metazoa > Chordata > Mammalia > Rodentia > Muridae > Rattus > Rattus norvegicus. Next base: position 15,299,908 of record NC_141540.1, on the reverse strand, counting down.
CCAGGCAGGTCCTGAACCCACAAAGGTCCACCTGCATCTGAGTGCTGGGATTAAGAGATATAATTCTCATCTTAAATATTATCTTAAATTCGTATATGTATGGGTAGGTTAAATGTGTGTCTGCTTACCATGTACATGCCTGACGCCTGCCTCAGAGACCAGAAGAGGGCACCAGATCTGGGACTGGAGTTAACAGATGGTTGTGACCCACGATGTGGGTGCTGGGAATTGAACCTGAGTTGACAATAAGAGCAGGCCTACCGACTGAACCATCTCTAAATTTTAAGAAAGCAAACACTTGGGGTACTTGGTGCTCTGAAGGAAGAGGCAGACAAATGAGCTGAGGTCAGTCTGGAAAGGCCTAAGTGGCCAGCCAGACTGGGGGCTGCTGACACCCCACTATCCCTGCAGGACGGCCTTCAACAACAACGTGAGCGTGGCCTATGAGTGCCTGAGTGCGAGCGGCCGCAAGAAGAAGCCAGGCCTGGATGGGCGCACATACAGCGAGCTGCTGAAGCGAGTTTGCAGGGACGGCGGGGCGCCTGAGGAAGTGGTGGCACCGCTGCTGCGCAAGATCCAGTGCCGAGACCATGAGGCTGTGCCTCTGGGCATCTTCAGAACCGGCATGCTGTCCTGCTTTGTGCTGCTGGAATTCGTGGCGCGCGCCAGCGCCCTCTTCCAGCTGCTGGAGGACCCTGGCCTAGCGGTGGCTGATCGGCGTGTGGGTCAGGCTGTGCTGGACACGCTCGAGGGTGCGCTGAGCGCAGGAGACCTGGCAACGGCGCCCACGCACTACCTGGAGGCCGGTTCCCGCCTGGGCCCCGACAACCTGGCGCGTGCCCTGGACAGGGCAGCAGCCGGGCGACGACCCAGTGCACCCATGGCCCGCGAGGAGTTCTTGGAGAAGGCTGCAGCCCTCTTCATTGCCAAGGTCAAGCCAGTGGGCTAAACCCACAATGCACCCACACCCTGTCACCTGCCCAGGAAGGCGTGAACTTGGGACCTGCAAACCGATGTCCCGGCATCCTGCACAGGGTCATCAACCAGGAAGGGGGAGCCACTTGGACCCTGCAGGACCAGCACCTGCAGATCAATCCCCTCTGTACTGGCCTGCCTACCCCACTCACAGAAATAAAATCTAAAAAGATCCGGCCTTCCTGGTCACCTGCGTGCAGCTCCCCCAAGGCTCCTTGGAATCAGCAAGGGTGATGAGAGACCAGGATATTTCCGAGTAGAGCACATCTCGATTGACCCCCCAAGGTTGTACCCCTAAGCTCCTCATGGGGGATTCTAGGCTGGGGCTCTACCCCAGACCATGCCCCCAGCCTCTCACTGCGGAATCTGAGGCAGGGGCTCTATTCCTTAGCTGGGCCTTCAGCCTTCTTTAGAGCTTTATTGTGTGAGAACAGCTTGGAGAAATCTGTCCTTGCATCTGTCCCTGCACTAACTAAACTCAGGTCAGTTTCGGCAGCAAGTGCCTTTGCTAGCTGAGCCACCTCACCTGCCCTTGTTATTTTGAGACAAGATCTCAGTTGCCTGGGCTGGCTTGAACTCTTGACCTTTCTACCTCAGCTTGAGTGACAGTGGGAGCTACCATGCCCAGCTGCATCTGCGCTTTCTAAATCCCATGTTTAGTCAGAGACAAGATGGACCTGTCCCATCTCTCAGTACTGGCATATGAGCCAATCAACACTGACCAGAAAAGAGATTTCCAGAAACTCCACCTCTCTGGGAGCTCATTAGGCAGGTAACAGGAAGGGAGAATTAGTGTCCTCTCTGTGGAGAAGCTACCCATGGACCAAGACACCAGAGTGAGGCCACATGTATTCTGCCTTGCTAGCTCAGGCTATCTTGCGGGACTTGGCTAGCTGTTGTGATGAAGCCCCTGGGGCTGGAGGAGGAGTGCTTTAAAAGCATGGATGTATTCTAGTGAGGTGGGCGTGGCAATGAGCAGACCCTGGAGTTTTCCTCGCCCGTAGCTTCCTAAGGAAGGACCCGCCCCCTCCCCACACCTCCACTGTGTGGGTCACAGACCACCCTTATCTCCTTGACAACCCATGACCCCAGCGCTCTGAGGGGGCCTCTGCAGGTGTCACACAGGACTTGAACCACTGGAAGAGATGATGCAAACATGGATCAGACTTCCCGGAGTCTAACGCCAGGTGGTTCCTTGTCAGCAAAGGTCTAACAGTACAATTAGGGAAAGGTTTCCGGGCAACCATCAGTTCAATTCCAGGTGCACAATAAAGCTTAAGGTGTGACTACATAGGAACTCCCTACAAAATACATGTGACCTTGCCCAAACCAGCTCAGTCAGTCAACCGGGTCCCTAGGGAGGGAGCAAGGATTGAAGGAAAAAGACAATTAGATAACACTGTAGCATGACCCCAGCCTGTTCTAAGGCTGAAAGCCAGCTTACCGTTCTCCAGCCTGCTTTTACACAAGTACAATCAAAGAATAGGTACTGTCCTAAGGCATAAACAGAGTAGTTAAGGAACAAAGCACAGACAAAGGTCCCGAGATTACTGTATTCAGGGTCGTAACCAGACCCATCAAGATACAAAGAACACATGCCCCAGCTGTACTCATCTTGAGCTTTGGATTAGCCCAAATGTAAACGTTTTTATCTGAGCCTACTTCCCTGTCCTGGCCCAAAGTCAAATTCCTGCCAAGTTTCTAGAAGCAGCCCCAAGAGCTCTCACATGTCCGTGAGGGTGGGCTATATAGCTAAAAGGTCTGGAACCTGTAGTCTCTTGACTGAGAGAACATGGAGGCCAGCCGGTCAGGCAGTCCATGTGGCATCTCCCCTAAGGATGGGTAAGGGCTGGAAGAGTCTGAGACAATCATTCTGGGGAATTTGGGTGAGGTCTGCCTCTATATCAAAAGATGTGTGAGGTCTGCTTCCACAGACAGCAAAAGGATCACCAGGTCATTAACAAAATCCTCTCTGAGCTTTCTGGATGGAAACACTTCTGTAGGTGTTTGACTCTCTCACCTCCACTGAGGAGACATCTGTGTGGTTACCATTCCAGCTTTTCTTGGTGCCTCTATGAACGTAAGACCCTCATGCCTCAACAGCTATCCAGCTCGTTGCAGCCCTAAGAGGTGGCTCCCATGTCCACAGTCATCCTTCCGTGCTGTCCTGGCCTCTTGTTCTCTCACCTCTGACACGCTTTTTTCTCTCAGGAATTAATTACCACAAATGGTATATTTATTATTTTTGGTTTTTGTTTCTCTTTGTAGCCCTAGCTATCCTAGAACCAGGCTGGCCTCAAACTCAGAGATCTCCCTGCCTCTGTCTCCAGAGTCCTGGTATTAAAGGCATGCACCACCACCACCAGGCATAGTTACTTTATCCATGGAGGCTGTCTCTCTGCTGCATTCCCTTTAGCCCCCCACACAGGGATTGTACTTGTAGGACGTATTTTTCACAACCTCCTTTAATAAGGGTTCAACCTCTCTTCTAGCCCAACACCACCAGAGGCAGTGGGAAAGGTTACTAGGAAACACGGAAGTGGACCTGTTTAGAAATAGTTCTTTGGGGCAATTCCAGTCTTCGTTGTCCTCAGTCCAGTCCACACCAGCAAAGGTAGTCCAATCCAGAAGAAACCGCAAGGCTCGCCAAAGCAGCAGGAAGCCACAGGAGCCTCACAGAAGTTCTTTGGTGAGTTTCTATGAAGTCGCCACAAACGGAGCTCAGCAACGAAATGTGAGGCGAACCAATACATGCACGCTGTCAGTAAAGAATAGCGAGACAAGCGAAGCAAACCAATGTTTCCACTTCCACTGTCTGTGGGATCATAGTCTCTTTTTTTGTAAAGATTTATTTCATGTATGTGGGTACAGTGTCGCTATCTTCAGACACACCAGAAGAGGGCATCTGATCCTATTACAGATGGTTGTGAGCCACCATGTGGTTGTGAAAGACCCCCAGAGCAGGGAGACTCTTACTCAAGTTTCAGGATGACTCGACCCCCCAACAACTCACGTAAGACTGTCCTTGCTGGGGGCTGAGGATTTAGCTCAGTGGTAGAGCGCTTACCTAGGAAGCACAAGGCCCTGGGTTCGGTCCCCAGCTCCGAAAAAAAAAAAGAACCAAAAAAAAAAAAAAAAAAAGACTGTCCTTGCTGTAATAACACTAGGTTTATTGATAGGAACCAGTGCATGCGGTTGACACTCGTATCCCACGCAGGGGCAGAGGAGTTCAACCCTGAGTAGCTGGGAGACGGAGTATTTAAAGGAAGAAGCCACAACCTAAGAGGGTAGGGATGGCATCATTGGAAAATGTCGAGAGAATACCAGTGAAAAATCACAAGAAGCAGCTTCCTGTTTCTCAAGATTGTTCTTTAAGATTTTTTTTTTTTTGGTTCTTTTTTTCGGAGCTGGGGACCGAACCCAGGGCCTTGTGCTTCCTAGGCAAGTGCTCTACCACTGAGCTAAATCCCCAACCCCGTTCTTTAAGATTTTAATCTAACTTTATGGTCAGCTAGTTCCTGGGAGAGAGTTGCCAAACCAGCTGGTATAATTCTTCTGCTCTAAACTTTTGTCTTGGGGGGGGGGCAACCTTAAAATTTCTACCTTTCAGTGGCTGGGAATTGAACTCAGGACCTCTGGAAGAGCAGTCAGTGCTCTTAACCACTGAACCGTCTCTCCAGTCCCATCATATAGTCTTTCATCATATAGTGACAGCTGAGCTTCCAAAGAAACCAGAAATTTTCACTTCACTAACCCAGCCACAGCTGGTCCATCCCACCTCTAAAGGGCAAGAAGTAACATCCGTGCCAGTGGCTCCTTCCTCCTTCTTCAGCACCTACAGACCATCACCTCCCAGTGTGTCTGCCTCTCACGCTCCTGCCTCCCTCTGAGGATCCTAGGACAGTCTCTGATTCCAGACACTGCACTCAGACCTACCTACCAGCTTCCTCCAGCATGCCCATGGAGGTGACAGGTCTCCATGTTCTGGGGACCAGATAGAGATTTATTAAGAGCCTTTCTCCTTTGGGCAAAGTTGTCCATGTAAACCAAGTAGCCCTGCAGCCTCTTTCTCCCTGTTCCTCAAAGAACCATAGCTGTATGCTTAGCTATTGCCTCCAAACTCCATCATGTGCACTCTCGTGATGCCACTGGGTAACACGAGAGTATCACACATCTCTTGTTTTCTGAGACAGTTTTGTGTGACCCAGGTTGGCACTCTCGTGTAGCTGAGGGATAACCCTGAATTCCTAATCCTCTTGCCACCACCTCCCGAGTGCCAACATGTCAGGTGTGCTGGAGTTCATGCCTGCTGGGCCAGCTCTACTATCTGCAAGCACTCTGCCCAATCCCAAACCCAGCCCAGCCCAGCCCAGCCTAGCTGCACCTCCGATCCAGCCTAGACCCAGCCCAAACTCACCCCAGCCTCAGACCCAGCCCAACGCCAGCCTAACCTCAACCCCAACCCCCGCCCAGATGCAGCCTACCATCAGCTCCAGCTCCAACCCTAAACCCCTGCCCCGTTCCCACCCAGCCCCACTTCATCCTATGCTTCTTGCAGACGAGAAACCTGGTTTTGGAGGGCCACATCCAAGGTTACCATGAACCTAAACTTGAACATAAAGCTGTTCTTTGGCAGATGACAAAAAGGCAGAGGCAAGTGGATCTCTGAGTTTGAGGCTAACCTGATCTACTGAATTCCAGGACTGGCAAGACTACATAGAGAAACCCTGTCTCAAAAAAACAAAACAAAACAAAACAAAAACTTCACAGCCTTCTGTCTAGGGGAAGTCAGGAGTGGGTGAATCTAGGAACACTAACAGAAATGGGGCCTGGGGCAGAAGTATCACACATTCTATTTTTTTTTTTTTTTTTTTTTTTTTTTTTTTTTTTGGAGCTGGGGACCGAACCCAGGGCCTTGTGCTCGCTAGGCAAGCGCTCTACCACTGAGCCAAATCCCCAACCTCAGTATCACACATTCTAAACTAATCTAGACTACAGAGTGAGTTCAAGGCCAGCCTTGAGAGACCCTCTCAGAAATAAACAAGCCCAGTTTGTGGTGGCATGTGCCTTTAATCTCAGCACATAGAGGCAGACAGGGCTATGGATTTGACTATACACCCTGGACTACTCAGCAAGTTCCAGGCCATCCAGGGCTACATGATAAAACCCTGTCTCAACTGGAAGCACATTTCTCAATATCTGCTAACTCCTGGGAAGCCTCCGCTTTCCAGAATGTCACAGTTGTTCAGAGTCTTATGAGAAGAAATGACCCTATAATCCCTGCCCAGACCTCCTGGTGCTATTGCTAGGATGTACCCAGGACTAAAGTTTATCATGAACCATTCCCTGCAGCTTGGGGTGGGGGCAGCCAAAATGTTCTGACCAGATGGTCCCTTGCTTTGAGGAGACCTGAATTAGACTTCAGATGACGAGTCCCTGTGGCTGGGGACTTAGGTCATGACATCCATGTCTGAACATGCCAAGGTAGTTGACCCCAGTCGAAAGAAGCCAGGCCAGCACCTTTCCCAGATGCTCAACCCCCAGCATTCAGGATGTCTATGAAGCTCAGGTACAGGCTCCCCTGGCAGTAGGGAGAAGTATGTTCCAGGTGGAGGGAGGGAAACCCTGTCTGTCTGTACATCAAGAGCTTCCTAGGTGTAGGCTGTGCGAGTGGTCATCTCAGACAAATAGCCTGGGCTATTTGCTATGTGCTGACAACTAGGTGACAGTGTAAGGTGGGCAATCTGGCCTGGACAACAGGGAACAGATGATACTGGAAGCCCTTGAAAAAGGAGTATGACCAGAAAGCTTTCTAGCCCAAGGGCCCAGAGTTCCCAGGGGGAGGACAGGCAAGTGGCATTGGATCCTTGGCTCTTCCTGGTCACATCAACCAGCCCCACCTTTGACACTGTTTCCCTATCCCCAAACAGGTCTGCCTGATATCCCCAGCCAGGACAGGATGTTGGCACACCTGTGGGGGGGTACGGGGCGGGGGAGCTGTCTTTTCCCAGCCCCAGTTATTGATGCAGCTGTAGTCCTTCAGGACACCCACAGTCCAGCTGTGTGAACAACACAGCCTAGGGCCAGAACCACCCACCCCTAGAGGTCACGGGTACACCACACACCTGTCTGCAAGGCTTGAATATGCTGCCACCTCAATACTCATGACCAAATGTCCAAGAAAGGAGTGTGGGTGTCTATGCCGGTCAACCTCAGGGACTTTGCGTGTCTGTTCCCGCTCCTGTAACTTTCCAGGATGCCTCACCACTGCTTAAGCAGGACTAGGGTGTGGTCAAAGGACAGCCTGACATGAGAGTCCTCCCAGGGTAGAGGTTAGCACTCCACCCGCTGGAAGCCAGGTCTGCAAACCCCAAATCGTCGATTCTGTGGGCCCTCCTTCTACCTGAGCCCATAGAGACAATATAGGGACATCCATAGCTTCATGATGGGAAACTAGGGCGGATCCTGCTCCGCTCCCGCACAAGCCACGCCCAACTCCCCACCCACAACCACGCCCCCTTGACGTCACAGAAAAGGCCCCCAAAGCCGCAGCTGCCACTCCGCAGCGCGCAGCCCAGCCCTGCCCGCCACTCCGCACACAGGCATCCGCGGAGCTCTTCCGGCCGGAGGCGACGGCGGCCTCCGGGGCTTCGGAAACGCAAGGCGCCTGCGCGGCAGGGCGGGGGAAGAAGACTACACTTCCCGGCGTGCCCCGCGGGCGGGCGCGCAGACACATTCCGGACCCGGTGGAGGCGTCGCACAGGCGCATTCTAGACCCGGCAGTGGCGCGCAGGTGCATTTCCGGCCCGGCAGCAGCGGCGCGCAGCCGCATTCGGGGCCCGGGTGTGGCACGCAGGCGCATTCGGGGTCCGAAGGAGGCACGCAGGCGCATTCGGGGCCGGGAGCCGGTGCGCAGGCGCATTCGAGGCCCGGCGGCTGCGGCGCGCAGGCGCGTTAGGCGCGGGCCGGGCCGGGCCGAAGCGAGCGCCGGGCGGGCAGCGGCGCCAGAGCGAGTGGAGCCTTCGGGGTCCCCGGGTGGTGGCGGCGGCGGCGGCGCAGAGGAGGAAGGCGGCGGCTCTCCCCCTGCCGGCGCGCGACCCGGTCCGTCCCGCGAGCTCGCGCCGGTCCCGCGGCCCGGCCCGGCCCCGGCCCCGGGCCCCTCCGCCGCCGCCGCCGTCACCGCCATGGCCCGGCCGCTGGTGCCCAGCTCGCAGAAGGCGCTGCTGCTGGAGCTGAAGGGGCTGCAGGAGGAGCCGGTGGAGGGCTTCCGGGTGACGCTGGTGGACGAGGGCGACCTGTACAACTGGGAGGTGGCCATCTTCGGACCCCCCAACACCTACTATGAGGGCGGCTACTTCAAGGTGAGCCGAGCCTCAGTTTCCTCTTTGTGCCTGCCTCTCTCCCAGGCTGGCTCAGGCCCCTCGTGCAAAGCGGCCCCTCCCTTTTTTGTTGGGCACGTGCTGACCTCACCCCGGGGACTGGTCTCCCTATACTGTTCTCCAGCAGGCTACATGACCAGAGACAGCTAATGTATGCCGCACCCCCAGGCAGACCCCCACTACAAGACGTAGTGGCCTCTAGAGCCTGCTGCTGGTCAGTGTGTTCCCAGGCTGTCGTGCACTGGACTAAGCATGTACCTGGGGATGTATCTCCCCGTGTTGTCCCCACTCTTCCAACATGCTTCTGGTGAAGGGTCTCCCCAGGGACAGTTGCTGGCCTTCTTGTTCCGGTGTAGTTCTCCCCACCACAAGACGCAGAAGCATCTGGAGCCCTCTGCTGGCAAGCATGTTCCCAGGTTGTCCCTCACCCCACCAGCATGTGGTGAAACCTGAAAAGGTTCACCTTAGTTTGTCCATATCTCAAGACATAAAGGACCACGGGCAGCTGCTGGCTGACATCCCCAGGCCTGTCCCCTACCCTGGAACACAACCAGAGCAGCCACTGGCCGATGTGTCCCCAGGGAAGAGACGTGTAGCCTGGACAGCCACCTGCTCCAGTTCCAGTAGAGGCCCTGGCAGGGCCTTGGCAGCCGTGCCTGTTGGACAACAGCCACCTTTAGCACTGGCCAGGCTTCACGTAATGCATTCAAGGGGGTGGTGGGGGCCCACCCTGAATCTTGGAGCCACACCTTGGGTTCCTGCCAAGGGCCCTGGACCCTAGAGCTCTCTGTTTGCCCCACCCTGACAGCCTTTCTCAGGTTCCACTGAACAGGTGGAGTCTTAGGGGCCTGATTTTTCCTTCTAAGGGGTGTCGTCTGCCCTCTGGTGGCTTCAGGCTCAATGCACCAGATGTTTTTGTGGTTGGGAGCAGGGAGGCTTAGGCAGCCCCCAACACTGAGTATGTTTGGCCAGGTATAGGTACCCATGTCAGCACAGTTGAATCATCCTGCCTGCCATGGACTAGAACTAGCAGAATCACAGGATCTTATGTTAGGGCCAAAGGTGCACGCAAACCCCAGCCAGTCTGGGGCCCCAGATGTAGGGCCGTGGCACTTATTTGTTCTGCGTCTTCCTTTGTGGCTGATGTCCTCACCCTTCTTGGTCAGTGCTTAGGAAAGTCACAAGTCTCCTTATGCAGGGGAATGTTTGAGTTAGGGTTTCCAGGTACAGCATGTGGAGAACGGGAGGGAGACACATGTGGACACCCTCGCTTCCCACCTGGAGGTGGTCTGAACTGAGCCGCCTTCAGGACATGCAGATGCTGTTAGCACCTTGTCTCCTGTGTTTGCGGGGGGGGGGGGGGGGGGGTGCTCAGAGCAGGGTCACCTGAACTCTTCCTTGCCCGTAAAGGATTGTGGGTAGAGCCTCCTAGGCTCACATTGTTCTTGAGGTAGCTTAGGAGGAGGCCCTGCATGATGTCACTCAAATCCGCCAATGTAGGAGCTTCCTATATGGTGTGAGTGACTGAGACGTGGGGAGTCTCTGTAGGAGGGGAGCTGTGAGGAGCTTCTCTGGACAGCCCAGCCTGTCTCACTTGAGAGAACCCTTCCTGTTCTGAGCCTCAGTCTGCTCATTCTTAGAAGCATCTGGAGCCCCAGAAGTGTGGGGTGTTGTTCCAGCAATGCCACCTTCCCCATCTGCTCTCCTGAGAGGATCGGGGTGGCAACTCCACACTAGGTTTGTGTGCGCCAGGCAGAACACTGGAAGCTGTCCTTGGGGAGCTCCAAGACTAGGGCAAATCTCAGGCCTTCTCTATCTGTCCAAGGTCGGGGCAGTGGGCAGGGTGAGCTTCAGCCACAAGCAGTTGCTGTGACCAGGCAGATGGTTCCAGCTTGTCTGGTGACTACTCTTGGCCTGGGCCCCTGAGCTTGGGTGGTGTTGGTGGGAGGCCTGAGGCCAGGCAGACCTGCTGACTCACTCCTCTAGCTAGCCCACACCTTTCCTAACCGCCTTGCCTTTCCTAACCTGGATGTCAAGTCACAGAGGTGTGCTGTGTGTATACTGGTGTACAAAGACTGGAGTTGGCTTCAGGGCCTGTACACCAGCGGCAGGTGGGCACAGCCCCTGACTCCAGCAGTGCTCGGGGGCCTGCCATTGAGCCACCCCATTTTCTGCCATCTGTAGGCTCGCCTCAAGTTCCCCATCGACTACCCATATTCCCCACCAGCCTTCCGGTTCCTCACCAAGATGTGGCACCCAAACATCTATGAGGTAAGACACTAGAGGCCTGCTTCAGGCACACTCCACCACACACTTCTCTGCCTCCCTTGCACATGCCCCACCCCTCCTCTAACCCTGGTCACTCTTGCAGACAGGGGACGTATGCATCTCCATCCTCCATCCCCCAGTTGATGACCCACAGAGTGGGGAGCTACCCTCAGAGCGGTGGAACCCCACGCAGAATGTCAGGTGAGAATTGCCATGGAACTGCACCGTGGGCACCCGCAAACACCCTGTACCCTAAGATCCACCCTTCCCTGCTCCAGTCAGGGGTTCCCAGAGTCTGGGGAGCTGAGCTTGCACCTACGGCCCTACAGGACCATCCTCCTGAGTGTGATCTCCCTGCTGAATGAGCCCAACACCTTCTCGCCTGCCAACGTGGACGCCTCGGTGATGTACAGAAAATGGAAGGAGAGCAAGGGGAAGGACCGCGAGTACACGGACATCATCCGGTGAGTGCTTCCTACTGTGAAGAGTGATCTGGGGTGTGGGTGGGGTGGGGACTTGTTGTATGTTTCCATTTTTTGCATCCCGGGCTGGATGTGTGGAGGACTCTGGGGCCCCCAGAGCACGGAGTTGACCACCCAGGGTGGCCAAGATCCCCTCTGCCTTGTTGTTGACTTAACTCCATGAGCAACTGGGCTCTCTGGGCCACACCCTCACTGTCTGACAGAGAGCATCAATCACTTGCATTTGTGCTTCTGAAACTTAGAGCTTTTTTTTTTTTTTTTGCAAAGTGGGAAGGGGGCTGAGCCCACTGTGAGTCTGTCCTCAGTTAGGGACCAGGGCTGCGACCTGTTGCTGTCTATGAGTGGCAGTGTCCACACCTATCATCGCTTCTTAGCAGGAGCTCCTGGCCTGTCTGGGGCCAGGCAGTCTCCCCTACACCCCTCACGTTGGGTATGAAGTTGCACTTGAGGGGTTCAGTCTTTGTCGCTTAGCTTCTGTGTTTTCTGAGACAGGCTTTCATATAACTCCGTATCTCCTTGTGGTCCCTCTGATGTCAGGATGACAACACACATTCCACTTAAGTGACCCAGTGCTTGTCTACACAGTGACCCAAACACAGGGCCTGTAATGTCCCCAAGCCTGCCCTCTCAGAGTTGGTACAGGCCGCAGCTCGGTAGGCAGTGCTGGTCTAGCATGTGCACACACACAGGGTTAGTCTCTGTCTTAGGCAAGGTGGATGTAGCCAGCATGGTCCTTCATGGAGGTATAAGTTACTCAGGAAGGTCTGAGCGCTGCACTACGGAGGTGTCCCCTTCACCATGGTCAGGTCAGCAACGGTCCCGGTCACTGGAAGTCCCTGCAGACTGTCCCCTTTGTTTTCTGTTCAGACTGGCTGAACAGAACTTTGTTCCTCCTGCTCTTCCTCAGCTGAGAGGAAGGCTGGCTGCCCTAGCTGTTCTATATAGTTCTGGCTGTCCTGGAAGAGGAGACCCTGGGTCTGGCCCTGTCACTGCACTCTCCACCCTCCTGGCAGCCTTTAATCCACTTCTGGCTGCTTCCTCCCTGGATCCCTGGCCCAGAGCAGGAGCCCAGGCTATTTTTACCATTCTGACTCCAGGAGCCACTTGCTCTGACCAGGAGGCCTGTACCACTCCTGGAACTCAACCTGAGCCAGTATCTAGTCATGTCCCTGCCTGAGCACAAGGACAGGATAGCTAGGAGCCTGTGAGAAGGACCTTGAGATGGATCTAGGCTATTGGGGTGTGCTGCTGTCCCACGTGCCCCTCCACCATAGCCTTGTCCCCATTCCCCTATTCCTTCTGGGCAGCTGAAAACAGTGTCTGCTCTGCTTGACTGCACTGGGACCTGTGCCCCAAGACTCTGGCCTGACGGTGGCCTGGCCTCTCAGGCACCTAGTTAATTGCTGCCTGCCCTGTGCAAGGAAGCCCTTATATGTTGCTTCACCCATGGCCTGTGGGACCTGGAACCTCAGTTGTTCCGGAACTGCCCTTCATCATGGTGCCCTCAGGTCAGGCTGCAATTTGTTGTTGGTGTGAGGAGGTGCATGTTACCTAGCCCACAACTAGGGTAGTGCCCCCCACAGTCTGGGATTACAGCTGTTTCTGTGGTGCTGGGAGCTGGACATGGGTCCTTATGCTTACAGAAGGAGCACTCTGGCTGCCCCTGTTGTCGGTTATAGCCGAGGTCAGCCTGAATCTCATAGTAGTTCTCCTGCCTCCGCCTCCAAGGACTGGGTGACAGACCGTCTCCCACAGCTGGCTGTGGTTACATTTCTGCTGGAGTTGTTCACTGAGCCACTCCTTGTCGCCTGGCCCTCTCCTCCCACCTGCTCCCTGCCCCCATTCATCTCATCGTCCTGGGCCGTGGCCTCACCCGCCCTGTCTCCCCAGGAAGCAGGTCCTGGGGACCAAGGTGGACGCAGAGCGCGATGGCGTGAAGGTGCCCACCACGCTGGCCGAGTACTGCGTGAAGACCAAGGCGCCGGCGCCCGACGAGGGCTCAGACCTCTTCTACGACGACTACTATGAGGACGGTGAAGTGGAGGAGGCCGACAGCTGCTTTGGGGATGAAGAGGATGACTCTGGCACCGAGGAGTCCTGACCCACGTCCCTGAAATAAACTTACAAATTTTACCTCAGCAGGACCCGTGTGGGCCTCAGGCGACAGACTACCTCACCGAGGTTCAATGTGGGCTCCCATCCCATGATCCTTAGGTCCTCTTACCCTGTATTCCCCATGGGTTTTCCTCGGCTTTGGAGAAGAGCTGTGGTGCAGGGCAGACACCCCACTCAGCCTTCAGAGGATGACAAGCCTGGGAGGCTGGGAACCGACTGCCCAGGGGAGCCAGAGACTCCAGCCCAAAGAGGGCCAGCCCCACAGTCTCCTCTCTGCTTTTGGTGTGTGTGAAATCCAAATAAAATAGCTTTCTGAGAAGCTGAGAGAAGCAGCCAGGACGCCGGTGGCACTGGGTACTGAGGGCTACCTGGGTACCCAGGCAGGGCTGTGGGATGGGCAGGAAGAGGTAGCGATGGTGGCCTGTTTGTTGGGGCTCAGTAGCATACAGGAGCCCCAGGCCCAGAAGAAACTTGCTGCCTGCAAATCCCACCCGCCTGCATCGGGCACTGTGGTTGCGTCCACCCCAAGCCTGTGTTCAGGAGGCCTGGGTCCTGAGGCCTACAGGGGATTGGTATTCCCAACAGTCCTTGTGTTCTGGGCACTTCCTCAGCCCTGGAAACTAGTGCTGCCTGAGGAGTCCCTCTGATACTGAGCTGCAGCCTGGTGACTCCACAGCAGGGGCAGGCTGAGTGAATTCTCTGACCACACCATGCTGTGCAGGGCACCTGCAGTGACCCCGTGCTGAGATAGCAGATCTGCTCTGCCACCTGCATGTTTACGGGTGCTGTGGAAAGAAAGTGTCACTTCCTCTTATGCGGGCCTGTTAATGTCCAAAGTTCCAGTCAACCCATGCCAGTCAGAACTGATCAGAGAAGGACACATCGGAAAAAGGTGTTCAGGCGATCCTCTGCCCATACAATTTGCTGCCAGCCTGATCTACAGTTGCAAAACCAGCGGGAAGGCTCAGTGGGCAAAGGCCTGCACCAAGCCTAGCAGAGGACCCACTTGGCTCCAGGTGGTCCCCTGTGGGGGTTGAGGTCAGTTGAGACAAACCCCCCCCCCCCTGGAGTTCACCCCAGTGCTAAAAGGAGCAGTGTGCCAGGAGAGGGAGCATCGCTTGGCTGTAGTTGCTGCCCCCAGACACAGGGCAACTTTGACAGCAGAGTTGCTTTCTAAAACCACACAGCAGGGTGTGAAGGAGGAGGAGCTGACACGTGGGTAAGGTGGGTGGTGCTTGGAAGGCCACTTGTCTCCACCGGAAGAGAAAGTGTGGGGCCCCTTCCCCCAGGGACCACCAGTCCTGTGCCAGGATGGAGGTCCGCTGGTCCCTGCTGCTCCTGCTGGCCCTGAAAACACTGTGGGCAGGTGAGCATGAGGGAGAAACAGGCCTAGAGCCTGGTCTCCAGAGGGCTGTGGATGGGAGAGCCTTTGTGTGCAGGGAAATTAGCAGATGCTTCAGATCCCTGGGAAACAGCATCTAAAAAAGGAGAGCATACTCAGTAAAAGAAAACAGTGAGCATAGCCTGGCGACAGACAGGTCTGTGAGCTCAGGATTTGAGGGGTCTGAGGCAGAAGGATTGCCATGAGTTCAGTTAGCGTGAGACCCTATCTGGAGAAGCAAAATGGGATATGCTAGGCTTACATTGGTAGGGCATATGCCTGGCATACACAAAGCCAGGCCCCATCCTGCGTTAAACCAGGCATGGTGGAGCTTACCTGTTGTCCTAGCACTGGAAGTGGAGACCCGAGGATCGGGGATTCAAAGCCTTCCTCAGCTCTACAGTGAGTTTGAGGCCATCTGGGCTGCAGAGACTCCTGAGTCCTGACATTAAAGGTGTGCAGGTACCACAGATCGCTTTCTTTTTGTAAAGGTCTCACCCTGGAGCCCTGGCTGGCCTAGAATTTACAAGTAAATTCTTGAGTTCAGGCAATCAAAGGCACGTGCCACCGTGCTAGGGCGTGCTTCTTTTTCCCAAAGGAGTGTCTCCTGAGGTCCAGATGGCCTCAAACTCACTGTAGAGGTGTGTCTCAGCTTTAACCCCAGCTCTAGGGAAGGAACCACAGGATCCGGTCCCTGGGGCTCCAGGAATTTGCCGAATCTGAGCTCCAGATTCGGTGAGAGGCCTTGTCTCAGTTACAGTCCGTAAAGGGTAATGCAGAAGATGCCAGACTTGGTCTCTGACCTCCGTATATATACATCCGTATGCATAAATACAAGTTTCTTTTTGAGACAAGATCTCACTAGTAGTCCTAGCTGACCTGGAACTCACAGAATCAGCTCTGTCTCCTGAGCGCTGGGTTATGCACCACCTCCCAATTTTTTATTTTATTTTTATTTATTTTTTTTTTTTGGAAGCTGGGGACCGAACCCAGGGCCTTGCGCTTCCTAGGCAAGCGCTCTACCACTGAGCTAAATCCCCAATCCCCACCTCCCAACTTTTGATGCTCACATTAGCTTGGAATCTTGTAGAACCTCTCTAAAGGACAAGGAGTGAGAGAGGAGGTTGGCTTTTGCCAGGATAAGAACTTTGAAAGTTATGGTCTATCTACTGGTCTCTGACGCTGGCCCCGTAGCTTCTGGTCTTGAGAGTCTGTGGAGACCCTGGCACAGTGCAGCCACAGCCGATCTCAAACTCCTAGCAATTCTCTCTCAGCTTCCTTTACAGTGGGATTTTAAAGTATGAAGAGCTGGGCCTGTACCTCCGTGGGTAGAGCAAGGTCTTGTCCAGCGTGTGAGAGGTCCTGGGTTCCACCAGATAGCACATGCCTATCTGTGGAGGATTGGGAGTTCAAAGTCATCCTCAGCGACATTAGCTCCTAGGTAACCTGGGCTCTGTGAGACATTGTCTCAAAATAAACCTTTTGGCTTTTTAAGAAGGAAGGAGAGAGGGGTTGGGGATTTAGCTCAGTGGTAGAGCACTTGCCTAGGAAGCGCAAGGCCCTGGGTTCGGTCCCCAGCTCCGAAAAAAAAGAACCAAAAAAAAAAAAAAAAAAGAAGGAAGGAAAGAAAATAACACTCATAGGTGGGAGACTTCCTTGGGTTGGGTGGTCAAGAGCGATTTGATTGTGGGTGGTGGCTGCAAGTTCTTCAGACAGAGGTCAGCCTGCTGGTCTGATTGTGGGTGTGAGAAGTGACAGAGGTGACACTTTCCCAGAGAAAATTTGGTTTCTCTTTAGACTTGACTTTTGTTTCTTTTTTCTTCCCCCTCCCTCCTCCCTCCTCCTCCTCCTCCTCCTCCTCCTCCTCCTCCTCCTCCTCCTCCTTCTCCTCCTCCTTCTCCTCCTCCTCTTCTTCCTCATCCTCCTCCTCTTCCTTCTCTTCTTAGTTTCAAGAATTGCTGGGCAGCGGTGGCCACACCTTTAATCTCTGGGTTCTTGACCAGCCTGATCTACAAAGGGAGTTCTAAGAAAGCCAGAGCTACATAGAGAAACCCTGGCTGTAAAATAAAATAAAGTGTCAAGAATATAAAACAGAACTCTGCTCTGTTCTCAGGTAAAGGCTCTGGAATAGGACCAGACCCAACAAAGTATTGTTGGGACCTTAAAGACTGGCCATGCAGTTCAGAGCAAGGCAGGGTGTCTACAATGTGATGGGAAATCACTTGGATCACAAACTCTCATGAATATTTATTTTAAATGTTGTTTGTTTTGTTTTACTTGCAACAGTTTTCTCTGTGTCCTGCTAACTCTGTAGACCAAGCTGGCTTCAAAACTCAGAGATCTGCCCGCCTCTGCCTCCGGGCTGAGATTAAAGCCTGGCTTATTTAAAAATTTTAATATGATCCTATTTCTACCTCCCCAGGACTGGGATGATGGGTGTGTGCCACTAGACCTGGATTCTGTAGTTCGTGGGGACAGAACCCAGGGCTCTGTGTGTGACAGGCAAACGCTCTGCCCACTGAGTATAGCCTGGTGTTCTGTATCAACCCTTCACAGAAGTTTGCAGAGAAACAGCTCACACCGTGCACAGCTCACTGAAATTCAGAAGCCACACAAGAATGGAGGCACTCCTACATCCCCCATGAACACACCCCGACACCCTAGCACCCACAAATCTACATCCTGTCAGAATTTCACACTGACTTTTTGTGACTGATTTTCCCCCTGACCACCATCTTCTCAAGGCCCTGTCAAGTGTCAGAACCCCTCTTGTCTGTGGCTATGTAATATTCCAATGTGTGAGCAGAGCATGAATCAGTTCCTCATACAGGCATGTATGTATGAATGTGTGTATGTATGTAGAAGTGTGAGTGCAATGCCCAAAGGGGCTAGAGTTCCCAGGGGAGGGCAAACGTGTATGTATGTATGTGTGTGTGTATGTATGTATTGTATGTATGTGCATGTATGTATTTATGTATGTATGTGGGAGGGTGAGTGCAAAGCCCAAAGAGGCATCTGATCCCCTGGAGCTGGAGTTCTAGGGAGCTGTAAGTTGCCTGGTGTGGGTGGTAGGATTTGAACTCTGGACCTCTGGAAGAGCAGCCAGCTCTCTTACCCTCTGAGCCATCCCTCCAGCTCCTCAGTCACACTTTAAGCCCAGCCTCTGACAGCTGACTAGTGTGTGAGCAGTAGGGCCTGGTGGGGCTTGAGACAGGGATCAGTGAGGACTTAAGACAGCAGACCTGCCAGATTCAGGGCTTCCAGGCCCAGCGGAAAGTTGGGGTACAGCACCTCCAAACAGCCCTCCCTCCCTTCTCAGTAGGCAACAGATTTGAGGCCCAGATCATTGGGGGTCGAGAGGCAGTCCCGCACTCCCGCCCATACATGGTCTCGCTACAGAATACCAAGTCCCACGTGTGTGGGGGAGTCCTCGTGCATCAGAAGTGGGTGTTGACCGCTGCCCACTGCCTGTCTGAACCGTGAGTACCCTCTTCATGTCCCACCATGGCTTCAGGCACTGAAGGACTTAGGCCAACCCTCTCCAGGCTGTGTAGGCTGTGGGTTCAGGTTGGGTGGGTCACATGGTACTGGAAAGGACACCTCCTCCCAACCCTTCCCGTGACACCTGGTAGTGTGTGAAAGTCAGCCTGTCAGTAAGACAGAGCCAGCGTAGCGAGAACCGCCATCAAGAAACCACTGACTACATCCCTCTTGGTAGGGATGATAGAGTGACTGCTCGTGCCGGGTCTCATCCTCAACGCTAAAGAAAACATGGGCCCTGAACAAAAGGAGGCAGCTCTTGGGTGTGACAGCCTTTAGTCCTAGCCCTCAAGGAGACTGAGGCATGTAGATCTCTACCTGACCTGCATGACTCCAGACTACGCAGTGAGATCTTATCTTAAAGCCAAAGGGGATTGTTGGCTCATGTGTTCAGAAGCCTGGGCTTCAGGAACGGCTCGATCCAGATATTTACCTAAGCTTCTCCCACATGGCTTGCAAGTGTGAGGTAGGAGTCCTGTAGAAGGAGGTTATGTCTCTGCTGTAGTTTGGATGAGTGCAGGACGTCAACACAAGCTGACTGACCTCAAGCCTAATCACAGAAGAGAGGCTGCAGTTGAGGGGAGAGGCATTAAATCCCCCAATCTGACGCTAGGTGGGAACCAGAGCAGAAGTCTCCTTGGGAGAGGAGGACTGAGAAGATGGGAGATGACCTTCCAGGAGTGGGCTGGGGAGGCTGCCAAGGATGTGTGGAAAGGGAGCTCTCGGGCTGTGGGCGGCTGTGGCGGCTGTGGGTGAGCAAGGTTTGCATTGCAGGCTACAGCAGCTGAAGCTGGTGTTCGGCCTGCACAGCCTTCATGATCCCCAAGATCCTGGCCTTACCTTCTACATCAAGCAAGCCATTAAACACCCTGGCTACAACCTCAAATACGAGAACGACCTGGCCCTGCTTAAGGTGCGGAATGGGGCGGGATAGCTGAGGGGGTGGGCACTGAAGGTGGATGAGATCCTGCTTCTGTCTGCCACTCACTGGTCCTCCTGTCCCCACAGCTGGATGGACGGGTGAAGCCCAGCAAGAATGTCAAACCACTGGCTCTGCCAAGAAAGCCCCGAGACAAGCCTGCAGAAGGCTCCCGGTGTAGCACGGCTGGATGGGGTATAACCCACCAGAGGGGACAGCTAGCCAAGTCCCTGCAGGAGCTCGACCTGCGTCTTCTGGACACCCGGATGTGTAACAACAGCCGCTTCTGGAACGGTGTCCTCACGGACAGCATGCTGTGCTTAAAGGCTGGGGCCAAGGGCCAAGCTCCTTGCAAGGTGACAGGGGTGGCCTGGAACCAGCCTCTAACACCCTGGGGAGTGGAGGAGGGCGGGACTAACACCCACCTCATTTCTCAGATACGGAAACCAAGGCCCCAGAGGGTTTAAAAAAAAAAAAAAAAAAAAAAAAAAAAAAAAAAAAAAAAGGAGTCTAGGTTGGAAGTCAGGAAGCCAGAAAATTCTGGTTTGAACTCCAGTGCCACCAATTAGTCATCTGGGCCCAGAGCAAAAGTCCTGGGGTAGAAAGGAGGAGAGAAGGGAAAGAGACAGGAAGGTGAGCAAGGGAGGAAGGCTGCGGGCAAGGGTGCACATGGAGCTTGAAAGGCTCCAGCACCTCCCAGGTCCCTGCTGCCCAGCTGCAAGCACAAAGGCTGACCTCTGTGTCCCCCAACTCTTTCAGGGTGACTCTGGAGGGCCCCTGGTGTGTGGCAAAGGCAAGGTGGATGGGATCCTGTCTTTCAGCTCCAAAAACTGCACAGACATCTTCAAGCCCACCGTGGCCACTGCTGTAGCCCCCTACAGCTCCTGGATCAGGAAGGTCATTGGTCGCTGGTCACCCCAGCCTCTGACCTGATGTCCCAAACTATCTGGGACATCATTCTTGATGTCTGGGGCTGGGAAGGGACTAGGTGTGCCTCTGGGGATCAATAAATCCTGATATATCTGTTGAGTCTACCCTTGCCTGCCTCTGGTCTCTGCAAACCTCCATTCCCTCTATAATGATGATGACCTTTCCGAATGGCTGTCAGGAGAGTCCTGGGACACACGCAGTGCCCTGCTGGGAGGCAAAGCAAGAGCCATTGCAACAGTGTGGCCAGCAGGGGGTGCAAGCTATCCTGTGTCTCTGTCACACGTGGTGGTGGGGGAGATGGGAGGCGCCACAGGGAACATCCCCAACTCCTGTTTTACTGACACCCCAACAGGGGCAGCGAAAGTGTCACTCCATGGGTGTCAGTGCACCCAGCATCAGTTCCAGAACATTCCAGCACTGTGCTTCCACCTCAAACGAAGCCCCATCCCTGCCCTGGTCCCCACAAACCTCCCCGGCCCCTCCTGCCTGCTATGTATTCTCACACTGTGTGGCCTTTGTGTCACGGTCTACATTGAGCTCTGTGTCCTCAAGGTCCCTTCATATTGTGGCGGGTGTAAGACCCTCCCTCCTTTATGTGGTTTCCTTGGCCTCTAAATTAACTCAACAGAAAAATACATTGGCAGGAAAGAAACCATCACATCTACTCGAGAAGTTAGGGCCAAGGGTGCCTGGAAAACGTGGCACTCAGCCCAGTCCTGTCAGCGGGGAAGCTGAAGGAGGAGGATTGCCTCCATTTCAAAGTCAACCCTGTCTCAAGGTGGGAAGCACCTCTCTCCACGGCCTTATCCCAGAATATTCTTTTCTTCCCTTGAGAGAGGTGTAGCCATGTAGCCCAGGCTGGCCTCAAACACCCTGTGTCTAATGTAGCTGAGGATGACCTTAAAATCCTGGTGTGCCTGCTTCCGCCTTCTAGATGCTGGGGCGTCAGACATGTTCCACACACCCTCTTGAACCCAGAGCTAGGAGAGCATGTTCCACTGAGCTAACCCCTCCTTTCTTCACAAAAACAGCTTGGTGAGAACAGGAAGTCTGTCAAAGGCCAGCCAGAAGTCAGAGGGCAGAACTACAGCGATGAGGCTTAAATGCCTGGGGCGGCTTATTTTCCAACCTGCACTTTGTCCCTGAATTCTAACTGGCTCAGCCTTGCTCTCTACCGTGCCCCCAGGGAGGATCCTGCTGGCCGAACCTGGCTTCTGGACTCTGGGTGGCCTTGGCTCAGTACAATAGGCTTCAAAGGTATCAGCGGATTAAACCGGTTTCATAGAAGAAACAAATCTAGAAGTGGTGGGATCCTGGCAAGCAGGAGGCTGGGGTGGGCAGGGCAAGAATGCCAGGCTAGCCTGGGCTACAGAGCAGGACAGAGCACTCATCAGTTAGAGCACTGGCTGCTCCAGCAGAGGACCCAGGTCTGATTCACACATGGCAGCTCAGGACCACTTGTGACTTAGGTTCAAGGGGATCAGATACCTTCTTCTGGCCTACAAGGCAACCTCCCACCCAATAGAAATAAGTCTTAAAAGGAGTGGCGGGGAGGGGCTGGAGAGGTAGCTCAACGGTCAAAAGCACTGGCTGCTCTTCCAGAGGTCCTGAGTTCAATTTCTAGCAACCACATGGTGGCTCACAACCATCTGTAATGAGATCCAATGCCCTCTTCTGGTGTGTCTGAAGACAGCGACAGTGTACTTACATACATAAAATAAATACAAATAAATGCTTTTAAAAAAAAAGATGGGGGGCTGGAGAGATGGCTCAGGGGTTAAGAGCACTGACTGCTCTTCCAGAGGTCCTGAGTTCAATTCCCAGCAACCACATGGTGGCTCACAACCATCTGTAGGGTTCCGACGCCCTCTTCTGCTGTGTCTGAGGACAGTTACAGTGTATTTACATATTTACATATAATAAATAAATCTTTAAAAAAAAAAGATGGAGTGGAGGCAAAAGACTCAGAAGTTCAAGGGCATCCTCTCCTACTTAGGGATGTGAGGCCACACTCTCCTCCAGCCAAACAAGATGCCCAAAGGAAAGAAGGCCAGGGGGAAGAAGGTGGCTCCAGCCCCCGCCATCACCAAGAAACAGGAGTCCAAAAGAGTGGTCAATCCTTTGTTTGAGAGAAGCCCAAGAACTTCGGCATCGGGCAGGACACCCAGCCCAAAAACTATGTCACACGCGTCACATGCTACGTCAGGCTGCAGCGGCCAAGAGCCATCCTCTCTAAGTGGCTCACAGTACTTCCTGCCATTAACCAGTTCCCCCAGGCCCTGGACAGACAACCAGCGACTCAGCTGCTTAAGCTCGCCCACAAGTACAAGCCAGAGACAGAGCAGGAGAAGAAGCAACGGCTGCCGGCCCGTGCTGAGGAGAAAGCTGCTGGCAAAGGGGACGTCCCAACTGAGAGACCACTGTCCTCCGAGCAGGGGTCAACACAGTCACCACCTTGGTGGAGAACAAGAAGGCTCAGCTGGTGGTGATTGCCGATGACGTAGACCCCATTGAGCTGGTGGTTTTCCTGCCTGCCCTTTGTCGAAAGATGGGGGTGCCCTACTACATCACCAAGGGAAAGGCCAGGCTGGGGTGCCTGGTCCACAGGAAGACGTGCACCACTGTTGCTGTCACACAGGTTAACTCGGAAGACAAGGGTGCTCTGGCTAAGCTGGTGGAAGCTGTTAGGACCAATTATAATGACAGATATGACGAGATCCTTCACCACTGGGGAGACAACATCCTGGGTCCTAAGTCTGCGGCTCGCATCGCCAAGCTGGAAAAGGCAAAGGCTAAAGAACTCGCCACTAAACTGGGTTAAATGTACACCAAGTTTTCTGTACATAAATATATCACAGAACTATCTTCAGACAGAGAGAGAGAGAGAGAGAGAGAGAGAGAGAGATAGGTGAGGCTAGCCTGGGCTACATGAGACCGTCATCCTGCCTGTGCTTTCCCAGTGACAGGCATATATCAAGTGCTTTTGCACTACAGAAGCCCATGATAGGCTAGCGCTCCTACCAATCAAGTCCCAGGCTCTAGCCCCATCTTTCTCTTTTTATTTTTCTTCTTACTCTGTTTTCTTATTCTTCTTTGATATTTTTTGAGACAGGGTCTCTGAATTCCTGGATGTCCTATAACTCCCCTATATAGACCAGGCTGGCTTTTAACTCACAGAAATCCTCCTGCCTCTGCCTCCCCAGTGCTGGGACTAAAGGCGTGAACCGCCACACCCTACTCTTTTTCTTTTTCTTTTTTTTTTTTTTAAGATTTATTTATTTATTATATATAAGTACACACTGTAGCTGTCTTCAGATACACCAGAAGAGGGCATCGGATCTCTTTACAGATGGTTGTGAGCCACCATGTGGTTGCTGGGAATTGAACTCATAACCTCTGGAAGAGCAGTCGGGTGCTCTTAACCGCTGAGCCATCTCTCCAGCCCCACTCTATTTCATTTTTGACATGAAGTCTTTCTCTAGCCCAGGCTGGCCTCGAAAATTCTTGGTTATCCTGTGCCCCCTACCTTCAGAGGCAGGGGATTGGAAGTGTGAGACACCAAGCGTGACTTCTTTCATCCTTCATGACATTTGAGCTCTCCCCCCCTGGCCCCTGCACAAACTGTCCCCCAATCCAGGTTGTGTGTACAGGTTGACCTTGGGTGTCAAGGAAAGTTGTTTTAATTTTCTCCTTGTGTTTTTGTTTGATTGTTCCAAGACACTGTTTCTCTGTGTAGCCCTGGCTATCCTGGAATTCACTCTGTAGACCAGGCTGGCCTCAAACTCAGAGATCTGCCTGCTTCTGCCTTTAATCCAGAGTGCTGGGATTAAAGGCCTATGCTGGGCTGGAGAGATGGCTCAGTGGTTAAGAACCTTGTCTGCTCTTCCAGAGGTCCTGAGTTCAATTCCCAGCAACCACATGGTGGCTCACAACCATCTGTAATAATGGGGTCTAATGCCCTCTTCTGGTGTGTCTGAAGACAGCTACAGTGTACCCATATACATAAAGCAAATAAATAAATCTTTAAAAAAAAAAAAAGGCCTATGCCATCAGATCCTGCTGGGCTTTTTTGAGACAGGGTCTCTTTCTGGGACCTGGAACTCAGCTAGCCTGGCTGTCCAGAGTTTTCCCAGGGATCTGCCTACCCCCATCCCAGGCCTTCTCTCCAGCATTGAACTTAGATCCTTAAAGTCTGTGCGATAGACAGACAACTCTAGTCGTTGCCCCAGCTCATCCCTGTTTTTTTCTGTCAGTTAACATCCTTGAGGCTGAGCCAGGAGGTGGTGGCATACTCCCTTAATCCTCCACTTGGGAGGCAGAGGCAGGAGGACTGCTGTGAGTTCGAGGCAAGCCTGGTCTACAGAGTGAGTTCCACGACAGCCAGGTCCACACAGAGAAACCCAGTCTGAGAATAAATACTTACATACGTACATACATACATACATACATACATACATACATACATACATTACATACATACATACACACATAGTTGAGGTTTATCCATAATCCATGGTCCCTTCTCAGCTTAGCCCTGGCTCTGACTATTTCTCTGGCAAGATCAGTAAAGTCTAAGGTAAGAAGGAAGTGGCCAGCTGGGCCTTAGTCCCAGCACAGCCAGCTAGACTTCCTGTCAGCTCTCAGCCCCCCACCAAGCTTCTGGGGCAACTCCAACTGGACACAGACCAGAGGTGCGGGCGGGCGGGCGGGCGTGAGGCAGGCAGGTTGTTTGACTGCCGCTGTCCAGCCTCCTCAGCGGTTGCTTCCGTCCAGAAGCAGTCCCACCCATCCCATGAGGAGCCAGAGTCCAAAGAGCCAGACGAGAGCCACCCGGCCGATAAGCAGTAATGTGGAGTCAGAGCCCTGCCCCACCTGGCAATGGACAACCGATGAGGTTTTTCTCTCCTCTCTCTCTTTCTCTCTCATTGCCTAGTCTGCCCTTGAGCCTGCAATGATTCCCCTGCTTCAGCTTCCTGCGTGTCAGGATGACAGGCGTGTACCAGCACACCTGGTTTTCCCCCAGGACAGCACTGATTAGCCCCTCAGCTGCTGATCCCTATATACCACAGGATAGGAACAACCAGACTGAGTGCCTGAGGAGGCTGGGGCCAGGGCTCCAGAATCATCTCACTGTGAAGACCCAAGTGGAAGCCCCACCCCCGACCCCGGGAACAACTACTGCTGTCCAAGGCCAAGGCAACTGATGGGAGAAAGAGTTTATTTGGGCTTACAGTTTCAGAGGGTGAGAGTCCATCATGGTGGGTCAACATGGCCAACAGGCACAGAAGCTGAGAGCTCACAAGCTGAGAGAGTTGATGAGTCTCCATGCCCACCCATGGTGACATACCTCCCCCAGTAAGGCCACACCTCCTAAACCTCCCAACCACGCCCACCAACCAAGGACCAAGCCCTCAGCCTCGTGAGACTACAGGGGACAGTTCATTCAAACCACCACATGCTCGCCCTCATTTGAGACAGAAGGAGCCTGAGTTCTAGGCCAGCATGAAGACAGAAAGAAACCCTAAGCCAAAGGAAAAGGAAAAGAGAAAAGAAAAGAGGGGCGGGAGAGTTGCTCATGGTTAAGGGCACTTGTTGCTCTCCATTTCCAGCAGAAGGTGGTTCACAACCCTCTCTTAACTCCAGTTCCAGGGCATCCAGCGCCTTCTTCTGGACCCTCTGGGAACTCCCCTGGGGTACTAAAGAGAGGTGGGGATATGCTCTATGGAGGTGTAGTGAGGTGTGGCCCTCTGGGGGCCATTGTTGAGACATCCCTTCCCCCTGAGAGGACCAGCCACAGACAGTATAGTGTAGAATAGAGTTTATTCAGGGCATGGGGAGGGGAGTTGAGAGGGTAGTAGGGCAGAGAGAGAGAGAGAGAGAGAGAGAGAGAGAGAGAGAGGAAGAGTAGGGGAGGGTCAGGGGAGGGGAGGAGAGGGAAGAGTAGAAACATGGAGGCCTTCCATGAGCACACTGGGGGGATGGGAAGAGAGTCGGAGCAGGAAGGAATGAGCAAGAGAGAGAGGGAGCAAGCAGCCCCTTTTATAGTGAATCAGTCATAGCTGGCTGTTGCCAGATAACTGTGGGGTGGAGCTTAGACAATGTTAACATGGGGCTCACAAGTACATGTAGGAACACAAACACATAAAATAAAATTAAATAAAACTCGTTTATACATGAATATACACACTAGTAGAATTTTTTTTTTTTTTTTTTTTTTTTGAGCTGGGGACCGAACCCAGGGCCTTTCGCTTGCTAGGCAAGCGCTCTATCATTGAGCCAAATCCCCAACCCCAAGTAGAAATTTTTTTTTTTTTTGTTCTTTTTTTCGGAGCTGGGGACCGAACCCAGTGCCTTGCGCTTCCTAGGTAAGCGCTCTACCACTGAGCCAAATCCCCAACCCCAGCCAAATCCCCAACCCCAAAATATTTTTAACTTAAAATAAATTTAAACATTCTTACAGAAGTACACAAAATTGGGAAGTAATGGCGCACGCGCGCCTTTGATCCCAGCACTCAGGACACAGAAGCAGGCGGATAGCTGAATTCAAAGCCAGCCTGGTTTACAGAGCGAGTTCCAGGACAGCAGGGTGACACAAAGAACCTAGTCTCGAAAAAATGATGATGCAAATAAATAAAAAGTAAAGAAATAAAATAAAAACAGCCCAAACAACACATGTATATCTTACAGCTATGTCTCAGTAGAGCAAGGGAAGGCGGGTCATGGGAGAGCCGGGGAGAGCTGCTACTCCACCCGGAGCACATGCAGGTAGAAAGCCTTCCTGTGGTCTGGGCTGCTGTGGCGCCCGGCGTTTCTTCTGTGGGAACCTTCCCATCCGCTCCTCAGAAGAGCCCTCACCAGGTGGGCAACTCAAACGTCCACACAAAGCTTCTGACAAAAAGATGAGCTCTCTAATCTGCAGCCAGAGCGGATCTGTGCAGGTGGAGCTTGGCAGGGCGCGCCCTTCCTCTCCCAGAGTCAAGGATTCTGGCTCTCCAGGGCTTGAGGCCTGGCCATGTTAGCCTCTGTCTTTATTTGGATTCCGTTGGTCTCTTTTGTCACTTGCAGAGACCAAATCAGGGGCTGGGGAAACGAGTGACTTCCCCAGTGAAGAGTCTGGGAGCGCGGCTCAGTAACAAAGCATGGGACTCTACAAATTGCATCTCCAACACAGCAAAAACACAAACAAAAATTAAATTAAAATCCTGAATTTTAGTCCAGTGGTCGTGGTACACACCTTTAATCTCAGCACTGGGAAGGCAGAGGCAGGCGAATCTCTGAGTTCCAGGCCAGCCTGGTCTACAGAGTGAGTTCCAGGACAGCCAGGGCTACACAGAGAAACAAACCATGTGTTGGGAAAAAGAAAAAAAGAAAACAAATAAAAAACAAAACAACCACAAACGATCCTGAATTTCAATACACAACAGATGGTTCTCAATATATCTATGTTGCAAACACTGGGTGAAAAAGCCCTAAAAAGTGAATCTAAATTTTAAAACTATGACATTCAAATTTTATGGGTCGATTTGGGTATTTATCTTTTCTTCTTTCCTCCTTGATTTCTTTCTCTTTGTTGTTGTTGTTGGGTTTTGTTTGCTTGTTTTGTTTTTTTGAGTCAGGGTTTCTCCATATAGCCCTGGCTGTCCGTACCTCACTCCGTAGTAGTAGGAGTAGGCTGGCCTCAGAGGTCCGCCCAACTCTGGCTCTCGAGTGCTGGATTAAAGGTGTGTACTGCCACCTGGTTGGTTGTTTTCTTTTTAAATTTAATTTCATTTTATATGTGTTGGGTTTCAGACCTGGCACAAGGGCCTGAGGTGCATATTTAACATACCAAAGTGGATTCTCCCAGCATTCCTCCGTCCCTGCCTGGTACGGGGGGGGGGGGGGGGCTGCCCCTCCCCCAGCAGCTCTTTCCAACACCCTAACTCTCTCTCTCCCTCTCTGCACTTTCCTGCTCCATGCACCTTCGTCTTTCTCTTTCCCCTCCCCTCTGCCTCCCTCCTTTGGGACCAGTGAACCCACCTTAGAGCAGCTTCCCAGTAAACCTGCCTTTCTATACTTTAATTTGGCTCGAATTGGCTCATTCTGTGGGTGGAGAATAACATGTGGGTCTGAATGGGTGTTTTGCCCGTATGCCCGTTGGTGCACCACTTGCTTGCCGTGCGGTGCGTGGTAGTCTGAGGAGAGCAGAAGCAGGCATCAGATTCGGAGTTAGAGATGTCTGTAGGCTGCCCTGTGGGTGCTGGAGATAGACCCATCTGTCCTGGAAGAGCAGTCAGTACCCTTAAACAGCTGAACCATCTCTCCAGCCCCCTTCCGTGTGTGTTTTTGGTTGTTTGCTTTTTGACAGGGTCTCCTGTAGCCCAGGGTCCGCCTCGAACTGACTTTTTGCCAAAGGACACTGAGCTACTGGCTTCCAGTCACCAAGTGCTGGAATGACCGGTATGCACCGCCATTCTAGGCTTTCCACATCTTTATCTGCTAATCGGACTGGTCAGGGGACGTCAGGCGGCTGAGATGAAGTAGAGCTAAAGGGCTTCCGAAGGCTGTGGGCCATGTAGGGTCAGGGAAGACTCTAGAAAGCCAGGCCTGGGAGGGGGCGGGGCTTCACTGTGTAAGCACAGGGCAGGGCTTCCAGGCCAACCTGAAATTTCCCAGAGGCCCAAACAGGCAGGGGGTGAGGAATTCCAGCCCGCCCAACCTTATTTGTTTTGACCCTAAGGGCCTTTGATGCCAGCTGGCCCTTCCCCTGCCCTAACCCTCATTCTGCACGTAGCTCGGAAAAGCCGTTCCGTGGAGGCTTTAGGATTCTGGGTAGTTAGTGCTGAGGCCCCCAAGCCTCTGAGAGGCAACTGCTGCTGTGGGTAAGTGGATCACCAGGCTCATAGTGACTTTCTACTCGGTCCTGGCCCCTCTGACACCAAGCTTTGTACTGCTCCTGGACTGGCCTCTCGCTCCTGCCCATGGCTGTGTGTTTTGAGATATTCCCGAAGACCCTGGCATGGTGTGCACCCCCCCCAAAGGAACTGCTGACCCTGGAAGCTGCTGCCAAACCCCTGCTTGCTCCCACCTCCCACTTTTATTTTTATTTATTTATTTGGATTTTCGAGACAGGGTTTCTCTGTGTAGCCCTGGCTGTCCTGGAACTCACTATATAAACTAGGCTGGGGGTTGGGGATTTAGCTCAGTGGTAGAGCGCTTGCCTAGCAATCGCAAGGCCCTGGGTTGTTCGGTCCCCAGCTCCGAAAAAAAGAAAAGGAAAACAAAAACAAAAACAAAAAAAAACTAGGCTGGCCTCGAACTCACAGAGATCCGCTTGCCTCTGCCTCCCAAATGTGGGGATTAAGGCCTTCGATTTCAGCGACAGAGCCAGAAGCTGGCCTGGTATACAGAGTAAACTCCAAGCCAGCCAAGTCTACACAATGAGCACCTTTCTCAAGCAAACAAAACCCCCAAGTTGTGATACAATACAGGCCACAAAATCAGATTAAAACAACAAAAAGGCAAAAATAAAATTTAAAAATAAGTAAGACAAGCTACAGCTGGGAGACGGCTCAATTCTTTTTTTATATAAGATTTTTATTTATTTTATGTATGTAAGTACACAGCCGCTGTCTTGCTGTCTTCAGACACACCAGGAGAGGGTATCAGATCCCATTACAGATGGCTGTGAGCCACCATGTGGTTGCTGGGAATTGAACTCAGTCAGTGCTCTTTTTTTTTTTTTTTTCCTTGAGGGGATGGAACCCAGGACCTTGGGCTTCCTAGGCAAGCGCTCTACCACTGAGCCAAATCCCCAACCCCCAGTCAGTGCTCTTAATCACTGAACCATCTCGCCAGCCCAGAAAGATTCCACTACTGGCCCTTACAGAGATCAAACCCACTACCTTGGCGTTACTAGCCCCACACTCTAACCGAGCTAACCGGCCAGACATGGCTCAATTGTTAAAAGTGCCTGCTGCTTTTCCAGAGGACATTTCAGTTCTCAGCACCCACATCAGGCCCATAATACCAGCTCCAGGGGATCAGATGCCCACTTCTGGCCTCTGTGGCACATGCATTCATGTGGTACACACACACTGAGGGACATGCTTACAAATAAATGAATAAATAAATAAATAAATACTTTTTTGAGATAGGGGCTTACCACTTAGCCCAGGCTAGCCTAGAACTGGCTATGCAGACCAAGCTGGCCTCAAAACTCGGATATCTGCCTGCCTCTGCCTCCTGAGTGTTGGTATATAAAAGGCGTGTGCCACCACCAACCTGCTCAAATATAAGTTGTTTTTTTTTTTTTTTAATGAGCAGGAGAGTTGAGCGTCTTAGAGCAGGCATTTATCCCAGCACCCCGGAGGCAGAGGCAAGTGGCTCTTTGAGTTCGAGGCCAGTGTGGTCTACAGAGTAAGTTTCAAGACAGCCAGGGCAGCACAGAGAGGGAGGGAGGGAGCGAGGGAGAGGGTGAGAAAGCGCGAACGAGGGGAGAGCGCGCCCGCGAGCACAGAGGCAGTCCAGGCCGCAGGCCCCGCCCCTTTGAGGGTGTGGTCGTATGATCACGTGCCAACGCTTCCCCACCCGCTCCGCTTCTGTAGTGCGAGCCTGAGCGGCGGACGCTGGATACGTGCCTGCTCGCTGTGCGCCTGGCGCCCCGCCCCGCGACGCCGCGTGCGTACGTGCTGCGTGCGCGCGCCCCACCCTTCTTATAGAGCCGCAGTGGGGCTGCTCTTGGACGAGGCGACATGGCGGCGGCGCTGCTGCTGGCGCTGGCCTTCACGTTCCTGAGTGGCCAAGGCGCCTGCGCGGCGGGTAAGAACGGGGTGCTGGGACCGGGCTGGGGTCACGGACCTAAGGTGAGCCACAGATTTCGGGGACTTGGTGTAGGGAACCACGGCTTTGGTTCCCTACTCGGGCTCGGGGCTGGAGATTTGTGGAGGAGTAACAGTGCCTGTGGATGACCCTCGAATTGACCCCAGACCTCGACTGAGCGACGAGGTGGAGGGGGATGATTTTAGAGATGAGGCCCTGGAGAGACAAATCAAAGACTAGATCTCTGGGGGAGACATCCTAAGGTTATGGGAACTGGAGGTGGAAGGAACCGCCCGCCACCTTGCGGTAGTCCCCACCTGGACATGGCTGGAAGGTAATCTAGAGGACTTGGAGTAGAGAAGTGTGAGTGGAAATGACCCCAGATTTTGGCTAGCTGGAGATGAAAGGAGCCGCTGCCTTAACTGTCCCAACTCCCGGAATAAGGCTGGGAGGTGACCCGGGAGGTTTGGGGATACAATGACTATAATTGGCTTAGGTTTGGGGGAGTTAGGGAAGTGTGGGAGGAGGTGACCCTGAAGCTGGAAGATAGATTCTGGGGCAACATCTCCAAGGTTGAGTAGGGGCGTCCAGGGTCGAAGAGCTATTATCTTGACCATATTGATGTCTCCACCTGGGTAACAGGGCTGGGAAGCAACCCTGGAGATTGAATTCCTCCTGGTGTTGGGGCCTGAGGATAAAAGAAGCCACCATGTTGAGGATTCCTCCACCTGAGAGACAGGGCTGGAAAGTAATCATGGGCAGGAGGGAATTGCAGGATATCTGGGAGAGATTTGTGGGACCTGGGTGGTGGACAGCAGTGTTTCGGGTGGCTTTCTCCAGGTTTGGAGAGATCTGGCGGCCGAGGAAGCTGCCACCTTGGGGAGTTCCCAAATTTGGAAAACCTGGGAGTCGATGGATCTGCAATCTTGGTGTATCCACTCTGGGAACAGGGTGGGAGTCACAGTCCCTAAATTAGGAGGGCATCGAGTTAGAGAGACCTGCCACTTTAGTGTTACCTGGGTTCCTGAAAGGCTGTCTCCAAGGTTTGGGGCTACTAGGGGGACTAGAGTGGGAGGAGCTATCATTTCAGTGTGTCCATGCTTGGAGGACCATGTGGGGAGGTGGTTCAGGAGATTTGGGATACAGAAGTGCCTGGCAGGAGGGCCACAAGTTTGGGAATGTGGGTGGGAGTGAGGTGGCTAGAAATTTGGTGATGTGAGGATGGAGAAAGGATTGGGAGACAACCTTGGGGTGGAGGAAGTTGCCAGTTGCTGACCTCAAGGCTTGGAAGATGTGGTTTGGAAGGGGGATGAGCGGTGAGCCTGTGGGCTTCTTGGGGTATAGAGGTGCCTGGGAGTGATGTGTCCTAGGCTTGGCGGGCTGCCTGGGATCACACATGGAGGGTGGGTGGGGAGTTTCTGAGTGGCAGTTCCCCTCCCTAGGTTTGGAGGAGTCTCAGTCAGATGTCCCCAGCAGTCCCTGCCCTCCTTGGGGTGAGCTTGCAGGCTCTCCATACTCCACAGGGGCTGTATCAGACGACCCTGGCAATGACCCTAGCAAAGGAAGGAGATGGAGGTCCCCTCTGGGCTGGGACCAGAACTTGAGGCTGCGCCCATCTGTTCTAGGACTGGTCAGGGACTTACCTGGGAGTGAGGACTGTGGATTATCGTTCTTGATGGGATTTCCACTGGCCAGGGCCCAGCACATTCAGCTTGCTCCCAGCATGGAGTTTGGCCCATTCTGGCCTTAGGTCCTTGCCTGATTGAGGCTCAAAAGGGCACGGGGCCTAGGTGGGGAAAGGTAGGTATTCAAGGTCATGGCAAGGTTGAGTGTGGAAAGGCGGTGTGGTAGGCCTGGAACACATGGGCTGCTCTCTGCTTGCCCCAGACAGCAGGCCAAGGGCAGAAGCAGAGCTCCACTGGAGAAGTGGGCCACTGACCACTGCCCCATCAGCAGCAGGTACAGGAGGGGGCTGTGCCAGGCAGCAGAGCCTGGGGTCAATCCTGACCCGCCTTTTCTGGACCCTCTTCCTTACCATCAAAGCATCTTGAGGTGCTCCCATGAGGCTGGCTCTTGGGTACAGGTAACTGTCCCCTGGCAAGATGGAAGCAGTTGATTTATTCTGTCCTGGGTAGGAAAACACAGTGGCTTTCTGTCTGGGGTTCAGCGGACCTTTGCACTGCCGGGAGCCAAGCACAGAATGTAGCTTACGGGCAGGTCCTAGCCCTTCCTGGGAACAGAGCCACAGCCTACAGCCTGGGCAGGGCCCAGGTCAAGCTGTAATGTGTCATTTCCCACTGTACAGTGGGGGTGGGGGTTCTGCTCAGAGGTCAACCCTGTGGCATAGACACTTAAGGTTTCCTTGTTGCGTGAGCCTGGAATTTGATGCTGGGTCCCTTACATGCTGGTCTAAGCACTCCACACCCCAGTTTCACATGCTTTCTCTGTGTAAGTGACCAGGTTAGCCTCAGACACTCACTGCAGGGTGTTGCCCCAGCGGTTACCCAGATCTGATTTAACCCTAATTCCTCAGGTGTCTGACATGGTGAGAGAGGTGATAAGGCAGCAGTCTAGGTCAGCACTGGATGGCAGGAGACTAGGTGTGGGCCCGCCCTCCAGAACAGTGCCCCCTCCCCTCCCTGCACCCTGTGGTGCTGACTTGTTTACCCAGTGCCTCAGACTGGCCCTGCTCTCACCTGGCTTGAGTAGGCAGGAAGGAAGGTAACTGAGGCAGGCGACAGGCTGGAAGCTAAAGACCCTGTTGAGGCTTCTAAGGTTGGGATCGCAGTTAATGGTCACCCCTAAGCAGTGCTAGTGAGGCTCTGTGTGGAAAGGTCAGCAGGAGATGCCAGGGCAGCCTGCATTCCTGAGACCAGATCATGGGTGGCCTGGCATGTTAGTCTCGTGGTCCTTGGAACATGACGGTGTTGTCCTAGATGTACGACACCCATGGTGTAGTGTCTCTTCAGAAACCCCACTGGAGTTGGGGCTGCCCTGTACCTGTATTTGCTGACAGCCCTAGATGAAGTGGTGTTGATTCAGACGTCCTGTAGCAGTAGACAGAGAAGGGGACTGAGGGAAGGGCGCTGCTGTGACCTTCTCCTGACAGCCTACCACCAGCCAGGAACTGCAGGTTGGGCAGTCTGGAAGATCTCAAGAATGTAGGTTACCAGGAAACCATTCTCTACCGAAGCAGCTGTGTCATTCAGACCCCTGAAGCTTTGGGGCAAGTGCTTACCTCAGCCCCCACCCCCAATGCAGGGCCTGAGGCCCTAAACTTAATACTTGTACCTTCAGATAACAACCACGCCTTGTGTAGGCATGCAAAGACCTGCCCTCCCCTGGGACATGTGTTTGGGGCAGGCATACAAGTCTGAGTGTCCCAGGCCCTTATGTAATGCTGAAGGCCCTATTTTAATTTGTCATGTAGCCCATCTGGCTGGAACTCATAGCAATCCTCCTGCATGCATAGGCCTCCTGAGTGGTGGAATTATAGGCGAGCTGCCATGGCGCCCACTGTATTTTCTAGACACACTTAGTGTATGCGTGCGTACATTAGCTGTGCACAGGTCCTTCACCACATGGGTCTTGGGTTGAACTGGCTTGGTGGTCAACATTTTTACCCAGCCCTTTGTGTTTTTTGTGCCTAACTTCATACTTCTCCCTGCAAGCAGAAAAGAAATGGAGTTCGTTGTGTTGTGTTGGTGCCTGTGGCAGGCCCTAGCAGTTGTAGTAATGGGTGCTAACCCTTTCCTGTAGCTGGCTTTCTCAAGGCGCCAATGTCCCAGGAGCAGTGGGCGGGGGGCAGCGTGGTCCTGCACTGTGAGGCTGTGGGCAGCCCCATGCCGGAGATCCAGTGGTGGTTTGAAGGGAATGAACCAAACGACAGCTGCTCCCAGCTCTGGGATGGCGCCCGGCTGGACCGTGTTCACATCCATGCCACCTACCGCCAGCATGCAGCCAGCACGCTGTCTGTTGATGGGCTCGCCGCAGAGGACACAGGCACTTATGAATGCCGGGCCAGCAGTGACCCTGACCGCAACCACCTGACCCGGCCACCCAGGGTCAAGTGGGTTCGTGCCCAGGCGAGCGTGGTGGTCCTTGAACGTGAGTGGCCAGGGCACCTGTCTCTGTTTACCTCTCGTGCCATCCAACCCTGGCTCCCACTCTGTAGAACCAGATGCTGCTCTGCCCTTCATTGAGACTCACCTGGGGACATGGGTGGGCTGGGCACTCGTCTCGGTCACTTTGCTGGGTGCAGGCTGGCCCTGCCCTCTTGTAGGTGGTTCCTCGGCTCCTATCCCAGGCCTTTGGTCCGCTGTCTTCCGCCCTGACCTCCCACCTTGTTCGGCTCTGTGCACCTGCTGTCCTGGCTCATAGCCTCCCCAGTGTTTGTCTGGTGGGGTTGGGGTCTGCTGCCCAAGTGACTGTCTACTGCAAATGAAAATTCCAGCCAGCCTCCCCGGAGCTTTCTGGGGGTTTCGTTTCCAGTTCTGAGTAATGGTCAAACACCAGTGAAGGGAACATGAGCCATCCGTGTGGCTTTAACATGTGGGGAAGTGCGGATGGTGCTCCCCCTGAACCACGGAGCTATGAGGAGCTATGAGCAGCAGGCAGGCCTTGGGCAGCTGGGTCTCCTACCTTGGAAGCTGACTCATAGTGGGTCATCAGCTTGCCTTAGAGGTCTGGGGCTGTAGATTGTCAGCTGCTATGATTCCAAAAGCAGACCGCGTGGGGGTGTGGGGCCGACAGCTGGGCTAAGATGGCTCTTTCTCCCTGTGGCCGCAGCGGGCACCATCGTAACCTCTGTCCAGGAAGTTGACTCCAAGACACAGCTTACCTGCTTTTTGAACAGCAGTGGCATTGACATCGTTGGCCACCGCTGGATGAGAGGTGGCAAGGTACTGCAGGAAGACACGCTGCCCGATCTACAGATGAAGTACACGTGAGTTCGTGGTACTCAGGGCCTGATGTCTGGAACTGCCTCTGGCCTGATTTGTGGCTGTGCCAGGCTCCCCACAGCTCTAGATTGGCTGCGTGGCCTACCTGTAGAGCATGAGAGCGCCCAAGGCTCTGTCTGCCTGTGGTCTGCACAGAGAGCCAGCCTCGGTGGGGAGGTGGCCAGCATAGCATGCCTTGTGAGCTCCTTACCTTACCATTCTGTTCCCTGCAGGGTGGATGCAGATGACCGCTCTGGAGAATATTCCTGCATCTTCCTTCCTGAGCCTGTGGGCAGAGGCAACATCAATGTGGAGGGTAATGGGGGTGGGGCGGAGGTGGTTGTAGTGAAGGCCAGGGGCAGGTGTTGGAGCTGAGAGCAGTCTACGTGCTTGGGCATCAGGCCTCCCATCCTCACAGGGCCACCCAGGATCAAGGTGGGAAAGAAATCGGAACACGCCAGTGAGGGAGAGTTTGTGAAGCTGATCTGCAAGTCTGAGGCGTCCCACCCTCCTGTGGATGAGTGGGTCTGGTTTAAGACCTCTGACACTGGGGACCAGGTAAGGGCTAAAGACATGGAGCTTGAGCGGTACCAAGGGGCAGTAATGGGAACATGGGGTTCTGGATAAAGGGAGGGCAGCAGAAGAGGCACCGGGTTCTAGGAATAGTGAGGGATGCCACGGGAGTGGGCATGAGGGCATCAGAGGGGACATAGGAGTGGGCTTTGGTGTGAGAATCTGAGACACTAGAGGGCTGTGACACAACATGAGGTTGCAGGAGTGGCAGGGCCTCCAAGGACCGCACAAAGGACATGTTGTGGGGCTCCGGGACAGTGAAGGAGAGACTCTGGCAGGACATGACAAGGCCTTCCCCACCCCCAGACTATCTCCAACGGCACTGAGGCCAATAGCAAGTACGTCATTATATCCACGCCTGAGCTGTCAGAGCTGATCATCAGCGACCTGGACATGAACGTGGACCCTGGCACCTACGTGTGCAATGCCACCAACTCCCAGGGCAGTGCTCGGGAGACCATCTCACTGCGTGTGCGCAGCCGCCTGGCAGCCCTCTGGCCCTTCCTGGGCATTGTGGCCGAGGTCCTGGTGTTGGTCACCATCATCTTCATCTACGAGAAGAGGCGGAAGCCGGACCAGACCCTGGACGGTGAGGAGCCCTCCCAAGTGTCGCTCTCCTCTTCCCCCCCTCACTTGCCCACAAGTTTCTGTCCTCTATACTGAGCTCCCCTGTAGCTCAGGCAGCAGCCGTGAGGGCTTAGGGCTGCAGATGGCATGTGGACCTGGGGTTGGGGTGTGTTGGTCACCGATGCATGACACCTGTGCAGCACCATGAGGGTGGCAGTGTGGGACAAGGTTCACACAAGGCTCTGACATATGTCCTCTCTCCTTCATGTGGCTGATTATGACTGCAGAGGATGATCCTGGCGCCGCCCCACTGTAAGTGCAGCCTCTGTGGGCTCTGGGGAGCTAGCTATGTGTCCTATAGAAATGGGGGGTGTCCAGCGTGTGTCCATCTTCATAGGCCTCAGTGGGCTCAGGGAAGGTGGGTGGCCACTGTTGAAGAGACAGCCAGATTTCGGTGGGGTGGAGGCCAGCCCTGAGCCTGTCAAAGTGATGGGTCCCTTTTGTACCCTTAGGAAGGGCAGCGGGTCTCACCTGAATGACAAGGACAAGAATGTGCGCCAGAGGAACGCCACCTGAGCGGCGGGGCAGGCGGGGAGGGGAGGTGCCAGGGCACTTGACCCCAGCCCAGCGTCTGCCTCCACTCCTGTGTCCCATCCTGTCCCGACCTGAGCCTGCCCAACCCAACTTCTTATCCCAGCCCAAGTGAAGACAGAGCCTTACCTTACAGAAAACCCATCTGGGAGAAGCAGGCCACTTGCAGTACCCCTGTTTCTAGTTTAAACTGAATGAGGTTTCTATGCAGACAATCCATTCCTTAGGGCTACGTTTTTATTTTCCTTCCCTTCTGAAGTATGTCACTACAGCCCTGTGGAGTGGGGGAGTGGGGTCATGAGGGAAAGGCCAGGGCACACATGCTCTGACTTTACCCTGTTGGAGGGGGCTGGGCCTGCTGGGACCCCACAAATAAAGACCTACACCACCATGTGTGTGTCACTGCTTGAGGCTCTGAGACCCCATCTTAGAGATCACATACAGGGGGGTTGTTGGTCAGCAGGGCTTGGGGTGCAGCAGGGAAGTGTGTGGTCCCCAGACCAGTGGTTCTCAACCTTCCTAATGCTGTGATCCTTTAATATAGGCTCTCTGATGTGACTCCTTAAAAGCTTGTCAACAGTACCCCTCGGGTTCTGACCTACAAGTTGAACTGTGGGTACAGCCCTAGTCCTCACTGGTGTCCAAGAAAGGCTGCCTTCAATGAGGACTTTGTTGACACCACTGATGTCCTGTGTTGGCCTCTGGCCTAGTACTGATCTGCCTGTCAGACACCCACCTTCCAGGAGATCTGCTTGCTTGTGGGAAATGGACAAGGCCTAGGGACTTGCTGGCTGGTTTGAACTCAGATTCGTGCAGGGGTCACTGTAGTCTGGCTCCAGAGAAGTGGGACCTAGAAGCCAGCTTTGGTTCCAGCAGAGTACATCCCAGAGTAGTAGTTGGGCTGGGGAGGGGGTCTCTGGGGGACTAGCAGGCCTTTCTGAGGACCAGGGTCCAGGACAGGCCAAGGAGAAAGCTGGTGGTTCCCCAGATGCCTCCCTGGCTTTCCAACCACTAGAGGGCGCCACACTTTGACCCTTTGAGGAAACCTGTGCCCTGGACCCAGCCAAATAGCTGGTTTATCTTTAGTACACATGCAACTGCATATGCTTGGCCCCTCGCCCTTCCTTGGAGCTCTTAAAACAGGAGAACCTGCTTAAGCCTCAGAGTCAGCCCTGACTGCACAAATGCCCACAAGGGCCTGTGTAGAGATAAGCTCAGGGTGTCCACTCCCAGCACTGGTCACCTATGGAGTGTCTGGGGTTCTGTCTACCAAGTAAAGACCTACTTCCCCTGGGTCTCAAGGCAGGCACTGTGGGTCCAGAAGACTGGACACGGCGAGGGGTTTAGAAAGTGGCCTATTTAGGCCTCCAGAGCAGTAGTTCCTCCCCCTGCTCGAGAAGCAAAGGAGCATCCACATCAATACTGGCTGCCTGCCCCTCGGCCAGCATGGCGAATGCTCACCCGTCCCTAAAGGCTTCTCAGTTCCTGAGACGAGACGGGTACTACAGGATCAACTTTGTTATAAACAGAACAGCCAGGGGAAAAAGTCTCTGGAAACCACGGGGTCTTTTGAGACCCAGCCCCCCAGCTGGCAGGCAGAGACAAAGCCCAGGGCCTTTGTAAAACAAAGACTCATTGATGGGGCAGGACCCCACATGGATTCAGCCACTTGCCTGGTCACTTCTGCTCCAAGCAGATGGCTGTCAAGCCCTCCCCAGCCCCTGGTCCACCTACTCCACAATACTAACCCATAAGGCGGAATCTAAGTGGGCAGGAGGACCAGACAGGATAGCAGCACTTTGTAAAGGCCATCACCGTGAAGTCTGTCATAGATGGGGGCTCACTGTGAGCTAGCTTTTCCACACCCCAAGTGGGTCCTGGAGGAGAAGCACCTTGGCAAACCTTGAGTAATGACAGGCTGGTGAGGTGATCCACACCTATCAGCAGCCTGCAAAGTGGAGTCAGAAGGATCAGTTCAAGGTCACCCTCAACACATACTTCTATAGCCCATGTCACATGAGCCAGCCATTGTCTCCAAAGGACAAAAATAAAGCCACCCTTCCTGGATGTGTACATGCCAGGGGAATTGAGACCCCAGGGAGATATGCAGTAGACACCCAGGCTGTATGTGTGTAGATCAAAACATGAGAAACCCCTTCCCCTACAGGCCAGAAACCCACAGCCAAGGAGTCCAACTTTGGGTTGCTGAATGCTGCTATGATGGCTTCCCCAACTAGTCTACCCTTCCCCTGGCCTGGTTCTGACCCCATTCAAGATCCCCCAGAATCTTAAATAGGAAATAACTGGTTGGTGTTGGGAGGAAGGGAGAGAGAGGTCAGGGAAGAGTCTAAAGGAGACCCTTGAAGTGAATAGTTTGATCCCTAGGATCATTGGGTTGTTGGTTGCTGGCTTGTTTTTTCCAAAGGTCATGAGGAGGTTGTATATCTGGGGGCAGGGGAGCTATGAGGCTGAAGTGAAATTACAGGTGTGTACAACTGTGCTCAGCCACTGACTGATTGGTAGGGTCTCATCTAGTAGCACGAGTCTGCAATTCACTGTGAAGACCAGGCTGGCCTCAAACTTACAAAGTCACCTACTTCTGCCTCCTGAAGACTGGGATGGAGACGGGTGGAGAGGACTCAGCAGCTTCAGAGCATTTATGGCTCTTGTAGGGAACCTGAGTCTGATTCCCAAAATCCACCTGGGGGCAAACAGTCATCAATAGCACCAAATAACTCCAGCTCCAGAATCCAGCGCCTTCCTCTGGCTTCATGGAGGACCATGCTTGCACATGGTGTATATACACACACGCAAATAAAGTGAGATAAAGACACCAAGCAGCTAAACAGGTAAAGAACAGCTCCCGAGGAACGACACCCAGGTTGACCTCTGGCTTCCACACATGCACACGCATCCAAGATGGCAGCCCTGAGCCAGTCACTTACTGAATATCGAGAAAAAATAAAAAACCCACTGAAGCAGGTGTCAGCACGAGTATGGGGAGACCAGGCAGCCACAGCCAGTTCCAACTCACTGAAAACACCTAGCTCACAATAGCAAATCAACAAGGTCCCTGAGTGCACGCACAGGTCAAGATCTCTGAGTCCTAGCATCCTTTGTTGACCTTTGGGATGGCAGAGCGATCTCCTGGCAGGGCAGGTCCTCTGACAGACAGCCATGCTGCCTCCTCCCCTGCACTCAATCACAAGTCCTGGGGCTCTGGCGACCAGCCCGGCTGACATCTTCCCAGGGTGAACATGAAAGATCCCCCTTCATCTGGAACAGGCATGTGCCCTGGGGTGGGACACAATCTGGCACTGTCAACTGTAATGTTCAAAAGTGGAAACCAGAGGGGTGCCAGGGGCAGCTCCGGAGTCCCCAGGGTCAGGGCAGCCCATCTGTGTCAGATGAGGACATGCAGCTGGCAAGGCACATCCAACACCATGGAACACCTACTGTGAGTAGGCAGAAGTCATAGCCCCATTCTTGCGACATTCAACCAATTGGATATAGCTAATTCAGCATGAGGTCAGCCAGAAGGGTCCAAGAGAAGCTGAGAAAGATCAGAAAGATCAAGAGGTCTAGAGGGGATCCAGAAACACCCAGGAGAGTCTATAGGAGGTCGGAAAAATGTAAGGGTGAACTTAGGTTGGTCCAGGGAAATGGGTGCGGGGGGGGGTGTCAGGAGACTCTAAGGATGCCCAGAAGGGACATAAGAAGGCCCCAAGAGTCCCCTGCATGAGAATTGTCTTGCTGCCAGTTCTCAGCCAGCCTTCCCCTGTATTGCTTCCCTTACCCCAACCTCCTGTCATAAAGTCCTCTGCACTCTTTGGTGAGGAAGGATGGGAATCTAAGTCAGATCTAGTGTCACCTGGTTCCAGCCTCACTATATAGCCTGAGGCCACAGCCTTAGGACACCCCCCAAGAGCCAATATCCCCGGAGCTGGGGTGAAGTGCAGATGCCTGAGTCAAGGGGGCATCTGAGTGTGGGGTGCGGGTATGTGTACAGAGGCAGAAGTCGGGCCAGGGTGCCCTGGGCACCTCTGAGGACTACCAAACCTGGGGTCCTCACTATGCTGAAGAACACCGTTTGGGGGTGAACTCGCCAGAAGCCACAGGAGGTTCTATCTACTGTTTTTGTTGCCTGACTGTGCCTCAGTTTCCCCACAAGTAGGACTTGGAGATGGGCTGAACTTAGAAGCCAGAATGATCTCAGTCCTTCCCACAAATACTCATAGGTTTCTGCCTTGAAGGCGGTGAAAGCGGTAGAGCCAGGGATCTGGTGGCCTCCGAGAACACACTTTTATTATGGAATCTGCCACCTTGAGCGGAGAAAGGGGTTGGCACCGGCCGGGTGAGCGTCAGCGGTTGCCCTGCCCGCGGTGTCCTCGAGACCGCGGAGGAACCCCAGAGTGGACCAGGGCCTGATCTGCATCGTGTGCCAAGGCAGGGGCCGGCCCGCTGGGCTCTGTGACCTTGGGTTCGTCCTTGGCCTCAGTTTCCCCTGGGGAACCAAGCCTGAGCGCATCTCTGAGGTCTCAAGGGGCTGACTGACCTTGAGCCTGCCTGCTGGTCTGGGCCTCAGTTTCCCTCATCCATTCCTGCGTAGGGTGGGGGTGGCTCAGGTGGAGGCGGGGCTCCCGCCCCCGCCCCTCCCCCGCGAGCAGAGGCTCCACCCCCCGGCTCCGCCCTCCCTCGGGCTCGGCCGGCGGCGGCGGCGGCCGCTCCGCTCCGCTCCGCACTGCCCGGCGCCGCCTCGCTATGGATGCGCGCGGGGGCGGCGGGCGGCCGGGCGATAGTCCGGGCGCGACCCCTGCGCCGGGGCCGCCGCCACCGCCGCCGCCGCCCGCGCCCCCTCAGCCTCAGCCACCACCCGCGCCACCCCCGAACCCCACGACCCCCTCGCACCCGGAGTCGGCGGACGAGCCCGGCCCGCGCTCCCGGCTCTGCAGCCGCGACAGCTCCTGCACTCCTGGCGCGGCCAAGGGCGGCGCGAATGGCGAGTGCGGGCGCGGGGAGCCGCAGTGCAGCCCCGAGGGCCCCGCGCGCGGCCCCAAGGTTTCGTTCTCATGTCGCGGGGCGGCCTCGGGGCCCGCGGCGGCCGAGGAGGCGGGCAGCGAGGAGGCGGGCCCGGCGGGTGAGCCGCGCGGCAGCCAGGCCAGCTTCCTGCAGCGCCAATTCGGGGCGCTCCTGCAGCCGGGCGTCAACAAGTTCTCCCTGCGGATGTTTGGCAGCCAGAAGGCCGTGGAGCGCGAGCAGGAACGCGTGAAGTCGGCGGGGGCCTGGATCATCCACCCCTACAGCGACTTCAGGTGCCGCCTCCGGGAGGGGCCCGTCCTTGGCGCGCCCGGGAGAGGGCGGGGCGCCACGTCCCGGATGGTGACCTCGGGGGTGGTGGCATTTCGAGGCGCGGGGCCGAGGATGGGGGTAGTCCCCTCGCGGTGACCTCGGGCGCGCCCCGGACCCGCCCCTGAGGGACCCTGATGTGCAGAGGCTCCGCCCTTTTGGAGGCCTGGAGTGAGGGGTCCCTGGTGTTCCCCCCTCCTGCGCGCCCTGGTTGCAGTGAGCCAGAGCCGCGGCCTCAGGGACAGGGTCTGAGCACATAAGGGTGGAGAGGACAAATAGAGGGGAACGTGGGCGCCCGTAGGCCGCGGAGCAGAAACGAGGGTGTAAAGATGGATAGAAAGGAGAAAGGAAGAAAAAGGAGGAGGAAGGAAAAGAAGGGAAGGAAGAAGGAAGGGCGCATGGGAAAGGACGCGCCCGGGAGGCCTCCGAGAGGGGGTTATTGGGCCGGCGTCGCGCGTTCCCACGGTCTCCGCTTGCGCCCGAGGCGGGCGCGTTCCGAGTACCCACACATCCCGTGTGTGTGGATACGGACGTGGCCTGAGTTGGCTGCTGCGTGCAGCGATAGGCGCAGGCGTAGGGCCATGACCCGAGTGTTTGCGTCTGTCTCTTCTTTCCGGGAGAGCTTGTGATGTGATGCCCGATAGGGTCCTGGGGGGCGTGTGTCCGCGGATCTAGGGGAGGCGTGTCCCTAGAGGTGTGGCTGGTGGGTCTCTAGAAGTACTTGTTGGGATGCTGGCTGTGAGCGCGCGCGTGTCCCGGGTGGGTGTAGACCGGCGGGCCGTAAGGAGAGCTGCGTGCAGGGGATGCAGACTAATGTCCCGATCTGGGGTGACAGGGTGCAGATTTGAAGACAGGATGCTTCCCTATTCCGGTAAACTGTAGCTTGAAGTTTCAGGACCACGGACAGCTCCAGGACCTGGGGCGGTTCCTGCTGATCCCTTCTCCAGTGCTTGATAATTGAGCAACAGAAGCCCAGGAACAACCTCCCTGAGACTAGAATGCTACCTTTACCAAGAACCTAGATGTGAGGAAGATGCCGAGGGGTTAGGGCCAACAGGAATTGCCCTCGCATACTCTAGCCTGAGTGCCAAGCTCAGCGTTGCTCCACAGACTTCCAGGCTTGGGAACTGGACCCTGGGTGTCTCCTCTCTTCCCACCTGTGAAATGACACGAGAATAGAGGCGGGCTTGCCAAGGCTTCCTAGCTGACCATTGTGAATGGAGTGAAGTGCCAGCCAGCCAGAGAAAGGTGTCTAGGGTGGGGGCAGACTGTCGGGGTTACTACCCTCCTACCCCAGCATCACCGTTATGCCCAGCTTACAGGTGGGGGACATAAGGCCATACTTAGGCTTGGGTTCTTGCCTACAGTAGTGACATGTGGCTGGT
Source organism: Rattus norvegicus (assembly GCF_021556685.1). NCBI lineage: Eukaryota > Metazoa > Chordata > Mammalia > Rodentia > Muridae > Rattus > Rattus norvegicus. Next base: position 15,255,717 of record NC_141540.1, on the reverse strand, counting down.
TTCGGGGTGCGTGGGAAGAAATTGAGCCTTGGGGCCTTGTGTATGCAGATGCCCGGGGAGGACCTTGTGGATGCAGATGCCTGGGGGACCCTGTTCTTGCTGTGGTTGCCATAAGCCCTGAACTATGGAGAGGTTCACAGACTAAGAATCTTGCCTGGAAAACCAGAACAAACAGAAGGGGAATGAAGGTGTTGCTGTGGTTAGAGGAGTCAGTGTGGCCATAAAATTTCAAAGCTGGTACATGGGCCATCCACTTTTCATGTCTGGGGACTTGTGCTCCTTCCAGGACTTTCTGATTAAGTGTTGACCAAGATGGGCTCCAGAGCCCCCAGAGGCTGTTGGAAACACCAAGTGTGCTAAGTGTTGACTGAGACATTGAGTGATTGGTTTGGGCTATCCTGGCATGAAGCCCAGGCCAGCGCTCCACTGATGAGCCCCAAACACCCTCAGCTCACTTTCTACTTTTGTTCTGAGATGGGATTTCACTAAGTTGCTCAGTGGCCTTGAACTGAGCGCCCTCCTGCCTCAGTGTCCTGAGTACCTGGGATAACAGGTGTGCACCACTAAGCCCAACAATATTAACTGAACATTAGAGGAGGAGGAGGAAGAAGAGGAGGAGGAAGAGGAGCACCTTCATCCTGCCCTGGGGATAGGAAAAGCCATTGAAGTGGGAACACACACACACACACACACACACACACACACACACACACACACACACACACATCTTCTTTATGCAGAGTATTGGGCAGGGACCTCCCGTCCCTATCCAGGGGCTGAGTAACTCCCTCTGTTGGCTCTGACTTGATTCCCCAGTGGCTCAGTCCTGTGACTTGGCTGGCATGCATGACATCCGGATGGGTCTTTGCTGGTTGGTGACTAGGGTACCGGCCCTCCCTGCCTAGGCAGGACGGGGAGGAGGAGTCATTAAAGGCACCAAAGGAGACAGTGCTGTGGGATGTCAGGGCCCTTGGGTGTCAGTTGCCTGCAGCACACAGTCCACAGGGACCTGGAGCAGCCAGGTTCTTAGCAGACTTACGTCCTAGAGTCCCCTAGGACTCAGTGCCTGGGGATAGCTTTAGGCCTCACTGCCTCAACTTCTCTGGATTCAAGGGGGTTGTGGTGTGGGGGGAGGAGGCTGGTGTCCAATGTGTCTGGAAGGATCTTCTACCCTCTTACTTGATGGATAGAACTCTGTTCCAAAAATTATTAGTATTTCAGTCTTTATTCCATTTTTGGATTGTGGGGGGGGGGGGCAGAGGGCAGCATGTGGATCCGCTCTCTCTTATCTCATGGGTCCTAGGACCCAATCAGTTTGTCAGGTTTGGTGGCAGGGATTTTTATTCAGTGAGCTATCTCATTGCTCCCAGTTTTTTTCCTTAAAAAAGGTGTGGGTGGTAGTGGGACAGGGTCTCCTGAAGCTCAGGTTTGTCTTAATCTCACTCTAATGGAGGATGACCTTGAGCTCCAGATCCTCCTGAGTCCCAGGGAGTCAGGAATGGCCTGCCGAGCTCTGTTTCCATGTTGCTGGAATTGTGACCCAGGCTTTGCACATGTTAGGAGGGTGTGATATCCACTGACGTCCCAATTTTAGATCTCATTCTGTAGCTCAGACTGACCTCCCTCTTATGGCCATCCTCCTGCCCCATTCTCCCAAGTTCTAGGATCACAGACAGTCACCACCTCACCCATTTTCGTCCACTTCTAAGCATTATCTGTCCCTGAGAAGGTTCTGTGAGCTCTCATGGAGAAGCAAGCTTGAGGGGTCTTGGGGGAAGGTGTCCCAGGCCTGAATGTCTATGCTCAGGGTGGGAATCAGAGCAGTGGTGACACCTGGGGATCCCCTCAGACACCTAAAGATGCAGCCCAGACCTGTGCATGCTGGTTCTGAGCCTGCCACATCCTCCCCTCACCCACTGGATGGCCAGGGATCAGTGTGAGGTCAGATATTGTGTCCTGCATATAAATCCCTGGAAATGCACCCCATACCAAGGCCCTAGAATAAATCCTATTATCAGGGAGGGTGTGGGGTTTGGGCATGCGCCTGCCTCCCAGATGGGAGTGTAGGGACCTGAAACTCGCCCTGGCCTAGTCTGTCTCCAATATACTCTCAGGTTCAGTATCAGATGCCCACACCCCCATTAGCCACCCTGACACTCCTGAGTGTCACTTGCCCAGCCTCGTATCTCCCATACCTGGGAAGCCCGGGTGCCGTGTGCACCACCTCTCCCCGAGGCCACCAGCCCTTGAATGCCACCTCCTCTGAGCAGCCTCCTTAACATTGTACCCAGGCCCATCTCCCACACCCTGGCAGCCAGCACAAATCCCACTTGATGGACTTTTTCTCCTCAACCAACTCCCATAGGAGTCGGGGTTGGGGAGCAGTGTGTACGTAGCCACCTACATTTTCTGGTCACTTCATGTCCCTGGTGCTTGGTGTACAATGAACCTTTATACGTGTCTGTACCTGGGACCGAAGCTGTCTTTGCACCGGGGTTCCAACCCTAATCCTGACACCTGCCCCGGGGACTCACTCAGTGGGCTCAGGCCTGATCCTCTGTCCGAGCCTGATCTGTAATCCCTGACCTCTGGCCTCTAATCCGTCCAGCTTTGCTTAGATCTCTGATCCCAGAGGGCTTTGGGCACATCTTGGATCTGCCCGGAGAGATGTGGCTGTCATTGTTGGTCTATCGAGGCCTACCCATGGCTCCTAGGATCCTAACTGCTCCAAGTAGAGGCTGTGATCCATCCCAGAAGGGTCTAGCTAAGAACGGCAGGGTCTTTTCTGTTATCCATGGGCCTCAGAGCTGAGGAGGTCTGCACAACTGAGGAGGAACAAGGTTCATTTGGTGAGAGCTATCCAGAATTCACCTGTGGGTGGGAAGAGGGCTCAGACTGAGAGTCAGCAAGGGAGGCTTGTCTCCCAATGAATCTGCCCTCTGACCCCTGAGCTGGGTCCACAGCATGGTACTGAGAGTCCTCACAGAATTAGGCAATCGTTAGGACTCATTGTTGGTTATTGGGGAATTTGTTTTGTTTGGTTTGAGATAGTCTCACGTACCCTGTGCTGGCCTCAAACTCACTATGTAGCTAAGGATGTCTTCGAACTCTTGATTCTCTTGCCTCAACTTCCAGAGGGTTGGAATGACAGTCCAACCTTTCAGAGGACTGACCTGTTCCCAGATGTTCCTTAGGTCCCTGCTTAGGGCAGGGCAGATAAGGCCTAGAATCTCAGAGAAGGTGGGGACACTACACAAGGATGCACAGCCTGGGAGAGAAATCAGAGCTGTGTCTGGTCCACCCACTGTCCCAGGTCCTGTCTCCTCAAGCTTCATGGCTGGAGGCTGGTGAGGGGAGGGAAGGGGATCTCTGCAGAGTCCTAGGATCCAGATGAGCCTGGCTTCTTTTTCCTTGGTGTGGGACTTCTGACCCTTCCCTTTCCATTCCTGACTATATCTATGGGGACCAGGTTGACTGGTAAAAATGAAGGCCAGAGACACGTGTGTAAGAGCAGGCAGCCCCTACCCCTAGCACCCAGCTAGGGCCACAAGGACAGCAGCCACCTGTTCCCTCTCCTCAGGCCCTGGCTGGGGGAGGGTGGGGAGGTGGGGGCATGTCATACCATGTGACCTGGAGATGCAATTGCTGAGAGAGGCTCTGGACTAGGCGACTGCGGGTAGAGAACAGGGCAGTCTGAGTCCTGGGCCCCACTTCCCTCTGGGCAAGCCTTGGGCTTCAGTTGGAAGTCTTCCTGGCCCTGACTACCCAGGAAGGGAAGAGAAGCTTGGGGTGGCTGCAGCCTAGAAAGAGATCCTGCTGTTGATCTTCAGATTGATTCTAGGCCACTCTGATCCTTTCTAGGCCTCCCTCTCATCACCACTGAAAGTCCCACCCCCGTGGTTTCTAGACCCACCCTTGGTTGTTGCCAGCTTCCCACTGTGATGGGTGGTCGCTGTGTCCACCAGTGGTGGTTTCTAGTCTCTGCCGACCTCTTTCTCGATTGTTTCACTCAATGACTGTTCTCCAAAGAGAAGGCATCCTCAGTCCAGAGAGAAAGAGGTTGGCCCAGACTCCATGGCGGATTCTGGGGACAGCAAGCAGTTCCCAGTGCGAGCCACCCATGCTGTCTAGATCCATGCCCAGATTGAAAGTGGTTATTTATGGCTGAGAGATGCCCTGTGGTGCTCTTGAAGAGAAGTGGGGTTTGCTTCCTCCTCAGTGGGTTGGCTCACAACCTCCTGTAACTCCAGCTCCTGGGGAATCAGACGCCCTCTTCTGGCTTCTCGAACAAGCACAGGACCTCCTACCCTACAAAAACACACATAATTTAGAAAGAAAAAAAAAATCTTTAAATCTGGTGTTTGACTTCGCTCCTGAGGTTCAATGAACACCTCCCCAGCACCAGGCGATGCTATTCTGAGCTCTGGAGGTCTCGTCTCCACCAAGGGTGGTTGTGAGGGGCATTGCACATTCATAGACTCCCCAAAGGGCTTCACCCCATATGGGCTGGAGACAGAAGAGCTTGTCCAAGGTCACTCGTGCGTGGCAGGTGCCAGCACAGAGCTGGGCTGAGAAACACTGGGTGTTGCCAGCCATTGGCTCTCACAGTCCGAGCTGCTGCGAATGCCCCAGTACAAATCACTTTTTAATTTTTTTCTCTCTTTTTTGGACTGTTTCCTTGAGCTCAGTTCTCTGAAGTGCCGACTGCCCGCTGGGCATGGTGTTTATAACCGTGCCCATGAACTGCAGGCCAGCAGAAGGAGCCAGCTCCCTGGCAAGCCCTGAGACAGACATCCGTCGGCTCCAAACACTGCACCTCTGTCACTCCTTTGAGCCGATTCCGGCCACTGCCCCAGCTTTCATGCTCTAGAAACAGTGGGCTCTGTGCCTATGGGGAGCCCCAAATTCCAGGAGGTGGTGACAGACCTCAGAGGATATGAGGGGGCTGAGACGGGGCCTCACTATGTAGCCCTGGCTGTTCTGGAACTTGCTTTTTAGACCAGGCTGGCCTTGAACTCATAGACAGCCATCTGCCTCCTCCCCTCAAGTGCTGGGGTGACATCTGTTTCCACTGTATCTGGTTCTCCAAAGTGTTTCTTGAGGTGACTAACTGTGCCCTACAAGAGCTGTGGCCTCACCATGATGTGAGCCCTGTGGCTCTTGGTGGAAAAGTGTGGCCAGTGGAAGCCCTGGCCCTGTACCCGCCCACCCATGGCTCTTAGCCTCCCACTGATGCCCAGTGTGCCACCTACCGGCACCAGACACTCCCACTCTTTCTGAAAGCAGGACTCGTGCCAGGCACACTGTTCCTCTTTGGTCATGTGAAGTGTTTGGTCTATTTTGAACCTTCTCTGCGGTCTGGAGGTGCCTTCACGGCAAGGTCAGACTGGGTCAGAGAGAGTGACCCTGGCTGCCTGGGGTCAGGAGGCTTCTTTGAGGAAGTCCAGTCCTTGTCCTGCAGCAAGATCTGGAGTCCTGGAGGCTGCTTTACGAACGGGGGTCCCAGAGAGAGACCACTTAGGGTTTGGGGCCCCAGAAAGAGACCCCCTTAGGGTTGGGGTCCTGGAGACACCCTTAGGGTTAGAGCCCCAGAAAGAGATCACCTTAGGTTGGGGTTCCAGAGGGAAACCAACTTGGGGTGAGGGTCCCAGAGGGAGACCGCCCTGGGGTGAGGAAGAGGGCACCACTGACGCCAAGGCCAAGAGATGTGAGCGTACTGCCTCTCCCCAGGTTCTACTGGGACTTCACCATGCTGTTGTTCATGGTGGGAAATCTCATCATCATCCCTGTGGGCATCACTTTCTTCAAGGACGAGACCACGGCGCCCTGGATCGTCTTCAACGTGGTCTCGGACACTTTCTTCCTCATGGACTTGGTGCTGAACTTTCGCACCGGCATTGTTATTGAGGACAACACGGAGATCATCCTGGACCCCGAAAAGATAAAGAAAAAGTACCTGCGTACGTGGTTCGTGGTAGACTTCGTGTCATCCATCCCGGTGGACTACATCTTCCTCATCGTGGAGAAGGGAATCGACTCCGAGGTCTACAAGACGGCCCGTGCACTACGCATCGTGCGTTTCACCAAGATCCTCAGTCTGCTGCGGTTGCTACGGCTATCCCGGCTCATCCGATATATCCACCAATGGGAGGAGGTGAGGGGCGGGGAGAGGGCCAAGCGTACGCAGGACCCCAGCAACTTGGTCTTGGGTTCCTTGCATCTGGGCAGGATCAGGAATTGAAGCCGGGACCACCAGAGATGTGGAGTCCGAGGATGCTGGCACTGGGGTGTTGGTGGTGTTGGCCTTGACTGTGGACAGGGCAAAGGAGGCAGGAGCATGGTCACAAGGTGCTGTACTAAGTCTAGGGGTTGGAGATGAGGCCGTGAGTGTCAGGTGTTGGGAGTAGGAGTGAACCTCACGATCACGATTGGGTGGGGTCAAAGTCTATTCTGTGGGAAGAGCCAATGACCTGAGGATGGGACCTTGGTGTAGGTGTGGCCATGGCTTTAGGACCAGAGCTTTGACTTGGAGGGCCCATGAGAAACACCGGTGCTGTGGGTGTGGGGCCCCATCACGAGAAACGGACCGGAGCTGTCGGACTAGGGTTGTAGCTGAGTCAAAACTACAGGGGAGAATCTCACGCTGGGGCAGGGCCAGAGCTGCGGTGTGGGGCCCTCATGGACGCCAATCCTGTCAAGACAGGACTTTGGGTTGTGGGTGTGGCCAAGGCCATGAGAGGAACTAGGGCTAAGTAAGGCCTCTATCGGGAACCAAGATGGGTTTCTTAGGGTAGAGTCAAAGCTGTAGAGTGGAGCCTTGAGTGCCACTAGTAGGGGAGCTGTAAGGAGGTACTGGCAAAATTATTGGGCAGGACCCTAACTGTTAGAGCCTTAAGGGAAGTAGGGCAGGGGGTGCCCAGGCATGTCTGGGATAGCAGCCCATGGTGGGATCACAGGGAAATGTGCAAGGCCTGTAACGGGGGGGGGGGGTGGGAAATAGATGGGGGAATGCTCGTTATTAGATGGAGGATAAGGGACGGGGTGGGGTGACATCTCCCACGTGATTATAGGCTCAGAAGCAAGGCTGGAGGACAGATAATCTCGGGGCCCCCCATGGAACCCCTCCTACCTTATGGAGTCAGAGCTAAAACCTTCAGGATACCCGAATTTGGGGAGACAACCTCACCAAGTGTTACCATGCGCCTTCCTGTGCCCTGGAAAATGTGGGGAGGAAAGATCAGACTTCTCCAGTTACCTACTCCCGAATTCAAGATTCAGATTCAGCCCTGAATCTGTCCCATCCCTGCTTCTGGTGCCACTGAAGCTGGCAGGTGGAGACAGGACTTGGGCAGGATGGGGAAGGTCATCCGGACGGGTCATGGGTGAGGCAGGCCGGGTGGAATTCAGAGCAGAAGCCACTAGGAAAGGGCACCAAGACTTCACTAACCTTGGACAAAGGAGCACAGGATTTGGCAGGCAGCGGTTGGGGTAGACACTGGGGAGGGCCTGGGACTCTCACGGTCACGCCCCCTCTCAGATTTTCCACATGACCTACGACCTGGCAAGCGCGGTGATGCGCATCTGTAACCTGATCAGCATGATGCTGCTGCTCTGCCACTGGGACGGCTGCCTGCAGTTCCTGGTGCCCATGCTGCAAGACTTCCCCAGCGACTGCTGGGTGTCCATCAACAACATGGTGGTGAGTGCTCCCTGGTGGGGGCCCACGCTCGCGAGCGCCCCTTGGCGCTCCAGAGAGAGCGCAGCTCCCACTGCCCTTGTGCCCTGTGGCTGTTAGCACTGCCTAAGGTCCTCTGTGGGCAGCAAAGCACCCACCTGCTATGATAGCTGATACCCACTAGCGTCCCCTAGTCGCCCGCCGAGGCCTTGTGAGCGCTTGCCCCTGTGCCCAATACTTGCCAGTGCCCCTTGGAATCCTTCAGCCCACATGCCTTGGTATCTGAGCCTGCCAGCGTACCCCCGCCTCCTGAGGCAGCTCGGCCAGCGTACACGGGGTTTCCTGAGGCAGCTCAGCAGCCGTTTTCCATGTAAAGCAGATAAACTACGCAGAGATTTTCTTACTCTAAAAACTGTTTTACTTTAAATTTTTTTTTTATTTTAAAGCTGGACGTGGTAGCACACCCCTTTAATCCCAGCACTTGGGAGGCAGAGGCAGGCAGATTTCTGTGTGTTTTAGGCCAGCCTGGTCTACAGAGCTAGTTCTAGGGCAGCCATGGCTACACAAAGAAATCCTGTCTTGAAAAATCAAACCAAAAGGAGGAAAAGGAGAAGGAAGAGGAGGGGGAGGAGGATGAGGAAGAGGAGGAAGAGGAGGAAAAAAGTTTTATTTTAGACTTATTTCACTTTTGCATATTTGTATGTTCACTCGTGGTGGGCAGAAGAGGATATCCAATCCCTTGGAATTAGAGTTATGGATGTAAGTGCTGAGAACTGGACTGGGGTCTTCTTCAAGAGCAACAAGTACTCTTAACAACTGAGCTTTTGGGGTTGGGGATTTAGCTCAGTGGTAGAGCACTTGCCTAGCAAGCGCAAGGCCCTGGGTTCGGTCCCCAGCTCCAAAAAAAAAAAAAAAAAAAAAAAAAAAGGTTTCCTATTAGGTTTATTTACTGTTATTTTAAATTATGTGTGTGTGTATGTGCACATGAGTGCAGTGCCCTCAGAGGCCAGAAGAGGGCATCAGATGCCCCTGAAGCTGGAGTTAAAGGTGATTGTGAGCCACCATGTGGTTAGTGGGATTTGAACTCAGAACCTCTGGAAGAGCAGTCAGTGTTCCCACCTGCTAAGCCATCTCTCTAGTCACTTACATTTACAGTCATAATCTCATGTAGCCCAGGCTGGCCTCAGATTGCTAGGTAGCTGAGGATGATCTTGAACTCACCGTCATCTCCACCTCCACCTCCAGAGTGCTGGGATGGCAGGTGTGCGCCTCCCCACCATCTCCCCGTTTTGGCTTTATGCAAATGCATTTAAGATAAAACAGCCTTCAAATGTTAAAAGTTGTTTCCACAAGCCTGAAGAAGAACTCCAGTTCCTGTTGTCCCCACGTCTGTATCACAGACAAATAAAGACGGTGTAGAGCCCAGGTACGAGCCGCCTCTGCCAGCTCTGAGAGATGCAGCTACGGAATGATAGCAAGTTCAAGGGTAGCATGGACGACGTAGCAAGTCTGTCTCAAAGTGGAAAGTAGAGAAGAGGGTGGCTCAACAATACAGGCCAGCCTAGAAGCCCCCAGTGAGAGGCTGGGGGCGTTGTCAGGGGTGGAGCCCCGCCTAGAATCCCCCCAGTAGAAGTAGAAAACCACACTCAGGGACAAGCACCTGCTTAGCATTCCTGAGGTTAGAATTGTGAAAGGGGGTGGGGGGCAGTCTTCAGGGAGGGTTGCAGCCCAGGCAGCCCAGGCCAGGGACAAACAGAAGCTTGGTATGTGTCAGTCAGGACACAGCAGGCAGGCATCAATGGAGTCAGAAGCGGGGTAGGGAGAACCCACAAGCGCCCTTCCCAGGAGCCTGGCACAGCTGCCTCTACTGAGGAGCCCATTGTCCAGCCACGGCCTGCACAAGCGGTTCCATTTCCTACATGGGCCCAGTGCCCCCCTCTTCTGACTGGGTCAACTGAGGACGTCTAAGGATGAGCCTCTCCCCTTCTGCCCTTTGGATATCATCCCAATGTCCGAGGACCCTGGAACGGACACTCTCGACCTTGAAGCTGATTGGCCAGAATGCTGCCCCTTTGGGACTTAGTTTCCCCAGAAATGAAGTGAGCGGTGGCGTCTGGCTTGTCCCTGATGTACTGCCTTGGGTACCTCTGACCGTGGGGACCTAAGTCCTCTTAAGCGCTCGCAGGAGGGTGGGCAGGTAGGTTCCAGGGGCTTCCCCAACCGTGTCTGTTGACCTTGCAGAACCACTCGTGGAGCGAACTCTATTCGTTCGCGCTCTTCAAGGCCATGAGCCACATGCTCTGTATTGGCTACGGGCGGCAGGCTCCCGAGAGCATGACGGACATCTGGCTCACCATGCTCAGCATGATCGTGGGCGCCACCTGCTACGCTATGTTCATTGGGCACGCCACGGCGCTTATCCAGTCCCTGGACTCGTCACGGCGCCAGTACCAGGAGAAGGTCAGGAGAGAGGCGGCTTCTTAGGGCTGAGTCTGTGGGGGGGAGCACCCCCTGGTTCTAAGGGCTCCTGTAAGGGCTGAGGACAGAGTCAAAGGGGGGACCCAGGTGGGGGTAGATGAGGTGAGGGGTCAGGAGCCCGTGGGGTTCAGAACCAACGAGACCAGTCCCTAGGGTCCAGCTCTGCATGTTCTCCGGTGTCATTGTCATGGGGGAGGTTGGGAAGCAGGGTGAACCTCTGGAGAGAGTAGAGTTGCCAGCCGTTTTCGCCCGTTTTCTGCACAAGGAGTGCATCCTCAGGTCTGGGGACAGAGGCAGCTGCTCTGTGCCACACGGCAAGCGAAAGGGCAGGAACTTTGGCTTCAGCCACCTGCACCCTCGCTCTCTGCCATGGGTCTCAGCTCCCCACCCCCCATCAGTGCCAGCCGGGTCAGCCGGGCTCTGTGCCAGGTACCCGCGTCCGGAAGCCTCCGTCTCACACCCAAACATGAGCTGGTGCTGCCACCCACCCGCCGTCACGGGGTCCGCTGAGATAAGGGCAGCTGTGGCTTGGGCAGAAATGGGGCTGGGGCAGCCCTGGGGTACTGTGCTGGGGACAGCCTGGCACCCACACCCCAGCCCTGATAGGGAGGGGCTGGCTCTGTGTTGGTCCCCAGGTCCCAGGGGGCGGGGCTGCAGATGAAAGTCAACATGCACACTGATCTTGGCACTATATATAGCCAAGTCTCAGAAACATGAGCCGGACACCTAAGGTGCTCACAGAACGCTTTTTTTTTTTTTTTCATGACAGGGTTTCTCTGTAGCCCTGGCTGTCCCAGAACTCACTCTGTACACCAGGCTGTCTTTGAACTCAGAAAGATACCCCTGCCTCTGCCTCCTGTCGCCACGGCTTGACTCATAATACACGTTTTGATAGACATGTATCACAGAGCCTCTAACTCATTATACAACAGAGGGTAACTTTGAACTCCTGACCCTCCTGCTTAGTGATGGGGTTAAATGTGTGCACACCATAGCTAATCTAGACTCAGGTTTAAACATAAACATAACTGCTAGCTGGGTATGGTGTGTCAGGCACACAACAAAACATGAGGGTCTGGGGAGGAGACTGAGTGACTGCAGTGCTGGCCTAGCGTCCATGAAGACCTGGGTTCCACTCCAGCATCAGAAGCCTTTTGCAGTGGTACACGTCAATTATCCCAGCACCTAGAGGCAGAGGCAGGATGGGAAGTGTAAGGTTATCCTTGGCTACTTTAAAGCCGGCCTGGACTACGTGAAACCCTGTGTCAGGGGCCAGGCTGTGTAAAGCAGTGTGTCCCTGGGCTGGGTGGCATCGGGCTGGACCTGTCTGACCATCACTGACCACTGATCCACTTTTTCTCCCTTCAGTACAAGCAAGTGGAGCAGTACATGTCCTTCCACAAACTGCCGGCTGACTTCCGCCAGAAGATCCACGATTACTATGAACACCGGTACCAGGGGAAGATGTTTGACGAGGACAGCATCCTGGGGGAACTCAACGGCCCACTGCGTGAGGTGAGGTGCCCACGGACAGCCACAGGACCTGGGGAGTCTCAGGCACATCCCAGCGTGCTACACATGCAACCGTGCCCAGGGTCTGTGGACAAACTGATGGGGCACGTGTGGGACCCAGGGTCAGGTCTGGGCGTGTCTATTCCTGGTCGTGTCTCCCGCACCTCCCTGGCCATCACCTGCTCCCCTGTGAGCCTCAGACACAAAGCTATGGTCATGAAAGACACATCTGTGCAGCCACGCTCCCTCCGAGATCGTGGGGGAGGGTCCTTCCTGTGTCTCCAGCCCCTTTCTTATTGCACATGTGTGGGTGCCTTGCTTGCATGTGTGTCTATGCACCAGGCATGAACATGGTGACTGTAGAGGCCAGAAGAGAATATTGGATCCCTGAAGCTGTGAATCCCCGTGTGGGTGCTAGGAATCGAACTGTCTCTCTAGCCCCGCTTTATTTGACACACGTGTGTGTGTGTGTGTGTGTGTGTGTGTGTGTGCGTGTGTGTGTGTGTGTGTGCACGTGTCTGTGTCTCCACAAGTGTGTGCAGGTGCTCACAGAGACCAGAAAGACAGTGTCTGCTCCATTAGAGCTGGACTTACATACACTGTGTGCCACCAGATATTGGACCCAAACCCTGTCTTAATGATTGAACAGCAAACACTGCTAACCCCTAAGCAGCCAATCCAGCCCTGTCTTTAAATGCACACATGTGGGGTTGGGGATTTAGCTCAGTGGTAGAGCGCTTACCTAGGAAGCGCAAGGCCCTGAGTTCGGTCCCTAGCTCCAAAAAAAAGAACCCCCCCCCAAAAAAAATGCACACATGCGTGTGTCCAAGTGCACATGTGCACTGAGCTGGAAGATAACCTTGAGTTTTGCCCTTGAGAGGGCACTGTTCACCTTCTTTTAAGATTTATTTATTATTTATTTATTATATATGAGTACACTGTTGCTGTCTTCAGACTCACCAGAGGAGGGCATCAGAGGGCATCGGATCTCATTACAGACGGTTGTGAGCCACCATGTGGTTGCTGGGAATTGAACTCAGGACCTCTGGAAGAGCAGTCAGTGCTCTTAACCGCTGAGCCATCTCTCCAGCCCACTGTCCACCTTCTTTTAGACAGAGTCTCTCTGTCCTGGAGCTCAGCCATTCAGCGAGGGATCATGCCCCAGGGATCATCTGTGCATTCCAAGGCCTGGGACACCAAGCATACACTGGCGCCCTTGGCTTTTTAACATGTCTTGAGGATGCTTGCAGGGCTCACAAAATGCCCACTAAGGCTGGGCTTCATCTGTATAACCCTTCATTTCCAAATACAGTCCCATCCACAGGTTCTGGGGCTCTGTCAGCCGGGGAGGTGTGGCCAGCAATTGGGGGACAATGGTGTGGTGCTCAGGGCTGAGTGTAGAACACTGAAGGGAAGGCCTGATGTCTAGGGCCCAGGCAGAGGGCAGAGTCAGGGCAAAAGCCCCCGGGGTAGAATTACAGGAGGAGGCTGCCAGGGCTGGGAGGCCAGGCACCTGTGCAGAGCCATGGGGGACTCAGGGCTTGGGGCCCAGGGCTGTGTGTGGACATCCCAGTTGGTAGCCTTTGGTTAATGGTCTTGGAGAAAGTCAACAGAATTAAACAGACTGTTAATCTCACTTGTCCTTTTGTAGATAATGTAGCTCACAGGCCTTAGCTGCATGAAGTACACAGGTTTGTAGAAGAGACATACATCTCCAATTCTATAACTTTATCACCAGCCCCAAGGAAACATTTCTTTTTATTTTTTTTTTTTGGTTCTTTTTTTTTTTTCGGAGCTGGGGACCGAACCCAGGGCCTTGCGCTTCCTAGGTAAGCGCTCTACCACTGAGCTAAATCCCCAGCCCCAACATTTCTTTTTAAAACATCTTTTTTTCATTTTACATCGAGTGATTTGCCTGAATGTCTGTCTCTGCCCCAGTACCAGCATGCAGTACCAGCAGCAGCCAGAAGAGGGCATTGGACTCCCTGGGATTGGCGTTACAGATTCATCAGCCATGTGGCTGCTAAGAATTGAAACTAGGTCCTCTAGTTTCAAGAGTAGCCATCTCTCCCGCCGTTCTTTTCCATTTTTGAGACGTTTCATTCTACAGCACAGGGTGATTCGTGGCAGTTCTCCTGCTTCAGCCTCCCAAGTGCAGTGGCTACCCAGCCCGGCTTGCATGATCACACTTTGTGTGTCCCTCTGACTCCCTTCTCCTTGGGAGGGTCGAGGAGGCTGGCCTCATTGTCCATGGGTTTCTTGTTGGGTTTTGCATATGCTTTTGGCAGTGACCTTGACTAGATTCAGCCGTTTAAAAACACAAGCATGGTGCACCCTGGCTGGGAACTGCATTGGGTAAATGAGGCAGAAAGAAAGGACACCCCATCTAAGAGGCCAGAGGTAGCATGTGGAGTGGAATTCTTTCTCTTTGGAGGTGAAGCTCATGTAGCTCAGGATGTCCTAGAATGTCACTAGATAGGTGGCGAGGGTGACCTTGAGGGTGATCCTCCTGCCTCCGCCTCCAGAGGACTGTGATGACAGGCTTGTATGACCTGGTTTATGCCATGCTGGGGATGGAACTCAGGGCATGCCAAGAAAGAGCTCTACGCACTGAGCTCTGGTCCTGCCATTAAGCCTTTGGGGTATTTTCTGTGGTCCTGTTCGCTATAACGGCTTTCTCCATTCCAGTGTCACTCACCCTATGGCGGTATAGGGACTCGGGACTTTTTCCCGTATGCCTTAAGCTCATTTCCCAGTCCTGCCTCCAGCGTCTGCCTAGGAAGTTAGATAGGGGCTGAGGGGCCACCAAGTAGCCCAGGGGAGAGTGAGGGTCTGAGGTACCAAGCCAGTGACTTCGCCACCCTCCCTTCCACCCACAGGAGATTGTGAACTTCAACTGCCGGAAGCTGGTGGCTTCCATGCCGTTGTTTGCCAACGCAGACCCCAACTTCGTCACCGCCATGCTGACAAAGCTCAAATTTGAGGTCTTCCAGCCTGGAGACTACATCATCCGAGAGGGGACCATCGGGAAGAAGATGTACTTCATCCAGCACGGGGTGGTGAGCGTGCTCACCAAGGGCAACAAGGAGATGAAGCTGTCAGATGGCTCCTATTTTGGGGGTGAGCCCCCTACGGCAAGGCTGAGATCTGGATGGGGTGGGACTGTGGACAGCTCAGACCCGGGGAGGTTTGACCCAGCGTCGGGTGAGCTTTGAGCGTGGGCTGGGCAGGCTGCTGAGGCACCATCCTTGTTTTTACAGAGATCTGCCTGCTCACGAGGGGCCGGCGCACAGCCAGTGTGCGGGCTGACACCTACTGTCGCCTCTACTCACTGAGCGTGGACAACTTCAACGAGGTGCTGGAGGAGTACCCCATGATGCGGCGTGCCTTTGAGACCGTGGCCATTGACCGCCTGGACCGCATAGGTGAGCTACTGCCAGGCTGTCTAAGAGGGGTGGGGAAGTAGAGGCACGGCATAGAGTGTGCTCAGGGGTGCGCAGAGCAGGCAAAGCCTGGTGAAAAGCAAGCGGGGTCAGGAGGCCAGGAGCCAGAGGGCCAGAGTCCTGGGGCCTGCTGGGAACAGCGCAGGCTCAGTAAACCAGCCACATTAGGGGTGGGGGATATTCTAGGTTTGTGGGGCAACATCTGAAAGGAGGCTGGAGGCCTGCGTGAAGCATGTGGGGCAGGAGAGGCGGGGCCTTTGCTAATGACAGGGCATGGAGATCAGATGTAAAGACAGTGGCTCAATTCAGTGGGGCAGGATGGGTCAGAGGGTGTGTGCCCGCACATACAGGCATCCTGTATATACAGAATATGCTGGACCCGCGGTATACAGCAGGCATTTCAGATGCACTTGCCACAGGAAAAGCACTCAGTACTTGGAATTTACAGGTCCCACACAACTGCACACCTTGGGTGCTGGTAACATGACTGCTGCACGCAGTGTGAACCGGCTGTACACAGTAGGTGCTGCACTCAGTATGAGCTGTACACAGTAGGTGCTGCACTCGGTGTGAGCTGTACACAGTAGGTGCTGCACTCGGTGTGAGTTGGCTGTACATAGTAGGTGCCGCTCATGCTTACTGGGTAGGCAGGTGCTCAGGCGAGCGCAGACAGTCTAACCCCCTAACCTCCTGCCCATAGGCAAGAAGAACTCCATCTTGCTACACAAGGTTCAGCATGATCTCAGCTCGGGTGTGTTCAACAACCAGGAGAACGCCATCATCCAGGAGATTGTCAAATATGACCGTGAGATGGTGCAGCAGGCAGAGCTGGGCCAGCGTGTGGGGCTCTTCCCACCACCGCCACCACCGCAGGTCACGTCGGCCATCGCCACGCTGCAGCAGGCCGTGGCCATGAGCTTCTGCCCGCAGGTGGCCCGCCCGCTCGTGGGGCCCCTGGCGCTAGGGTCCCCACGCCTCGTGCGCCGCGCGCCCCCAGGGCCTCTGCCTCCTGCAGCCTCACCAGGGCCACCCGCAGCGAGCCCCCCGGCTGCACCCTCGAGCCCTCGGGCACCGCGGACCTCACCCTACGGTGTGCCTGGCTCTCCGGCAACGCGTGTGGGGCCCGCATTGCCCGCACGCCGCCTGAGCCGCGCCTCGCGCCCACTGTCCGCCTCGCAGCCCTCGCTGCCCCACGGCGCGCCCGCACCCAGCCCCGCGGCCTCTGCGCGCCCGGCCAGCAGCTCCACCCCGCGTCTGGGACCCGCACCCACCACCCGGACCGCGGCACCCAGTCCGGACCGCAGGGACTCAGCCTCGCCGGGCGCTGCCAGTGGCCTCGACCCACTGGACTCTGCGCGCTCGCGCCTCTCTTCCAACTTGTGACCCTTGCGCGCCGCCCCGCGGGCCGGGCGGGGCCGTCATCCACACCAAAGCCATGCCTCGCGCCGCCCGCCCGTGCCCGTGCAGAAGCCATAGAGGGACGTAGGTAGCTTAGGAGGCGGGCGGCCCTGCGCCCGGCTGTCCCCCCATTGCCCTGCGCCCACCCCATCGCCCCTGCCCCAGCGGCGGCCGCACGGGAGAGGGAGGGGTGCGATCACCTCGGTGCCTCAGCCCCAACCTGGGACGGGGACGGGGCGGCCCTGGCCGAGGACCTGGCTGTGCCCCGCATGTGCGGTGGCCTCCGAGGAAGAATATGGATCAAGTGCAATACTCGGCCCGCCGGCTTCCCGCTGCCCCCGGCAAGCTCACGCAATAACCAGCTCGCCCCTGCCCACGCGTCCGTGGTGACCTCCCTCGGGCACCCAGGGGCGGGCTTCACGGCCAAGCCGACGTGGGGGTGAGGCTGGGTCCCCGCCGTCGCCATGAATGTACTGACGAGCCGAGGCAGCAGTGGCCCCCACGCCCCATTAACCCACAACCCCATTCCGCGCAATAAACGACAGCATTGGCGCCCAGCGCAGCGTGTCATTGCTTTGGTGGGTTTGTGTGTAGCCAGAAAGTGGCGGCTGGCATAGGTAGACATAGACTTTCATTTATTTACATTATGCACAGGTTTAGGAATAGCACGGCGTGGGTCAGCTGAAGAAGTAGGTGGATCTTATCACCTGTCCCAGATCGAAGGTACCTGTGAAGCCAAAAGTGTAGAGCTAGGCTTGGGCCACCGATTCATTCTCAAGGGCCAATGCGCATGCTCCCTTTAAAAGACTTGCCTGTCTCTGGCAAGGATCGTAGTGTCTCCTGCAGCTTGGTGATCAGGGCGAGCTCCGAGGGCTTTAGGGACCTAGTGATGCAAACAGGTTAGAGTAGACATCAGTGGGACAGCTGGTGGCAGGCAGGGAACCAGGCCACAAGAAGAAGGGTTGCTCACTTGGAGACCGAGCAGAAACGCTTCTCCAGGAACTTAGCCAGGTCTTCCAGAATGGGTTCGCTGTGCAGGCGCACAAACTGTTCGCGGCATACCTGAGGGGTTGCAGGCTCTGAGTCAGCCATGGTACAAACTCCTGGGATCAAGGCCCTAGCTTCTACCTGTGGGGCACTGGGGGCGGGGACAGGACACACCTCGTTCATCATGGGGATGTCAGCGGCATGCGTCCAGAAGCAGTCGTGCACAGAGACGAAAGTCAGGCCCTTCCTGGGCAGGGAGATCCCAAGTGAGGTGGCTGCTTGTCCAGCTACCGCCCTGCACCTCATTCTGACACCCTGTCTGTCTGCCCCACCACTGTGCACTGTGTCACAGTTCCCTGGACACCTTTGGTTCCCCATTGCTCTAAGCAGTAGGTGTTCAAGAAAATAGCTTACATTCCCTCAAACGGCTGCCGTCTGGGAGCAAAGGGAAGCCTCTGCTGAATCCCAGCTCAGGTCGTTGGCAGGTCTGTGTCACTTTCCAGCAGCACCTCCATCCTGCCCTGCCCCTCAGGGGAAGTGTCCACCCAACAGACTTGACCTACCTTGTGCATGTCCCCAGAAGGCACAAGGCTGGGACGCCCCAGGCAGCTAAATACCAGACTGAGTGCCCACAGGGCCTAGACCCTTTGTGTACCTCAGGGTTCGCCTGTAGCAAGTGCGTGCCTGCCCCTCTGGGTCCCCACCGCATTCTGGGACCCACCTGTAGCAGTGTAGGGCAGTCAGCATCATGTGGGAGGAATCCAGGGAGTGGATGAAGTTGGGTGGGAAGCCATTTTTCTGCTTCAGAGTGTTGGGCTTCCTGTAGACCCAGAAGTTCTAGGCTGGTACCCCTTAGCCCAGAGTCCTTCCTGCCCACCACTCCGTTCTGCCCTCCCCACAGTCCAGGACTCACTGGCTGTCATCCACTGAGCTGGTGAAGGTGATGCTCTGAAGGCCCCCTTTCACCTGCAGACCAGGGTGGGGGAAGTAAGTCCAGTGGGCAGGGAGGGGGGGTGAGGGAGGAGAGGAGGGGGCAGGGAAGGGGAGATGAGGGAGGGGAGGAGGGCGTTTCCCACGTACCTGGATCTTGGACTCCCGGTGATAGGGCTGTATGATGGGGATGCCCAGGGGCGTGACCCACTCCACAGGCCAGCCCGCGTGAGAGATGAGGTTGGCACTCTCGGTCAGCCAGCGCTGTGGGTGTGACAGGACACCAGGTTGGGTGGGCGAACCGTGGGGTGGAGGGGCCCCCCCAGACAGGAGAGGGTTGGCAGGTGCGCACCTGAATGGCCCGGGTGCTGGAAAACATCTCCTGTAGACTTTTGAAGACCTGGCGCACGAGGTAGTGTGAGGCTTCCCAGACAAACTCCTGTGGGGACATGGCGGTAGATATGACCAGAGGGGCAGGGCCAGAAGGTTGCCCCTCTCCTTGCCCCATAGCCAGAACCCAGGCTTTAGAGGATGAGAGCGGTGACAAAGAACCAGGCCCAGGGCCCCTGTGCTGAAGGGAGTCACACACTCGGGTGAGGAACAGGCAGGCTGCACACCTGGGGGAAGTCGCTGAGTTCACGCAGGCGCTTCTCTATCTGCAGGCGCCCACCGTAGCGCGTGACCCCGTACACCACCGTCATCACCGTCTGCTTCACCACCTTGCGGCTGACGAAGCCCTCCAGCGCCTGAGCCACCTGGAGACCCTCCTTAGCGTCCTGCTGGCGGAGCTCCTCCACCTGGATGGCATTGGGGGGCAGGGAAGCCGTCCGTCACCTCCCCTCCCCTTAGGGACCCCACCTAGGCACTTGTAGAAAAGCAACCCCCGAGTGGGGACAAGGGTTCCCTGGCACCCACCTGTGTTGCCACCTCCCTGTACACATCTTGGGGCAGGTCGGAAGGCGTTAGGTTGACTGAGGCGGCACCCACACTATCTCGGCCCAGTGCGGCGTAATGCTGTAAGCCATTGCAGGAACCATCCTGGCCACAAGGGGTGCCCATGCGCTGAGGCTAACCGACCCAACACTGACACATAGGTCACCCCAGGAACTCACCCCACCACCTGGTGCAAGGAGACCCAGGCCCAGCCTCCCTCATAAAGCACTCGGGCTCAGCCCCCATGGGCGATCCACTTGCGTGCCCACCTGGTGAACCGGCAGGTGGGAAACGTAGGCAGTGGGGTCTGGGGACCGGACCGCTTGTGCCACCTCCATGCAGCAAGCCAGCGTCTGCCAGGGTTCGTCAGCTTTCATCCACCACTTCTGGCCCTTTGGAGGGTAGGACCCATGGGGCTCAGAGTCAGCACGAGCAGCTCAGGTGACACGGGGATATAGGGACACTAGGCAAGCATACATGATGTAGGGGGATGAAGAGGGTGGCTCAGGTGACAGCTGGCAGCTGCCACTGGGCTAGGGAGCCACTAGTGGCACTGAGAGAGTACACGCTGGGAAGGAAGGATACAGACAGCTATGGTAAGGGGTTGAAAGCGTATGAGGGAGGTGGCCCAAGCCCGAGTGAACAACAGGCTGGCAGGGAAGAGAAAGACAGGAGGCAGAGATCTGGGCTGCCAGCCAGGGGAGCTTGTGACTCCTTACCGTCAAAGGGTTGTCTGCAGAGTCCAAGATCTCCCCCATGACCTCGTCTGCGAAGGCTAGGCGCATGCGCAGCGAGTCGCGCTTCCTGAGGCCGGTCAGGTTGATCAGGTGTATCTTGAGCCAGTCCAGACCACGTGGCCCCAGTGGCCGGCCCTCAGCGAACTCCAACAGTGCACGCGCTAGGTCACTGCCGAGGTGGTTGAAGTGCGGCGGGCACGGGTAAGTGCGGCCTCGGAAGTCCATGTTGTGTGGCAACCAGAAGACGCGGTCGCGCAGGTGCTGTGCCAACGACAGGCGATACAGAGCCTCGCTGCGCAGACTGTGCATCTCTCGAGCCGCCTTGAGGCAGCGCGCCAGCTCCTTCCGCAGCTCAGACTTGTGCACTGGTGTGGAGCCGGGTGGTAGCTGATGCTTGGCTGGCCGTGGTGCTTCGGAACGCGGGGGAGGCACGCCCAAGCGCATACAGCCCTTGTCCCTAAAGATCTGCAGCACCAAGTCCAGCAGGCGCCCATTGACACGCCAGGCACAGTTCCCCAGCTGCGTGAGCGCATCCAGGGCACCGTGCAGCTGGGCGGGAGGGCAGCGCTCCAGTAGACGCTGGTGTTGCGTGGTACCCTCCGTGGCACGCATTATTTTGGTGGAACTCAGCAGGTAGGCACCAGAGTGCAGCGAAGTCCAGGGCAGTGGCGGGCACAGCATTGGCACTTCCGTGGTCTCGAAGGTCAGCGTGGGCTCTGCGGCCGTCTCCAGCAGGTGCGTGAAGGCAGGGTGAGGCTTGAGGATGCCCACCTGGGAGAGAAAGCGGACACAAAAGGCATGCACAAG
This sequence comes from Rattus norvegicus, assembly GCF_021556685.1. Classification (NCBI taxonomy): domain Eukaryota; kingdom Metazoa; phylum Chordata; class Mammalia; order Rodentia; family Muridae; genus Rattus; species Rattus norvegicus. The sequence goes on along the minus strand of NC_141540.1, from coordinate 15,234,817 downwards.
AGACTGCGGGCCAGCGCCTCTCTGTGACCAGGCAGGGAGAACAGAGCCCTAGACTAATGAACCCCTCATGCTCTTTACGAACATCCCAAAACGAACGGGTGCGGCAGAACAGCGCTGCCCAGCGTGCTCAGAGACCCACAGAACGGCACACCAGTCCTCCTTAGCAGAGGGGCCCACCCAGGCCCCGGCCCTGTGGAGCCTCACCTGGCGGTAGCTGCGGAAGGAATAGACATGGTAAAGCACTGGGATGAAGTTCTGAGCACCGTGCCGGGCCGCCAGACTGCGCGGCATCTGCACTGCCTGCACCAGCAACTCGGCCAGCTGCTTGCCGAGCTGTAGCAGCACTGGCACCGACCAGGGCTGTTGTGCAGGGGTCTCCAGCGAGCCCAGCGAGTCCCAGTACTCCCGAGGAAGGCAGGGTGCCACCTGTAAGGAGAGCTGGTCAGGAGAGCTGAGGGGCTGCCCACGGTTTCCAGAGAGAACTGAGGCTCAGACGCACTGATGTACGTGGGGCGGGGGTGCCCGAGGAGCGCTGTGCGGAGGGACGTGGGTAGAGCCTGTAGCGAGTGGGATGAAGTGAACAGGAAGCGGATGCCTCCAAGGAGCTACCCAGGTCAGCAGGAAGGCCACCCCAAGTTACCTGGGTGTCGGAAGCCAGCAGCCGGAGGTACTGTGAGTATTGCTGCCCCAGCTTCTGCACATGGTTGGTGACCTGCTTCTGCTTCACCAAATGCCGATTAAACACCTGAAGGCCCAGGTTTTGAGCCAACTGGAAAAGGGGCTCACCCTGTGCAGGCAGTACCTGCAGAGCCTGGGGTGCAAGAGGAGCCCGAGCTGTGACAGCCTGAACACAGCCCACAGCCCTGTGCCCAGGAGCCTCCAGACCCGGCCCACCTGCATCAGAATGCTCACAAACTCCCCTTCGCTGAGCAGGCACAGGAACGGGTAGAGGGTGGGCTGGCCTTCGTAGGCCTGGCTGCCCATCTTGGCCTTGGTCTCCCGCAGCACACGCAGCAGCTCTACCTCCCACTTCGAGCGCAGTGCCTTCAGGGTCTTCCGCTGTAGGAGAGGAGCTGTCACCACCCTGAGCTCAAAGCCCCCCTGCCAAGACCTCCCAGGGCTCCAACTGGGGCCACAGCTCCAACCCCTACTGGCTAGGACAGGGGCGGCGGCCTCAGGATGAGCCTCTTACCGCCTCAATGACCTCCTTGGTCATTACTGGGGCCTCCTCCACTGACTGGACAGAGACACTGGAGCTCAGCTCCACATGCAGCTGCTGGTAGAAAAGGTCCTGCAGGGTGTCCAGGGGCAGGTGCAGCTTTGGGTAGGACACTGGGCCCTCCTGCTGGGCACAGAAGACAGACCACCACACCCTGTCAAGAAGCCCCCTGCCAAACATGTGAACACTCCAAGTCAAAACCCAGAGCACTAAGAGCTGAGGTCTAGAGACACAGACACCTGACTGCTGACAGACAGTACAAAGGGCCCGATGCCCTTGAACAGGTGATAGATACACGGGAGGCCGCTCCTACACACTGGAATACTACTGAGCCATGAACAGGAGTGAGCCTCCAACATACAGCACAGCGTGAGACCCTGAGGACACTATAATCAGTTAGCCAGGCGCAAAGGGCCACAGGGCCTAGGGTTCCTGACAGGAAATGCCAGAACAGGAGAAGCCAGAGGAAGTGAATTTGTGGGCGCTCGTTGCTGGTATCAAGAACCAGCTTTGTGGTTGGTTGCAGATTTGCCTCCAAACCCAGGGATGACAGTGATGTCATCCCCAGGCAACAGGGACCCACCTGGCATCTGTTGCCATGGCAATGGCCATACATTCCCAGCATCCATCTGGTTTACCTCCCACCTTTACCTGTGAGCCGTCAGGTTACAGTGTAAAGAAAAGGCAGACCCTCCTGACCTTCGCCCCTTCTCTCTCTTCCTCCTTCGCCTCTGTCGCCCCTGTTGCCCCTCCCCCCACAATAAACCTCTCTCATGTGGAACTGCACTGGCCTGGGTGGTCTGTCTGGCCTCGAGCCACGATTCTATCCCAACACTCACCTGTGAGGGGACCAACCTACCTTGTGCCTGCAGTTCAGCCTTCCTGATGCAAGAAGGGAATGAAACGGGCTGTCATGGCTTCCTGCCTGGGACTCACCTTGCTATAGAAGTCCTTGAGCAGCACAGGTGTGCTGACCAGGTTCGAGGCCTGTGGCGGTGGGCAGAAGGCAGGCTCACCCTTGACCACTGCTCTCAGGAGCGCGGCCCGGTCCTCCTCTTCCAGGACCAGGTTGGTGAAGAGCAGCTGGGGCTGGAAGCCTTCTTCCGCCATCTGCTTCAGACACCTGAGGCAGTACAGCGTAAACTTAGCACTCGGGGGGAGGGAGGGCAGGGCCCCCCAGCACATCCCTGACCCACCTCTGGATGGTGTGGGCGTCCTGGTCCCTGCGTCCCATGCACTGGAGTGCGGCTGCATAGGAGTGCAGGTCTGGGGAGAGGCCAGCGTCCGTCAGCATGATGAACACATACACCAGCTCTCTGAAGGAGCCCTGGGGACGAGGTGGGGTGTGGGTGAGGGTCAGGAACAACACCTGGACCCCCTCCAATGTGTTCCCTAAACACATCAGTGACTTGGGAGGGGAACAGGCATAGGTGGGACAACAGGGTATCACTCTGAGGAACAGTGTCACTGGGGACTGCTGGCCAGACATGTGCCCTACCACCAAGCCACAGCTCCAGGACCTGTGTGTTTTATAGCTGGCTTAGTTTTTTGTTGTTGTTGTTTTTTGTTTGTTTGTTGAGACAGTGTCTCACTGTTTGGTCCTGGCTGGCCTGAAACTCACTGAGTAGGTCAGGCTGGCCTTGAACTCACAGACCTGCCTCCTGTCTGCCGTTCTGTTCTTTCCTCTTTTTCATTATGTTTTGTTTTTTACTTTGAACTCCTAGACTGACATTCCCCTACCCTGCGAAGATGCTAGGGAAGAAACGAGGACACATACCTCTCACATCACCCCAAGTTTCCACCAAAGGGATACACAGGAAAAAAGCAAGCTCCCCAACCCGGAACATGGACTGTGTCCCACAAGGTTTGGCAGCCACTGTGACAGCAGGGACAGCCCCTGCTCAGGAGACTCAGAAGTCCTGCCTACAACTACACTCAGGCCCTCCCAATCTCTTCCTTAACTTTAGGGGGTAGCAGGGTTTTAACGTGTTGACCAGGCTGGCCTCCAAGTCACAGAGATCCACCTGCCTCTGCCTCCCGAGTGCTGGGTTGGAAGGCGTGCGCCACCGTCCCTAGATCTTTTGATTGGTTTGTTTTGTTTTTATGGAAAGCGTATTTTCTATCTGAAAACCCACAAGAATTCACTCAGTGGGAAGCGGAACGCGAGCTGGGCCTCACCTTGCGGGCCCAGCCGAGCAGCACCATGTTATACATGTCCAGCGTGAGCACTTGCTGCTTGTCTTGGTTGTTGTGGTGAGTGACCAGCATGTGGTGGGCAAGGGGCAGCTGGCCAGTGCACACGCAGCACTCGAAGAAAGTCCGAAGCTTCTGCTGGAGGAACAGGATGTGCGTCTCTACCGCCTTGGCTTTCGTCCTGGCCGGGGTCCCTGCCTCACGGGAGCCGAGCTTCGCCAGGACGGCCTGCAGGACCCTGGCCAGCTGCTCTTCCTCTGAGCTCTTGGGCGCCCCCTTCTTGCTCTGGTGCAGGTAGCCAGCCAGCTTCTTGCTCCGGATCCGGGGCTCCGTGTGAAGGGTCCGGGACTCCAGTGGTTGCTTCTGCAGGTCAGCTTTCGCCTGGTGCCTCTGCTTCACCTTTTTCTCGGCCTCCAGCTTCTGTGCCCAGCGGCTGCTGCGGCCCTGCGGAGGCTGGTCCACCTGTACCTTCTTCACCCTCATCTCAGGAGCGCCCTCCGCCCGGAGCTGCCGCACCCGGGCCTCCAGCACTGCAGAGAGCAAAGAAGGATATGGACCGCTCAAGCAGCTCAGGGTGCTCCGGGCCTGCCCCCGGGGATCCCAAACGCCTTCTCCTGGCCGCCATCGTGCCCTTGGCGCCGCCTGCCAACCCTCTCATCACCTCCCGCCAATATACAGTAACCTGCTGTTTGATACAGGCACATACTTGATACGGCTTGGTAGAGACACGGCAAACATACCTGGCTCAGTGCCCTAAGTACCAGAAAGCAATCAGTGGCACTATACAAGGCGGCCCCTGCCACATAGCTTTCAGAAGTAACCGAGCTCGCACATACAAAGGCCAAAGACGGGCCAGGATCATGGCATGCAAACAGCCACAGTGAGTGACGAGGGCACAAACGAGGGCTGATCCACGAGGCTACAACTCAGGTGTCCCCAGGACCGGCTCTGCATCTTCCCCTCCCAGAACTCCAGTCCCTGGCTCACAGCCCGAGGTTAATGTGAAGCAGGGACCTGGCTCATATGTGTACAAAATGAAAGTTGGGAGGAATGGGGTAGAAGTAAGAGGATGAGAGTTCTGGGGAAGATCCTGCCTCTGTGAACATCTCGTGGCACTCAGAGTACATCAGAGGCAGAGGGCACATCTGTGTGAGGCCACCTGCTAAGTAAACAGGTGGCAGGCAGGGACACTGACTCCTTCCTGAAAGGACCCAAGAGACAAGAGGGTGCAAAGGCCCTGCAGAACTGCTGACTGCTGTGAGCTCCAGGGTCCACAAACCACCATCTTCTGTTTGTGACAGAAAGAAGCCCCCATCAGAGGGAACACGCTCCATGCACTAAGTCAGTAGAACCCTTTTCTGTCCAAATGACAGACTCCAGCTTAAGACACCCTGGAGCGTGAGTCAGGAATCTGTTGCTGCTGGGGGCAGAGAGGACCCCACGGTTCTTCACTTCTCTGCCTTTATCTCTCTAAGCGTCTCTACCCTCTGCCGCTGCCATGCAGACGTGACATAGGATCAGGGGGGAAACGTGGATGGTGCCCTGGGACATCCTGTCCACTAGACTTGGTGGCATAACACTTAAAATTGGGTTCCAAAGTCAGTGGTCATATATGCCTTTAATCCCAGCACTCCAGGGACAGAGGCAGGCAGACCTGAGTTCAAGGCCACCCTGGTCTACAAAGCAGCCAAGACCATCTACACAGAGAAACCCTGTCTCAAAAAACCAAGAAAGAAAAGAAAAGAAAACAAGAAATAGAAGTAGAAGGGAATAAGGGAGGAAGGACAGACAGACAGACAGGCAGGCAGGCTGGCTGGATTGCAACTGCACCTTGACTCTCCAGGACTAAAACCGGAGACTATTCTACCTCAGCACAGGCCATTCCAACAATGCATCTCAGGTTCAGCTGTAATTTGGGGCTCAACTGTCTTCCTGGAAGTGGAAGCCCCAGGTGGGAATCTGGAAGTTGGGGAATGGAATTACAGCAGTTCCCAGAACCCACCAGACCACAGACAGGAGAGTCAGACAACACTGCCTGTTCAGTGGCCTCTGGATCACACTTTATAGACTGCCTTGTAGAGGCCAGGTACAGCACAGAGCCCACTGCCTCCAGGCCTCACTGTGTAGAAGTGCTTCGGACGCCAACTTACCTTCCAGCAGTTCAGCATGGCCCCACTCCCTCTGGACAGCTTGCTCACGGGGACTGGCAGCAGACCTCCTTCTTGAGCTGCCGAGGCCACTGAGAGGCCCTGGAAAGAGACATGAAGAATAAGAACACAGAAACCACCGTATCAAGCAGGAGGGTCTCCAGCTGGACCCCAGCCTGGGCTACAAAGGGAGTTCCAGGTTAAGCTAGTGTGAGGTCCTGCCTCAAACTTACCTCATGCCCAGAAAGAAACCACATCTAAAAGCAAGGACAGCCAAGCATGGTAGTATAGGCCTGTGATCCCGGAACTCAGCAGGTTGAAGCAGTAGGGCATGAGTTCAAACTCAGCATCCAGCATGTGCCACATGGAAACACCATGGCTCAAAAAATTGACACCCCACTCCCCCAATAAATCAAGACCCAGAAAAAGTCCAAGTTCAAGGGCAGAGCAGGGCAAAGCTACACGAGTCGAGGTGCAGGATTCAGCATGAAGAACTAGCTAAAAGTAGCCAAAGGTCAATGTCAAAGTCCCTAAGTCCCCAACAGTGGGTCAGAGGGCTGCAAAAGCAAGCAAGAGTCAAAAGTCAAAGTGCCCTCAACTAATACCCAGCTAAGTGGGTTCCCAGAAACTCCTCCATAGGTCAAAGAACAAAGGTTGGAGGTGACCGGGATCCCAAGGAAGATTACAGTCTTGGTCTGACACTCCTTTACCTTCCTCCGAAGCCGGGCGGTGGGGCCCAGGGGAGCGCAGAACCCGACCAAGCCCCGCTGCGCCTCGGGTCCACCGGAGCGCCGACATGCCGCCTGCTGCCCGCAGTGCGCACGCGTACGCGCCGCCTGCTGGGAGTTGTAGTTCTGCGACTGCCGGAAGAGCGCACAGGGTTTGCCCCCTGAGAGGAGCCTAAGGAGAACTACAACTCCCAAGAGGAAGCGGGCAGCGGCGGCAAGAGAGTATGCGCAGAAATACTCCTCTGATTCGTTCTTTTCATATCCAGGTTCCCTCTGGCTTTTATAATTTTTTTTGTTCTTTGATTGACTGGTTTCTGATTTATTTTATTTGTTCATATATATGTACAATATATTATATATGAATAATTTATACACATGTGTATATATACATACATATGTGTATATATGTATGTATTATGTGCACATTTTTTGGCACAAAGTATCTCTATGTAACCATGATTGTCCTGGAATTCCCTAGAACAGGATGCCCGCGAACTGAACAGATATCCTCCTGCTCTGCCACCCAGTGCTGGGATTATAGGAGTGTGCCACCAAGCCCGGTCCGTACCCTATTTCATTTCCTCCTCCTCCTCCTCCTTCTCCTCCTCCTCCTCCTCCTTCTTCTTCTTCTTCTCTCTCTCTCTCTCTCTCTCTCTCTCTCTCTCTCTCTCCTCTCTCTCTCTCTCTCTCTCTCTCTCTCTCTCTCTCTCTCTCTATATATATATATATATATATATATGTATGTATGTATGTATGTATGTATAATGTATGTGTTTGTGCAAATGGAATCCGGGTCCTTAGATGGAAAAGATGTGTAAATAGTACCACTTCCATATTCCTTCCATCCACCCATCCATTCATCCATTCATTAATTCAAGGAGGCCATGTAGCTCAGGTTGACTTCCAATGTACATGTGTGAGAACTAATCTTGAAATCCTGGCCTTCCTGTCTCCTCCTTCCCAGTGTTGGGATAAGGGACCTGCCTACACTACCATGCCTGATTTATCTGGTGCTACACAAGCCCTCCTTCCACTGAGCTACAACCACGCCTCACCATGCCCAATCACACCCCCTACCACATGCTTCCTTCCCTCTCCCCAGCAGGGGATGTCTCATGTATGTTGGTTTCAAACTTCTTTTTTTAAATATATATTTTTATCATTATTTACTTATTTATTATATATAAGTACACTGTAGCTGTCCTCAGACACACCAGAAGAGGGATTTGGATCCCATTATAGATGGTTGTGAGCCACCATGTGGTTGCTGGGATTTGAACTCAGGACCTCTGGAAGAGCAGTCAGTGCTCTTAACCACTGAGCTATCTCTCCAGCCCCTTAAATATATTTTTAAAGATGTATTTATTATATATAAGTACACTGTCGCTACCTTCAGACACACCAGAAGAGGGCATCAGATCTCATTACAGATAGTTGTGTGGTTGCTGGGATTTGAACTCAGAACCTCTGAATCAAGTAACATGACAGCTCTAACCACTGAGCAATCTCTCCAGCCCTTGTTTCAAACTCCCCACCCCCACCCCCGGAGCTGAGGACCGAACCCAGGGCCTTGAGCTTGCTAGGCAAGTGCTCTACCATTGAGCTAAATTCCCAACCCCAGTTTTGAAATTCTTATGAAGCCAAAGATGACAGTGAATTCCTGATCCTCCTGCCTCTTAACTCAGGAGTTGCTGGGATGACAGGTATGAACTATCATGACCCAGCATTTTATATTTCAGACAGAGTCTCACTAAATGTTCCAGGCTAACTCTGTAACCCAGACAGTACCCTCCTGAGATGACAGGACCTGGGCCACCAAAAATGGCTTATTTTCTGAGTAGTAGGGTTTCTACTGTCCAGAACTCATCAGTGAGAGCTGTGGATTGATAACCCTGGCCCTCTGGAGGTGAAGGCAGGAGGACTAAAGTTCAAGCACATAAAATACATAAAACCTTATCTCAATCAGGTAGTCAGTCAGACAGACAGATAGACAGACAGACACACAAACTCAGAGTTGGGTGGCACACACCTTTAACTGCAGCATTTGGGAGGTGCTGTGATAGATCTGTGAGTTCAAGGCCAGTCAGGTCTACAGAGAAAACTTCAGGACAGCCAGGGAGAAAAACAAAAATAAGTAACTAAATAAATATCTAAAGTCTCTTTGGAGCTGGAGAGATGGCTAATTAATTGGTTTAAAGCACTAGCTGCTATTCCAGAGGACCCATTCAATTCCCAGGACACACACAGCAGCCAGAACTGTACCTCTAGTTCTAGGAGGGCCAACACCTTCACACAAACATATATGCAGACAAACTACCTATGCAGATAAAATAAAAATAAATACATTATTAAGAGAGAGATGCGGGGTTGGGGATTTGGCTCAGTGGTAGAGCACTTACCTAGGAAGCACAAGGTCCTGGGTTCGGTCCCCAGCCCCGGAAAAAAAAAAAAAAAAAAAAAAAAAGAGAGAGAGAGAGATGCTAGCAAGCGCAAGGCCCTGGGTCTAGCAATTGCAAGGCCCTGGGTTCAGTCCCCAGCTCCGAAGGAAAAAAAAAAAAAAAAAGAGAAAAGAGAGAGAGAGAGAGAGAGAGAGAGAGAGAGAGAGAGAGGGAGAGAGAGATGGAGAGGAAGAGAGGGAGAAGGAAGAGGAAGGGGGATGGGGATGGGGAGACAGGGAGGCAGGGAGGGGGAGAGGGAGAGAGGGGAAGAGGGAGAGCAAGCAATTCCTGCCATCAGTCTTTACAATGCAACTGTGAAGATTAAGAGCTCCAGCAAGTGGCCAAATGCACAGGGCATGTTCGAAAGGTGTGTGGGAAAGTCCGTGTCTCCTAAAACTTCAGTGGGAAATCTAAGCTGCGCTTTGGATCCGTTCCGGCCTCCACAGGACAGGCAGACCATATCAGAGCCAGAAGAGGGAGCTACCTAGAGACGTGATGTCACGTGATCTGCTTAGGTGTGGACAGCCAGATCGTGCCCACGTGGGGCTCAGGGAGGACAGTCCCCGGGATTCCACCCAGCTGTTATGTGAAGGTCTAGTGTGACAACAGGGACAGAGGCAGGTAGAATGCCAGCCAGTGCAAAGGCCCTGAGGCATGAGACAAGTTGCCATCCTCTGGAGAAGCCTCCAGGGCAGAACTCATGGGACTTCCTCTGATTAAACTCAAGCTGCCGCTGGCATTCAAGCTGAGGACCAGACCGTGACCCTCCATTACATAGACAAGCTGCCCAAGCAGGCGGGGCCTTGCTGATGTCACTGACGGGGAATAATTTCAGACCGGGCAGTGCCCTCTGTAACCAGCTCAGATCATTCCCCAGGGTACCCGAGGCAGAGTGACCTCAATCCTGGCTTCCTCTTAGGGTCACTTTCCTAGTCCCCCTGAAGCAGCAGGACCGATAACTCCAAGACACAGACAGCTCACATCTCAGTGGGCCTGAAGAATCAGGGACTCAAGTTCTTGCCCTGTCCATATTATTCAAGTTCTTCTGTGATTTACTGGATTTTACTTTCCACATCAAGAGTTTCTAAACTTTTGCTGAGTCTCAGTCTAAAGATCCTAGATAAGGATGTTTCCCCTGGGGGTTGGGGATTTAGCTCAGTGGTAGAGCGCTTGCCTAGCAAGCGCAAGGCCCTGGGTTCGGTCCCCAGCTCCGAGGAAAAAAAAAAAAAGGATGTTTCCCCTGGCCACGCCCCCAGCCCCTCACTGAGGGAGTCTAGGCAGGAGCTCCACCCCTGAGTCGCAGCCACAGCCCCTTGTGTTTACCTTAGCTCCCCAGCTGTGATTTACCACCAGTGATAGGTTGTCCCAGTCCCTTTCCACTATAGTCACCATGTTGATGGAGAGAGGAGTTACTACTGTTCTGAAGGTGAAGTCAGGTTTCCTTATGAGACAAAGATTTTGAAGCCTGGCCTGGTCCATGCTTGTGGCCTCAGACATCAGGAGGATGGAAGATATAAGAACAACCTCTACAGCTTATCGAGGCCCTGTGTCAATACAGGCTCCACCACAGTGAGGCAGCTGGGGACACGGTTCCCGGGCAGAGTCTAGCATGAGGAAAAGGCCTGGGTACAATTCTCAGTATCCGTCAAGGAAGGTCCCAACTCGTTTCTTGCCAAGAGTAGTGTCAGTTCACGCCTGTCATGCCAGTCCAGTCCACAGGATGCTGAGTTCAAAACCAGCCTGAGCTAGTCTATAGAGTGAGACCTTGCCTTATCTCAAAAAAAAAAAAAAAAAAATCCAAAAAGATGGGCCAGCCAGCAAGATGGTTCAGCAACCAAAGGTGCTTGTCACTGAGCCTCAAGACCTGAGTTTGATCCTCAGGTCCACCAGGTGACCTTCTGACATCTACCTTTGAGCTCAAAACAAAACTAAATAAGAAAGATCCGGGCTTGGTAGCACACACCTTTAATCTCAGCACTCAGGAGGCAGAGGCTGGCAGATCTCTGAGTTTGAGGCCAGCCTGGTCTACAGAGTGAGTTCCAGGACAGCCAGAACTACACAAAGAAACCTCTCAGGAAAGAAAAGAGCAGACTGCTGTGGAGTTGCACACCCGCCATCCCAGCATTCAGGAGGCTGAAGCAGAAGTACTGAACACAGTCACCACATGACCCGTGACCCAGCGATCCCCCCTCCAATGTATGTGCCCAGAAGAAATTAAAACCCATATCCACACCAAAACTTAAAATAGTCACAGCACCCAGAAAGTAGAGACAGTCCAGTTTCCACACACCTGAATGACAGGCACATAGTGTGGGCTATCCCCACCTTGGAATATTACTCAGCCAGGAACAGAAGTGAGACTCCCACATATGCCCTTAAGGACATGGTGCTCAGTGAGAGAACCAGCTCCCAAAAGACATCCAGTGGGTCTCTCTATGACAGGAAATGCCTTGAGCAGGAGAATTCAGAGACATCAAGTGGACTGGAGAATACTGGGAGCTGGTAAGACGCTAAGGTAAGACGCTCATGGGGACAGAGCTCTCTTTGGGATGATGGAACATTCCTGAGTTTGACAGACGAGGGTTGCCCAATGTTTATGCACTAATAACTGCGTTTATACATAAATGAGCGATTTATGTGGTATGTAAATTATATTCCAATGAGCTGTTATTAAATTAAACCCAGTCAGACACCTCCCAGGTGTGCGTCCTGCCATCTCTGTATTACAGGGAATCCAAAAATGTCCAGGGGTGCAAGGAGTTCATTCTAGGAGAGGAACTTTGAGTTCCAGCACGGAACAAAAGAGGCCGGGTGCACTGGGTACTGTATGCCACATTGTTTTCCAGAAACATGACCACTTCCTCAGGACCCTTCCAGACAGGTCCTTGCCAACCTTCCTTACAGAGGAAGTGTGCAGGACGGATGGCCAGAAAGTCACAGGGCCTTGTGCTATGTGTGTGCACTGTGAGCTCCAGATGGACCCAGGCACGGGGAAAGCTTCTCCTCCTCATCCTGGGCACCACCCCCACTGTGACCCGTCCAGGCACAGGAAGAGACAGGATCTACTGAGCCACCAGGAAGGAATCCAGGCATCTCGAAGGACTAGTTGTCTTTCCAGAGGGCTCCCCAAAAGGTAAACTTGTCAGCAAACCTCACCCTGATGCTATTTAAAGGTGTCACCTGGGGCCAGGGGGAGGGGAGTGACACTAAGAACCAACATTTCCCAGCCCCAGTGCTAGACTGTGTCTGAAGGTCATTGCATCTAATCTCAGAGCCACAGGCTGCTGGGCAGGTATGGGTGGCCACGGCTGTCGTGGGTGTCTCCTGGGGATAGGTGTGTCTGCAATGAGGAGGAGGTGGACGAAGTGTCCCAGTTCTGCTGCCCGGACTCTGTCCTCTTGTCCTCAATGCCCCATAACCTGGTCTGTCCTTCCTGCCCAACCAAAGGTTCTCAAACCAATCACTGCCCACCCTTCCTCGACCATTCTTCTGTGCTCCCTCCCCAGGGGCAGCCTCAGAGCCTCCAAGATGAAGAAGTCACACTGTCCTGCACGTGCTCCACACAGCTGGCCAGTTGACTGTGACACCAAGTTTCTGGGGAGAGAGTAGGACGTTTGCCTGTAGCTGTCTGAGAGCTGCACTGCTATGTGTGGCATGCATCAAATCTCCAATGCCAAGTGAACGTTTGTCAGTCTGCGTGTCACTCCTTGGCTGACACAGCTGGTACTTTTTGCTGCAGGGTCTCAGGCTAGGCCCCCAGGGCTGTTTCTGATGGTCAGAAATGACCTTGAATCTCTCTCTTGGACCTACACTCATGGCTCCAATGTCAACCCTGGCCACATTCCCTGTGCACCCCTGGAAGCCTAGGCTTTCTTTCTGGTTTATATTTAGAAAAACCATTGTCCTCAGAGATGCCTTGTTCACAATTTTGTTGCAAACGATCATTTTCCCCACAATTAAAGCACTAGGCATTTTGAGATCTGAGGCCTTTAGCACCCTTGTCACAGTCTCTTTGCAAATGACTTTATTTTCTGCAACTGAAGCACTGAGCACTTTGATATTGGAGACCTCTAGCTATAGTTTGATATTAGCATGGTGTGTGTTAGAACCAGCGCTGGTTGGGTTGGGATTCCTTATCCACCGTCTATAGGTGCCGATGGAGCCTTTAATGGTTTAATAGCTTTTACATTCCCTGTTCGTATCTTCATGAGCCATGGTCTCTATCAACACCTGCCTTGAGTCAGGGTCTGATTTAGCGTTGTTCATAGTTGAGACGAATCTTTGTAAAAAATCAGCGAAGGCTTCTGCAGAGCCTTGTATAATCTTTGTGAGTGAGGCATACTTTTCCCCAAGCTCTTACAGAACCTCAGCGACATTGTTCTACAGCAGCATCACTACACTGAATCTGCTGCTGTTTGTCAGAGCACCACCCTTCACGTAGCAACTGCACCACCACCCTTCACGTAGCAACTGCACCACCACCCTTCACGTAGCAACTGCACCACCACCCTTCACCTAGCAACTGCACCACCACCCTTCACCTAGCAACTGCACCACCACCCTTCACCTAGCAACTGCACCACCACCCTTCACCTAGCAACTGCACCACCACCCTTCACCTAGCAACTGCACCACCACCCTTCACCTAGCAACTGCACCACCCTTCATCTAGCAACTGCATTTTACTGTATTCATTCCCCTTACTCTATTTCCTTTTCAGTATTCACAACTTTTTCCCTCCACCATGGTGACCACTGCAACTTCAGACTGGCCTCTAGTACAGCTGTTCCCAATCTCTTCCAGTTTAGGGGATTAATTCTACTTTGAGTAGCCCAGTTATTTAGAATTTGTTTCACGTAAGGCAAATGCATCCCACATGAAACCATAGCCTCTTTAAAAGGCCTTAGGTGTATCGTTTCTGTAGGACGCCATCCCATCTCATCATAACTGTGTTCCCACCATTAGCAGGCATGCGCTGTATGAGCACTGGAAAAGCTGATGGTGGTCTCCTAACCCCAGGCCACCCCTTCCCTAACTCTCCCATCAGCCTGTCTTCCTGCTTTTCCAGCTCCTCTCTGACCGGACCTTCTCCTGGTGAAGTTGTTTCCCCCTTTTCACCTGCGGAAACACCTGCCTGCTCTCCCAGTCACCCAGACGGAGCCTTGTTCTCTCTCTGGTGCTCCTTGATTCCCAAGTGCTGCCATCTCCACCCTCAACCTCTCCAGCTGCACCCCGAACTCTGCAACCCTTTCAGAAGAGTAGAGTGACCCCTTCTGTTATTCCATTTCAGCCATGTTGTAGCTGCTGTTTCTCAGGCCCCGCCATTTCCACCTGCAATTTTCCCAACTGCTTAGCTGTTCTCCTGACCCTCCCCCTTTTTTTTTAAGAATAAAAGGAAAACAAAAACAAAAACAAAGGGTTGGGGATTTAGCTCAGTGGTAGAGCCTAGCAAGCGCAAGGCCCTGGGTTCGGTCCCCAGCTCCGAAAAAAAAGAAAAGAAAAGAAAAGAAAACAAAACAAAACGGAAAATCCCCTCTGGGAGCAGATATCCCAGCACCAATACACTTTTTCTGGTGTCTTGGGGGAAAAAAAAACCAAAACATTCCTTCATCCCCTGCCGTTTCCTCTGTGGGCAGCTGAAATCAAATTTCCCATTTTATCCTTAACTTTGAAGCACCATGTTGAGGCACCAACTGTAGCCCATCTTTGATACTTTGTAGGTTCTTTTTTCTCTACCCTTTATCCCCCGACCCCAGTCTCACCCCCCCAACCCCCATCACTAGATAGGAGAGGAAGAAAGATAGGGGAGGAGATAGATAGCGGTCCTTGAATCTAATTTCTTTGCTCTTGTTTCTTCTCTGACCACAACTAATAAACTGCAAACAACCTCCTGGAACAACTAACAACCAACGGTCAACCTACTCAGACGCTAGCATTTATTTGTTTGTTTAGCTGCTTTTTCAAGACAGGGTTTCTCTGTGTAGCCCTGGCTGTCCTAGGGTTTGCTCTGTAGACCAGACTTCGAACTCACAGAGATCTGCCTGCCTCTGCTTCCCAAGTGCTGGGATTAAAAGTGTGCGCCACCATCACCACCTGGCTGGCCTCTAACATTTATACAGCCTCTAAAAGCTTCCCAGAATTTCAAATATCATATAATCTCAGGAACTACCTGCAGCTGGCAAAACCACGCCTCTGTTAGAGCACGAGGCAAATCATAGTCAGCTGCTGCGGACAGTCTGAAGCAGCCCCTCATCCCACACCTGGGATAAAAACAAAAACACACTCTTGTAATATTTCTGTGTTTTTAAAAGAAACCAAAATTCCCAAATTGTCACTACAATTGACATCTTCTGAAATCTAGCGTACTTCATTGCCACCTGTCCATCTCTTAGCTGTGTCTCTGTACATCTCTGTCTCCTATCTTTGTCTTTTGTCTGTTTGTTTTCCCTTTTTTCTGTCTTTCTGTTTTCAGTCTATCTCTGACCTGTTTTTCTTTCACCTCTATTCCTTGTCTGTTTATTCTGTCTTCTTGCTCTGGTGTCTCTGGTCTCTATCTCTGGGCTTTGTCTTCAATCTCTATTCCTCTGTAATCTCGTTCTTCCATCTCTAGTTTGTGTCTCTCTCCACCCCCTACCCCCTTCACCCCCCCAACCCCCACCCCGTACATGTACACCCTCCACCCCCACTCCTTGACAGCCGATGGCCTAGGGACAAACAGGAGCTGACAGACCCAGCTTGTGGAGTCGAGGCTCCGCCCCCATGCGCCCATTGGACGGCAGCAGCCATAGCCCCGCCCCCGACCGTGCAGCTGGAACACCGCGCGCCGCCGGGCACAGGTCGGGATGCGCCGCCGCCTCTGGCTGGGCCTGGCCTGGCTGCTGCTGGCGCGGGCACCGGGAGCCCCGGGCGGGTACCCACATCTGGAGGGCGACGTGCGCTGGCGCCGCCTCTTCTCCTCCACCCACTTTTTCCTGCGTGTGGATCCTGGTGGTCGGGTGCAGGGGACGCGTTGGCGACACGGCCAGGACAGTGAGTGCTGGGGCAGCAGGGAGGGATGGGCACACATCCCGAAGGCTCCTAAGCAAACCCGGGGGTGGGGGGGGGTGCCTTCTGGGTGGGGTCAGTGGCAGACTGAGGAAGGGGGATTCCTGCTTCTGGGCTTGTGGCCTGCCTGAATTGGGATTCCCTCTGTTCCCAGACATCCCTATTTGGCAAATGAGGTAAGAGGGGATGCCCTGATCTCAAAGTCCTGCTAAGAGGCCGGAAGGAGTGAGGTCTGGACAGAGCCCTACTCTGCATACAGAGGGCCTTCCATAAGTGCTTGTGGCATATATGTGGCAAAAGGAAAGGCCACCTGGGGAGGAAGCTGGGGGTGATGGGGAGGCCACAGCCAGCTTCCCTGGTGGTAAACTCTGGCAGAGTTCCTGGGAGGGTTTGAGCTCAGCCCTGGGCAGGTGACAAGGCACTGCCCATCCCAGTGGCTTTCATCTGGGTTCCAAGGCCCTCATTAGGCCACACAGGACGAGGGCTATGACAGGGGACTGGCTGGGCAGGTCCATCCATGGTAGCACAGCCAGGCGGGGTGGCCCCAGGCTTTGGAAGAGGCCCAGCTGAGTGACCTGGCCCTTCAGTGTGTCTGAGATTTGGATCCCACCTAGATAGGGATGGGGTGACAGGTGACAGGCTCTGTGTGGACAGAGCTCTTCCCTCCTTAACTTGGTCGTTCCTGTGTGGTGCTGGCCAACAGCATGCAATGTGAACCAAGATGGTGCACTGACATGGGTCTCCCCTGGGGTGAAGCAAGTGTACTCTTTTCGGAGCAGGGAGGACTGGTGGAAGAATGGTAATGGCTGCTGTCCTGAGTGTGAGGCCTCCCTTCCAAAGAGGGTCTGGGCCTAGAGCCTGTGGTGGGATTCAGCCTTCCCTGATTCCTTCCTGAAGGAAAGCTGAGACTCCGAGCCAGCTAGGGCTTGCCAGGGATGGTCACGGACCAGTGAACAGATGAGGTCCACGGCTAGCTCTTCCAATCCTGGGCCTGTCTCCCTCCTGGAAGTAGGTAGAGTTGGCACCCTGCCCCCAGGGTTGTGTAGGTGCCACAAAGCAGAGGGCATACAGTTGGTTTTCCAAGCAGAAGCTAAGGAAACACCGGTGCTTAAGCATAGCCTAGCTCCCCAGGTCTTTGCTGGCCAGCCTGTTCCTTAGTTTCTGGTGGTTGTAGACAGACTCCTCTTCATCCAGGAAAGCTCCATGTTTGTCGCAGAGTCCTGGTCTCCAGGGTCCACACCAGCTGGGGTTGGAGACACAGTGGTGATGAGAACTGCTACCTGACCATCTTCTGTCTCCACTCAGGTATTGTTGAGATCCGTTCTGTCCGTGTGGGCACTGTGGTGATCAAAGCTGTGTACTCAGGCTTCTATGTGGCCATGAATCGCAGGGGCCGCCTCTATGGGTCGGTGAGTGACTGGCAGTGGGCAGCTACTGGGTGGTAATGGCCGACGGCACAGATAGCCAGTCTCACGCACCCGCCCTGCAGCGGGTCTACTCTGTGGACTGTAGGTTCCGGGAGCGCATCGAGGAGAACGGCTACAACACATACGCCTCACGACGTTGGAGGCACCACGGCCGACCCATGTTCTTGGCACTGGACAGCCAGGGCATTCCCAGGCAAGGCAGACGGACGCGTCGGCACCAACTGTCCACACACTTCCTACCAGTACTGGTCTCATCTTGAAGGGCCTGGCGACAGTTCAGGAGGCGTGGGTGACACACAGGGCCGGGAAGATCTGGAGTTGAGTAGCAAAGGGCCAGGCTAGAGACCCTGGGCCCACACACGTCTTTGTCACAGGTTGGGTACCTGTTGGCTGTCAGGCATGGAGACCTGGCAGGGTCCCTGCAGGTGAGGCCAACATTTGGGGATACACAGAACTGGCAGTTTCCATCCATCTAGTTTGGAGGTGAGAGGCTTGGAAAGTAAAAACAAGGAGAACCAGGGAGGGTGGACACGTGCGGAGGGCAGGGCCCAGGTCAGTGGGAACACAGACATATTAGCCCATGTGGCCAGAGTAGGGTACTGGAGTCAAGAGCACTTCTTGCTCTTCCAAGGGGCCTGGGTTTAGGTCCCCCACGTCAGACTACTCATAACCACCAGTATCTCCCACCCCAGAGGATCTGACTCCCTTTTCTGTTCTCTGCAGGCACCTGCACTCATGTGCACGTACCCTGCACCCATACACATAAAAAAACGGTTTGGGTTTTTTTTTTGAGACAAGGTCTCTACATCACCCTGCTGTCCTGAAATTCACTATGCAGGCTAGGCTGTCCTGGAAAGAGATGCCCATCTCTGCCTCCTGAGTACTGGAATTAAAGACATGCACCACCATGCCAGATTGACATGGGGCCTCTGAACACTGTGTTCAATGCCCAACTTGTCTGGAGTCACTGGGAGGGACCGGCCTGAGGGTACATATCACAGTCCGAGGAGGCCAGTGTCAGGTGGCCAACAATAAACGTTTGGAGCCTTGATGTGCAGTTGCTTGTCAGTGGCAGGACCCACACATCGTGCTAAGAGCCTTCAGACGGATGCTCTGGTCCATGGCAGGGACGGCAGCCTGCGTAGCACCTGTGGTGACGTACTTCCTGTTCTCAGGCTTTCGGGGTGGGCTGTGGCTAGCAACCCTTGTCTTTTAAGCACCACTGACTTGCAGAGGCCAAGACTTACGCCCCAGACTAGGACGGCATAGAGGGCTAGGAGGCAACATGATCCTCTAGGCTCTCCACGGCCTAAACCTGAAGACAGGATGGGCAGGTCACGGCCCTGCCAAAAGTAGTGACTGCTTTGGCTGTAGGGCTCTGGGTCTTCTCTGTGGAAGCCTGGGAGCAGGGCTAGGGACTGCTGGGCCACGGTGATCCTGGCGAGGCCTATGTAGGAAGGCGTGCTGTCATACATGTTGTAGTCCATCACTCCAACCAAAGACAAGTGTGTGGTATGAGGCTATAGGCCCACAGCCTGGCCACCCACCTGCAGGGCTTGTACCGGGCAGCTTCTCACCCAAGCAGCTCTGGGAGCGTCTTCAGGTCGAGGGCTGGGTTCCACCAGGCCTTTGCCAGAAGCTCCAACCCTCCCTGTGCACTGCCCCACCATGCAGTCATGGGCACCCTGGCAGAAGGAAGACGCCGACCAAGCCTTGGGCTCTGCTTTTTGAGTAGGTGTATTTTAAATAGCTTTCCAGATAACACACATTTCCCTTAAAAAAAAAAAAAAAATGTCTGCTGGAGCAGTTTGTTCCTGGGTCTGCTGGTCACCCTCGCGGTCCCGAGGCCGGCGCTGACTGGGTGCTGGCCCGGCCTCCCAGGGCATGTGGCGGGCTGGGCCTGGCGACAGTTCTGCTGACTCTCCACAGATCATGCATGGCCGCACGTGGCTCAAACGTCCATTTATTTCAAAGCAGTAATAATTTAAAATCATAAAAACCCTTCTGCCGTTGAACATTTGGAGGGTGAGGTTAAAGACGGACTGAAGGCGCCTGCCTGCTGGGGACATGGGACCCACGTGCACACCTCCAAACAGGAGCGGCCATGGCCAAGTCCGAGCCGCCCGCAGCCTGGGGCCCGCCAGGTGCTGCCGGCCGCCATGGGCAGCACCTCTAGTCCACGGCCATGGCAGGCGGTGCTGGGGCACCTGGGGTGGGTGGGATGACCAAGCCCCGGGGGGATGGCCAGGTGGGACTCAGGAGTTGCTTGTGGCGTTCTCGTTGCTGGGTGAGCTGGACGAGGATGAGGACGAGGACGAGGAGAAGCCAACACCGGTCAGGCCTGGAGGATTGGTGGCTGTGTTCTGTCCAGTGAGGCTCTTGCGGCAGACCGGGCAGCTGTCATGCTTGAGAGGAGAGAGGAGTTAGAGGGAGGCAGAGAGCAGGCCAAGGATACAATTAGGTTCTGAGTCAGGTGATGGTTCAAGCAAGGGTCAGGGCCTAGGTTAAAATCAAGGTCATGGGCGGTCTGGTTCAGAGACAGAGTTTGGATTATAGTCAACCATGATTACAGCTTGGTCCGAGTTTGAGTTGGGGCAGTCTGGGTCAGGGTTGGACATCCAAGTAAGATGGCTGTATGGCAGGGGCTCGGGGAAGACAGGCACATGAGCAGGGTCAGAGAAAAGGCAGGACAGAGTGAATGAGGTCAGCCTCAGGGTTCAGGTGTATGTGGGAGGCCATAGCTAGAGACAGGTATGGTAAGGTAGGTTCAGAGCTAAGGGGAAGAACGGTCTGGTCAGGAGAGCTGTGGCTAGTCTTAGGCTTTCAGTTAAGAGTGATGTAGTCGGGCTGGAGAGATGGCTCAGGCGGTTAAGAGCACTGACTGCTCTTCCAGAGGTCCTGAGTTCAATTCCCAGTAACCACATGGTGGCTCACAACCACCTGTAATGGAGATCTGATGTCCTCTTCTGGTGTGTCTGAAGACAGCTACAGTATACTGACATACATGAAATAAATCTTTAAAAACAGAGTGATGTAGTCAAGCTGGTCAGGCTCAGATGGAGCTTGAAATACAAGCAGGAAGTCTGGGCCGAGCACTAGGTCCATACATGCAGGCTGCCTGGGCGCAGGGGACAGTCACCTGCTCCAGCCAGGGCACGATGCAGCTGTCGTGGAACAGGTGGTTGCAGGGTAACTGCCGCACTCTCTCACCCAGCGCGTAGTCTTCTTTGCACACTGGGCACTCCAGCCCTGAGCCTGCAGAGGAAGCGAGTCAATGAGCGGCACCGACGCAGGGCAGGGTCCCTAGGATGCTGTCCACCAACCACAGTGAGCATACCCACGTGCTCCTCTGTGACTGGGACCGTGGGGAGAGCCTGAATCTTCTCCTTGTCTGCAGGTGGGGGGCCGGTGTTCTCAAACTGATTGAGGAGCTGAAAGGCAAGAAGGCAGGGCGGTGGGGTTGGGGGGGTCTCCACTGGCCCAGCTCCGCGGAGTTGCAAACTAGCAAGACTAGGCCATTAAACCTCAGGGTGTCTAGGGCATACAGCTCTGACACAGGTCACTGTGCACCCTCAGACAGCAGAGAACAAGACGCAGGGGACTCTGGGGCTACAGAGCAGCACCCATTGCTTTACCAGGCCGGCCTCTTGACCCCACAGACGCTGAGTGGCCAGCCGTACCTGCGTGATGATGGCGTCCAGGCCGTTGGCCCCCCAGGCGTAGTCCATTGGGTTCGAGTGCAGGACGCCCCTGGGGGGAGAGGCCGGGTCAGGGGGCGCAGGGTAGGAGGGGCCGGGCACCCGTCCCCTACTCACCAGGGACCAAGGCCCAGGCTGGGTACGGCAGCTGGAGAGATGATGCCATTCACGAGCTGCTGGATGATCCTGTGGGACAGATGGTGTCAGGGGCCTGCAGGCCACCTCACAGATAGGCTTGCTCCACAGCCCAGACTGGCCTCCAACTCCCCAGCCAGACCAAGCTAGCCTTGAACTGGCAGTGATCTTTCTGTCCCCAGCCCCCAGGCACTGGGATAATGGAAGCCATCCGGTGTAACCACTTCACAGGGGTTCCTGGCCGGCACATGCATGTCCCAGGGTATGCAGCTAGACTACTCTACTTCCAGGAGGGAATGGAAGTGCGACACTCAGTTCCTGTGAGTGACCCAGGTTCCTTGGGAGAGGTGGCCAGACGGCTCCCACAGGCAGCCAGGTGAGGCTCTTAAGGGAGCCTGGAGACTCAGGGCAATGGAGTGTGCTTATCTCCCGTCTGTATGTCCCGCAGTGGTGGTGAGGCCGTGACCACCACCTACCACAGGCCACTCACCCTTCCAGCGTGGGGACGCCTTCATGCCGGCCAGTGGCCCGCCGGGCAGTGAGGCGGGCACGGGGCTGCCGGGCCCCATACCGATGCCGAGACTGGTGCTCTCTCTCCCGTCGGCTCTCAGGGTCCCTGCCATCATCGGCCTGGGCCCCAGGAGGGAACGCGGGAATCTCAAAGCTGTCGTCGAAGATGCCAAAAGCAAACTGGCTGTATCCCTGTGGCAGCGTGAACAGGTGCTGGTCCACATTCTGTGGAGAGGAGGGAGTGAGCCTGCCAGCTGCACACACAGCGGAGTCCTTAACCATCCCACAGAGGACAGACAACTGCTGGCCCAGTAAGCACCACCAACCTGCAGGACAGGAGGGCGGGCCTGGGCCCAGGGACCCTGACGCACCTCAAATGGCTGCCGGTTCTGGTCAGTAGGGGCTGTGGAGGGGGCTGAGCCGTTTTCTGTGTTCCTGCACAGGAAGAAAGAGCCTGTCAACTGGCACTGAAGCCCCTTCTGGGTCCTCAGGACAGTGAACGCCACAGCCACAGCAGCCCCAAGCCCTAGGTACTACCTGGTCTCTTCTGGAAGCTCCTCGATGAAGCCAGACTCGCACCGTGGGCAGATGTAATCCTGTGGGAATGGCAGGGTCAGTCTGGCTATCCACCTGAGTCACACATGGTCGTTTGGTGCACACAGGCCAACGAGGGCAGTGATGGCCTCCTCCCATAGCCTGGGTCACTCCAGTGACTTCCCAGTACTGGCTTAGAAAAAACCTTGTGTGCACCCCACAATGACAGGACCTGCTGTCCCTTCTTCAGACACACAATGGTAGGACATGGACAGCTAGGAACCCACATAGGGACAGCAAAAGGAAAAGCCTAAATCCAGGCATTGCCACATTGGTGCTTCTGGGCCAGAGCCCACAGCCTGTCACCTCTGGGGACACTACCATTCACAGGAAATCCCAAGAGCAACGCATGCTTGCCATAAGGCCAAGCTGTCAAGTGCTAATGCATCAGTGCAGGCAAGCAGCCATGAGCATGGTCTCTATTGACACAACAGGTCTTAAAGCAAGAGTGGCTACAGGCCTTACCACTGGCTTCACAGCACAAGCCACGCTCAGTTTTGCTCCCACCAAAGGCAGCTTGTAAGCTGCTGGACAGGAGTAGAGCAGGCGGGGAAGGCAGCCCACTTGGCAATCTCTGACACGTGAGGCTTGCTTACCACCCCCGCAGACACACCTCCACAGCTGAACTGCTGTGAACACGTGAAGGGGCATGCCATTAGTCACCAGAGTAACACCAGAGGGACTGAGACAGCAAGCCGGCCCAGGCAGGCCTCACGAGAACTGGGTGGTCCCACTCTAGGTGGGGCTGAAGTCAGACCAGTACCACCCTCTGTGGCACAGTAGAATGTCAGTACACACATAGTCAGGTGTACTCTGCCTCAACCTCCACATCCAGCCACCCTTCACTAGCTACAGCTCAGGAACACAGCTGGGCCAGCTTTTGTCCATTACCAAGTGGCTACCTGCTCTCACCCCTTGCACCTAATACCCAGGGTCACTCAGCAGAGACCAGTATGCCTTGTCTGATCCTACTTCCTTTGCTCCTGGGAGCAGCTGTCTCAATGGTCATAGTGATATCCTGCCCAGAGAAGACCCCCGCCCACTCCCATCCCTACAGTCTCAGCCCTGAGACTCAGTTGACCCTTGTAACACATCCTGAAGCCCATTATGAAAGCTTACAGAGCAGGCAGTGGGTTGAGGTGGCTGGAGAGACTCATTTCCAGGACCTTTGGCCACAGTGTCACTGGTCTGCAGACCTCTGCTCTGCCCCTAGTCTGCACAAAATTCTGGAACTGATGGTTTGAGAGGCATGGAGAGCCACAGACCCAACTCCCTGCCCAAAGCTCCTGGTGTAATATCGTCATCTGGTCCCGTGTGTGCCATATCCCCAGAAGATGTAGCCAGCCACCACTGTCTCAGCAGCCTATGTTGACATCCCACAGCACACGGCCTTGCCTCTGGTCTCCTACCAAGAAGGCTGGACAGCTGCACTATGCCTGGGACCCTGTCTGTAGGAGCGTCTGTCTGCCCAGGACCCCGGCCAGGGCCTCTCATGCTCCATCCCAAGCCAGGCACTATGTTCGCACAAGCAGCAGGCATCGGCTCTTTTATTTGCTTCCCTTGGCCCACGAGCAGGTAAAATGAGGAGGAGCCAGGCTGCAACTGCCTGCCCACGGACACCCCGAGTCCACACCTGTATACTGCATAGCCACCACCAGCACCTATGGACACCCCAAGTCCACACCTGTACACTGCATAGCCACCACCACCACAGACACCCCGAGTCCACACCTGTACACCACATAGCCTCCAACACCCATGGACACCCGGAGTCCACACCTGTACCATGGCCTCCACCACACCCAGCAGAGGATCAAGTCTAGGCTCGCACTGCCCACACCTCCAGCCAGCTCATCTGCTTCCTGCTGACACGTTCCCAGACATCTTCCTAGCACCCAAAGTTCTGCCACCGCCTGGCAGCCAAGGCACACAGGCACCAACCTATTAGAACAGCTCTTCTCAACCTGTAGGTCACAACCCCTCTGGGGTTGAAGGATTGTTTCACAGGGGGCCCACATCAGATAAAGCTAGTAAAATATACTGACACTACAATTTGTGACAGTCGCAGAATTACAGTTATGATGTAGCAACAAATCATTCTGTAGTTGGGGCGACTATGTGAGGAACTGTATTAAAGTGTCCCAGCACTAGGAAAGTTGACGCCACTGCACTAGAGCCCTGCTCACTTGTCTGGGGTGAGCAGCAATGAATGGGCAGCTGAGGCACCAAGTGTGTGCTCAGGGATATAGCGGACACCTGTGATGAACCTAGACCACAACAGCAACAGGGTAGGTAGCACGGGGCCTGTGAAGACGCCACCACTGCAAGTGTTTCTGGCCAGGAGCTCAGGTGTCTGAGTGGCAGCGGTCACCACAACAGCACAGAGTGGCCTATCCTGGAATGTGGGCCACAGCAAGTCTCACTGAACCCAGACCTGCCCTTGCTCCTTTAAACACACCGGCTGCTCATACAAAATCACCCATGCCGGCCAGGTGGTGGTGAAGGCAGGCAGATCTCTGTGAGTTCGAGGCCAGCCTGGTCTACAAAGTGAGTTCCAGAACAGCCAGAGCAATTACACAGAGAAACCCTGTCTGGAAAAGCAAAACAAAACATGCCCTGTGCTTTGTTTAAACACGTGTCACTCCCTGGCTGGCTGGCCTAGACAAACCCTGTAAGAACACAGACCATGCTGGGTCACTGGGGCTTGCAGGTAAGCTCTTGCCAGGCACAGTGGCAGTTGAAAGGTCATGGTCCTCCTTATTCAAGGGCACAGGCCAGAACCAGGTGCTGCGCTGAAAACCCTACAGCTAGGTGCAAACCTGGGTCTGGCCATCTCCCCAGAGGACAGTTCCCAGAGCTCACAACGGTGCAGAGGGACAGCAGTCCCCAGTCCAGGGCAATCCCTGATACTGATGACAGGGAGGGGTCAAGGCAGATCTGGGGAGACAAAGCTGAGGCACAGGAAGCAAAAGCAGCAAAAACTGATTCCTACATTCCAGGTTCATGGCAACCCAGATTCCACTCTCTCTCTAAGCTGCCATACACACACAGTTTCCCTGTGTAGCCCTGGCTGGCCTGGAACTCACTGGCTGGCCTCAAACTCAAGAGATCCCCCTGCCTCTGCCTCCTGAATGCTGAAATAAAAGGTGTGTGCCACCACGACTGACCAAGTTGAACTCTTGGAGTTAATTGCCCTGAAGAACGTCACAGTGTTACCATCCAGGGGGTAGTGTGCAGAGAAACCAGAAGGAACTACATCAGCTCTCACCACTCACCCCTTCACCCTTCACTCTGGCTGGTCCAGACATCACTCAGCCCCCTTCTCCACAATGGCGGTGTGACTTACACCAGGCTACCTACCACTTCTTCAAGGACCCACCCAGGCTTCCACCTCCATGCTTTGCCTGGGAAGCCAAGGTGGGTTGCAAATACAGAGAGACGAACTTTCCCAAGGGTGAGCCTCTAACCTGAGTATGAAACAAGGGATACCTGGAAGGTGGGAAGGTTCTCTCCTGGGAACCTAAGAGCTACCCATCAGGCATGGGGCTAGCCAAATCGATCTGGGAAAAGAGGAGGTCTGTGGATACCAGCCAAACACAGAACTAGTCAGTTCACTCTCAAGAAACTTGCAGGATCCCTGACATGCACCTGGCCAAAACCACCTTGAACTGGAGAAGATGCAGGTCACCCACCCAAGCAGGGTCCTCGGAATACACATGTCCAAAGCTACAAGGAAGAAGCAGGAGGCTTGGGGACACCCAGGTGGAGGCCTGGAGGAGCAACTGGTCAAAGCCACACAAGACCTTAGCACAAGACCTGTAACAGGCAAGCAGGTGCAGGTACGACCTGCCCAGACCCTCCAGCTCCGCCGTCGGATTCGCAGCTCCTCTGGGCGCAGCAGCGAGGCCCGGGGCGGCGCTCGAGGACGCGCTGCGCGCCCCCGCGTCCTGGCCACGCGCTCGGCGGCCGTCCCCAGCGCGGAGCTCTGTTTCCGATTCCCACCGGGTCCGACCAACGCCGCGGCCCTCCCGCCGGGCGACCCTGCTACCGCCCTAGGTTCTCGGACCTGCCCGCCACGCTGCTCGCACCCCGCCGGGTCTCAATTTCCCCTCTAGACAGCCTCGCGCGCACAGCTCCACTGCCCTCCCGTCCGGGTCTCACCGGCAGGCGCGGCACGATCTCCACCGAACAGCAGTGGCAGAAGTACCGTCCGGGCTGCGGCGACGCCTCAGCCATGGCCACCGCCGCCTCCGCGCCGCCCGCCCCCCGCGCGGCGCCTGCCGCCGGCCGTTTGCTGCTCCCTCGCCGGCCGACGCGCACGCTCACGCATGGCACGCACGGCACGCACGGCAGGCGTGGGGCTCGCGGAGGAACGCGGGCAACGCGCTGCGGGGGGCTGTCTCGTGGGGAACGGTGGCCGCACTAGGACAAAGTAAGTACTGCCGGAAGCCAGAGACCCGAGTCGAGCGTGTGGGGCGGAGCCTGGGGGCGAGGCGGCGGAGACTAGTCACCTTGGTAACCGGGACGGGTGAGGGTTAAGACTGCAGAGCGTCTTGGGGGCGTGGCCTATTTGATGTGGGCGGAGCTAGAGGTCTTGGCAATTTGGGGGGGAAAGGGCGGAGTCACGCTTGAAGAGTGCGGAAGTTAAGGGACAGCGCGAAGGCGGGTCGCCTTGGCGACGACTTTAGGAGGTGAAATCAGGCTTGGAAGCAGAAGTCAGGGGCCAGCGAGCGAAGGGACTACGTCGGGGAGGAAACTCTTTTTGGTAACCTGGGTGGGCCTCAGCGACCAAGGGGCGGAGCCTTCATGAGGGCCGGGATATCTCTTTGGCAACCTGGGGTTGGTTATAACCTGTAGGCAACTGGAAAGCTTTAGGGTCCTCAGGCTGAGCCTGCGCAGGGCGAGGCCGGGTTTCCATGGTGACGAGGCATCGACAGGACCAATCCTGGAGTCCGCCTAGGAACTTGGCGTGAAGCCTGGAGGCGGAGCTCGAAGCTTGCGGGCCGTCTCCTTGGCAACCAGGATGGGCAAGCCAGAAGGTTGTTGACTATCTCTGGAGCGGAGAGGTAGTCGACCCGGCTGAGTTTCTTCTGCATCCGGGATTGGATGTAGAGACCTCAGAAAGCCAAGTACAGCGCGAAGCGGAGTGGCTCCAAGGGCGGGACTTGGTTGCCTTGGCAACGGCTTAAGCTGTTAGGGCGATCCCTACAAGGTGATGGCTGGATGACTCAGTGGCACTGACTGCTCTTCGAGAGGTCTTGAGTTCAATTCCCACACCACATGGTGGCTCACAACCATCTGTACCTCCTTTGTGTATGTCTGAAGACACCATAAATAAAAAACAAAAACAAATCCAAGGTGAGGGGCGGAGCCTAAGAGATTTCTCCTCTTCTTCAAACCGCCAAGCCCTCATACAAGTCTCAGCTGCAATATTGCCTTCTCACGCGGTCTCTACAGCCTTCCCTTATACTCTTATGTGCACCTGATAAACTGTAAAAACAGCGCCGGGCAGACGGGAGTATTATGTCTGGACGATACACATCAGGCGTCCCACAAACACCCGAGATAAGGATGAAGGGATCCATTCCCTGGTGGAAGGAGGATCCTCTAGCCTGCAGGCACCCCGGGTGACCCTTCAGGAGTGAATGAAGCCTGCGTCATCTTCTAGGCTAGGCCCAGAATGTTCCTGAGGCTTTCCCTGTATTTATTTACTTATTCGCTCAACATTCATCTAGCATCTATGAATGCACACGAACACTCCCGCCCTATAAGGCGGGGGGCTGTGGTGTGCAAGGGGCGTGGGGGTGGTGGGGAGGCTCGGACTCTAGACTGACCTTGGACTTCTCTGATGACACAAGAACGACTTCCTGGGGGTGAGGAGGGTACACTGGAACCAGAGTTTTGAAGAAAGAATAGAGTTTGAACTCAGAGTTGGGGTTCCTACAAGAAGAGGCATTCAACTCTCACACCTAGCCGCCTTCTTTCTGTCCTCATTCCCACTCATTCCGGCGTTGACCACCAGAGGGCACATGTCCCGCATCGATGGGAACTAGTTATCAGCTAGACCCAAGTCTGGTGAGAAGAGGCAGAGGCTTCAAAGCAGCCCCCGGGTCTTTAAAACACACCAATATTCAATGGAGATACCTTCCTCCGAGTAGCTCAGGACAGCAGTCATCAGGCAGTGGGCATGGGTTGACCTCCCACAGGCCACTGCTGTATCTCTGGCAAATAGCTTCACCTCTCTGAACCATGGCAGAGAACACACACGCACACACAGGGACACAGACACACGCACGCACAACTGGAAGCAGGGATATCTGGGAGGCGCATAATAAACTCAGACAACTTTTCGGATACAAACTGACAGGCAGGTTGTTTTTTTTTTTTTTAAGATTTATTTATTTTGTGTATGAGCACACTGTCGCTGGGCATCAGATCTCATTACAGATGGTTGTGAGCCACCATGTGGTTGCTTGGAATTGAACTCAGGACCTCTGGAAGAGCAGTCAGTGCTCTTAACCACTGAGCCATCTCTCCAGCCGGACAGGCAGTTTTTTTTAAGGCCTAAAGTTGTTAGCGCGTTCTCTCTCAGCTTGAAACTGTATGTACTTTTGCTCTCTCCTCAGGCTGGGGGTTGTGCTCTCTCATTCACTCACTTTCTCATACTCTCTCTCACTCTGTGTGTCCTTTTTCTTCCACACGCACACTCCACACACACACTCTCCTTACACACACTCTCCCTCCACACATTCTCCTCACAGTCTCCTCTCACACTCTCACGCACATCCCACATTGCCCCTTCTTTCACTCACTCACACTCCACACCTCCTCTCCTCAAAGTCTCTCCTCACTTATTCCACACTCACACAGCTCACGCACACACCTCACTCTCGAGCCTTTCTCTTGCCCCAGTCTTTTTTATTGATTCTCCAAAAGCTGGTAGAAAAAGACATAGTGTAATCATTGTCAAATCAAATTCAAAAGAATAACCACATCGCACAAAGAACTAAGAATTACAATTGTTCCCCAAAGTTTCAAGCTTCCCCTATGCCCAGGCCTGTGGCCAGAATAATAAAAATTGCAAGCTTATCATTATTTACACTTTAACTTTTGACTTATTATACTTCAGAGCTCAGAGCTCCAAGGTCTGCTACTTGCATTTCCTTGCAGCTCTAATGATAAATTAGCTGCACCTGGGCAAAGCTGCCAGGCAGTGGCCAGAAGGAGTCAAGTTAACCCTTGATTCAATAGTTCCCCTGGCTTTCTGCTTCTGCCCATTGCACACGACTCTCCTCAGAGTCCGTGTTTTAACTTAGTCTTATTAATATATAACTTTATGCAGTCTATATTTTCTTATCCATATATATCCAAAAGAGATCAGGAACTACTCTCAAATGTTGTGCAAAACTCATTTCATAACTTCAATAGCTTTTTCCCTTCTGAGTTAAGGTATCCCGTGTTTGTGTTCCCTTATCCCATGATTGTTTCTCTCAGACTAATGCTTTTTTCTAATTCCACTAAATTTCTTCATGTTCTGGTAACGGACCCTGTGTGACTCTAGCAGTAAGTGGCTCTGTTCCTTTTCTAATATTTCTAAACATGATTTCTTCAAACTTTCTTTGCCAAGGCAAACGTTAACGTGAAACTACCATTGTGCAGTCTTTTCATTGTTTCCAACATGAGAACACCCAGCATGCACCTGGGCCATTAGCTGTGCCCATGTGCCTTGGTTTTTAATTGTTTAAGAATCATTACTGGGCTGGAGAGATGGCTCAGAGGTTAAGAGCACTGACTGCTCGTCCAGAGGTCCTGAGTTCAATTCCCAGCAACCACATGGTGGCTCACAACCATCTGTAATGGGATCCAATTCCCCCTTCTGATGTGCATGAAAACAGCATACTCATGTACATTAAATAAATCTTTTCTTAAAAAAAGAATCATTACATCTAGGAACATCTAGTTTCACAGAATTCACCAGAGCAGAAGGAAAAAGAAGTAGGAAAGTCAGATTAATAGAATAATTATGCACACCAAGGGCAACTGAAAAGCAGTCACGCACAAATGAAATCTATACAGTTGTTTCCCAGGGCTAAGGTCAGGAGAAATGGGAGCAAATTTTTTTTTTAACAAGGAGCTACTGCAGGCTACTGAGATGTCTCCATCCCAGCCTGCTGGGGGCAGTCCCTGTCATGGTGTGCTCTCCCCAGTGCACACGCGCTGGAACAGACACACACACACACACACACACACACACACACACACACACACCACTCTGCACCTTGCTGCTGCCAGTGGCCACCCAGGTCCACATCCACTCTTGCTGTGCAGGGTGGAATCAAGTGATCAGGCACATGGATCCCAGCAGCCCTGAGGTGCTGCAGCCTGCAGGAGTCAACTCACTATTAGCCTGGTGGCTTTGTGAATTCTGTGGTGGATAAAACAGCCCATGGAGGAGGGAACACTCCACATCCGGGCCACACAGGGTCAACAAGAGACACAGATGCCTGCCTAGGGTTTTGACAACTACAGGGGAAGACTTCAAGAATTCTATGGTGGGGAACAGAGGCTGGACCTGTTAAACCTCAGGGCAAGGTTTCTTCCTTCTTCAGACCAAGGGCTTGCCAGCCTTCCTATCTCACAAGACGCAAGCTCTACCTTCTTCAGTCCTCATTTGCAGAGGGACATATTTTCACCAAACTTGTCTTACCTGGGTGATGAGTGTGCCGTTCCCAAGGACTGAGTATTCTCCGAGAGAAGCCATATCTGGTTCAACAAATTATCTATAACCAGCTCTGGCTCCTCACCCAGCTCTCCCTAACCTCTGCCCCTGGTCTCTGCACAGTGAGCTCAGCTGCTCAACACACCACCCGGCTGTTTCTGCCTTCAGCAGGCACAATGACATCTGGAGGCCTCAAATGACATCTGGAAGTTCCCGTTTAGTCACTTTATTAGGGGAACAAGTCACCCTGGCTATAGGAGTCACTGGGCCAGAAGCAGCACCAGCTCCAGGCAATCTGGGCAACTTGGTGAAACTGTCTTAAAAAGCAGAGTCGAAGGTGTAGCCTCCAAGGTAGAGCCCCTGCTTAAGAAACCCAGTGAGGGGGCTGGGGATTTAGCTCAGTGGTAGAGCGCTTACCTAGGAAGTGCAAGGCGCAAGGCCCTGGGTTTGGTCCCCAGCTCCGAAAAAAAAAAGAACCAAAAAAAAAAAAAAAAAAAAAAAAAGAAAAGAAACCCAGTGAGGGAGGTTGGGGATTTAGCTCAGTGGTAGAGCACTTGCCTAGCAAGTGCAAGGCCCTGGGTTCGGTCCCCAGCTCCAAAAAAAAAAAAAAAAGAAAGAAAAGGGAAAAAAAAGAGAAAAAAAAGAAGTATATTAAAAAAAAAAAGGGGCTGGGGATTTAGCTCAGTGGTAGAGCGCTTACCTAGGAAGCGCAAGGCCCTGGGTTCGGTCCCCAGCTCCGAAAAAAAGAACCAAAAAAAAAAAAAAAAGAAAGAAAGAAAGAAAGAAACCCAGTGAGGATGAGGGGAGCACTGACCTAGGACCCCTAAGAGAGACTCCAGGGGTGTGGTCAGGTTAAAACGCATACATCACAGGGGTTCAAGTCTGAGCACAAGAAAAGGAAACTTGCCAAAGTCAGAGCCTGTAAACCAACCCCGTGGGCTAAGTGCTGCCACCCTGACAGCCAGGAGCCCTCTTGGTGAAGAGAACGATCGCTCTAACCCTGCAAACCGTTCTCTGCCCTCCACAGATACACTTTGGCAGACATACCCAAGGAAATGTAGTAAAAATGACTCTTAGAACCCAAACAAACTGGGTTTCAGTGCAGCAAGACTCTGGGATTTGTTCCCAGAACTGTCAAGAAAATAAAGTTTGCAAGTTTGTTACTGTGGCAAACAGACGGTCATACTTGTGGCTCTACTCAGCCTTGTGCAGACACTACAGGCTGGACACCCTATCCCCCCGGATGCCATTCATCCTGTCATTGGGCAGAGTGGGGCCACATGGCTGTGCTGCCTAGTGACCAGGAGGGAGATGGTGGGTGAGACCATGATCCTTAACCAACAGGACCCGCTTACTCTCTATAATAGATATGGCTGCCTGATTTCCTCAAAATACATACATACATACATACATACATACATACATACATACATACATACAATGGCTCCCTTAGGCCGGAGCAATGGCTCACTGGTTAACAATATGAACAGTTGTTAAAGAGGACCTGAATGTCATTCCCCAGCTCTTACATCAAGCGGCTCAGAGCTCATACAAGCCCAACTCTGGGAGCTCTGGCGCCCTCTTCTGGTCTCTGTGTGTATCTGCACCCACATGCACATATCCACACACAGAGATATTCATGGGGCTAATTTTTTAATTTATTTATTTTAAAGTGTTTGCAGATGATTTTGAATAGACCTGCTTTTGTTTTAATATTGGGTTCCTTATGGGGCACAGAAGAGTTGCTATGGGAAGAGGCCTGCATGAAGATGCACACAGGAAGGGCCTGAAACGTTGGTAGGTAAACCTAGGTTTGCCCAATGGCTGTGGGGAGCCATGGGTGCTGTTGAGCCATGGTGTTGTCCACAGGGAGAGACACTGTGGAATCCTTAGGCTGTGCCTTGGGTCTGAGTATCACTTCTTCCCTGAAAAGGGAAGGAAGGTCTCAAGTTATCATTCCAGAGTGTAGGGCCTGAAACATCCTGCAGACCAGGCATGGCTCCTGAGAATCCTAAGAACCTACCAATCTATGTCCTTAAGACTCCATGAATAAAATGCAAAGCAACTCTTTGGAAATGCTGAGGAAGCTTAGCACGTACTGGAACCAGCTTACTTCACAGAAAAGAGTTCAGGCGCAGATGAATTCAGGACTGCAGATGCCTCGCACTCAGCTTTCCAGCCCACAAAGCTAGAGAGGGACGGGCCAACCTCAGTCTAAAAAAAGAAACTGGAAAGGAAGGTCTTGTAGCCCAGCCTGGCCTTGAACTCAAATACAGTGGAGGATGACCTTGGGCTCCTGAGTTCCTGATCTACTTTCCAAATGCTAGTATGTATGGGAGGTGTCCGGGACGGAACCCAGGGCTCCCTGCCAGCCCAGCCTGAGCCGTAACTATGACCGGTTGGTTGGTTTTCAGGCAAGATCTCACTATGTAATTATGGCTGGCCTAGAAGTCTCTATATAGACCAGGCTGGCCTTGAACTCACAGAGATTAAAGGTGTGTGTCACCATGCCTAACTGGCCCCATTTGTTTTTGGAGTTACAGTCTTCCAAGGCAGCCCAGGCTAGCCAAAACTTGTCATCCTCCTGCTTCAGCCTGGAATGGTTGCTTACATGCCATCGAACCCAAGGCTTTGAAGGTCCTTAGCTCGATAGTTTCTTGTTACTAGAGAAATGGACAGAGTCTCCAGGCTCTGGGTTAGGGATGTGGATAAGTAGAGGTCGCTGTCCCGTCTGCCCCACTCACAGTGTAGTGTGTTCGCCTGAGACACAAACATTCGGACTTTCTTTTTTTTTTTTTTTTTTTTTTTTTTCGGAGCTGGGGATCAAACCCAGGGCCTTGCGCTTGCTAGGCAAGTGCTCTACCGCTGAGCTAAATCCCCAACCCACATTCGGACTTTCAAACTGTGACAGGTCCTTCCTTTGTGCCTCAATGGAGCTGGACGATCTTGAGTCCCAGATCCACTTGAGGTACAAGACTTTACATAAAAACGAAATGAAGGCTGGGGAGGTGGCTGAAGAGAAGCACCCTTGGCACCCATGGAAAAAGCTGACTCTGTGGCCATATCCCAGTGCTGGGGCTATAGACACAGGAAAATCGCGGGGGCTTCCTGGCCAACCAGGCTAACTAAATTAGTGACTCGAAGCGTCAGTGAGAGACCCCATTTCAAAATATGAGGTAGAGAGCAGTTGGGTGTGGGCCCCTGTTCTCCGGCCTCCACACAAACAAACAGGTACGTACACACAAATCTCTTGTCAGTTAGTGCTGACCTCTTCTGTTAGTCCCAAGCATAGCTTCATGCTCTAGGAGCCTCTGGCTGTCAGGGGTCATGGCCTGTCACTTCCTCTGTGCTCCAGAGTCTGGGTGAGAAGGACGCCTAGGAAGCTGAGCAGACATCGTCGGGCATGACCCAGAACACCTGACTCTCGGGGCTTTGCCGCAGAAAGTGGGCAACAGGGGAGAGGAGAGACGGCTGAGTTGGGGCCAGCTATGCCAAGGGTGTCCTTGGGGAACTCATGGGTTCCCAGTACGTGGGAGCAGGACAGAGAGGGGACTTGAACCCATGCCAACCACACAATGGTTCTTTGATTCACCCGGCCCAGGCCATGGCATCCAGTGTGAGGGGTCAGGCCTCGGCCAAGGTCAGCACTATCCACCCTCTCCACTCTCTCCTTCAAGCTCCTGGTGAGAACACAGGGTCCTGTGCCCTGCCCCAACCTAGGAGCATCCTTGGGGGACTGCCAGGGACCAGGGCCAGCTCAGTATCCTCCCTCACTGGCACCAAATTGTGAGGGAAAAGGTGGTTTCTGCAGTCAGTGGCTCTGCTCTGCTGGTCTCCACTGTATGGCACCAAGACAGTCGGGGAAGATGTCACGCAAAGAGGTCTGGAGCGGACGGAAGGGTTGGGGAGAACGTTTCAGAAAACCCAGTGCCCCCTATGGCACCACCACCCACATCTTCCAGTTATAAATTAATTTCTCTGTGTGTTTTTAAAATACACATATTTTATACGTATGGGTGTTTTACCAGAGTGTCTGTATACCATGTGTATGCAGTAGCAGAGGAGGCCAGAAGAGGGAGGCAGATCCCCTGCAACTGGAGTTATACCCAGATCCATGTGGGTATCAGGAACTGACCCCCAGCTCTCTGGAAGAGCAGCCACCACTCCTAAGTGCTGAGCCACATCTCCAGGCCTTTATATATTTTGTTGTCTAAATCGTGAGCTGTGCAAGGACAGGAGTAGGTTAGCATTGGTCACTGGGATTCCCCAACACCCTGTGTCACAGAGTGTGCCACAACTAGCTATAGGGATAAGAGGACAGCTTTTCAGTAGTCCGGTCTCCTACCACATTGCATCCCTAGGTTAGAACTCAAGCTTTCAGGCTTGGCTGCAAGCGCCTTTTCCCTTTAAGACACCTTTTTTGCTGCGATGGTTATTTTGAGGCAGGGTCTCCCCTTGTAGCTCTGACTAGCCTTGAACTCACAGACATATGCCTGCCTCTGTCTCCCAAGAGCCCACCAAGCCAGGCCGTTAAGCTAGCCTATTCTGACTGTTTCTTAGAATCTTTCAGGCCTGTGCTCTCTATGTAAACCAGATTGACCTTGAACTTGTAGCCCTGTAGGTGCTGGGATTCCAGGGTATGCCTCCTGCCTGGTGATTTTTTTTTTCCTTGGATGTGTGATGCCAGAAGACACCAGGTGTCCCCCTCTCTCACATTTGGCCTTAGGCCTGTGAGACAAGAGTCTCTCACTGAGGTTGGAGCTAGAGTGGCCAGCCAGCTCCAGCAATCCTCCTGTCCCCACCCCCACAGTCCTGGGACTACAGGAATTCTTGCCCCACATTGACTTTTTACATAGATGCTGGAGATTTGAACTCAGGTCTTCCTGTTTATGTAGCCATCAGTCTTTTTTTTTTTTTTTTGGTTCTTTTTTTCGGAGCTGGGGACCGAACCCAGGGCCTTGCGCTTCCTAGGTAAGCGCTCTACCACTGAGCTAAATCCCCAGCCCCCAGTCTTAACCCCTGAGCCATCCTCTAAACTCTGGATTTGGCTTGGTTTTTCCTTCTTTGAGTCACGGTCTCAGGTAGCCTAGGCTAGCCTCCAATTCCCTATGTAGCAGAAAATGGCCTTGAACTCTTGATCCTCCTGTCGGTCATTACCTTCTGAGAGCTGGAAATGGCAGGTGTGCCCCATCATGCCGGTCCAGGGCTCTGCGCATGCTGGGAAAGCACTCTACCCACTGAGCTAGCTAGAGGCGACCTCAACTACAGTTTGACTCATTCTGTCATTCTGAAGCCCTAGCTGGCCTCAAACTCACAGCGATCCTCCTGCTTCAGCCTCCTAAAGGCTGGAACGGTAGGTACAAGTTTTTAAACAGTTTGGAGCAGCATGGGGACACCCTTTGCAACCATGGGTGGGTACTGTCAGAGTGAAGGTTAGGCAGGAGGCTAAAGAGACCAGATGGCAACCTCAACGCCATGCTTAGCCCAGAATTCCAGACATACTCCAGGTGGGACCTCTCACCTGTACCCCAGAGATCCCCAAAGGAACACTGAACACCTGGAGGTGTGCACCTCCCAGAACATGCCCTCCGGACCACAGTTTATGACCTGACCCCATTGTGGGTTGTTCTTCCTAGACAACTGTCTGGTTCCCAGATGGGACATAGCCTGCCCCCGGTGGCCACCCCCGCGCAGGCCCGGGCCCTGCGCCTCGGGGACACGTCCGTCCCGCTGCGCCCCGCCCCGCCCGCCGCCGGCCCCGCCCGCCCTGGGCTTTTATAGGCCGAGGCGTCTGCACTCGCTGAGTCCCCGCTGCTGCCCAACACTCGCCATGCGTCCTGGGGCACTGTGGCCGCTGCTTTGGGGAGCCCTGGTCTGGGCGGTGGGATCCGTGGGCGCCGTGATGGGCTCGGGGGATTCTGTGCCGGGTGAGTGGGGCTGGGCGGAAGGGGCGGGCGAGCGGGCCACCCACGTGGCCTGAGGAATGCGGCAGGGGGATGTCTGGGGTGTGCTTGGCTGGGTGGGCGAGTGCGGGGCTCCACGCCTCCAACCTCAAAAGAGGACTGACATTTATTTATTGAGCTCTTACTGTTTACATGCTTTCCCATGAGTCCACAGAACAGCCAAAGCTTGTGGGTACTTTTTCCTCCCCGTTTTCAGGATAGGTAAACTGAGGCTCAGGGTCATGAACCTTTTAAGTGACATAGTAGGTGGCTCCTTATCCCCTAGAGAAACATCTCTGGTTGGCTGGACCTGCTATAGCCACTTAGGCAGAGGGTTTCAGGATTGCCTGGATGAAATGTCTCAGGTGGAATGGTGTACCTGCATCTGGTTGGGAGAGCTCCAGTCTCAGTATCCCTTTTTGTAAAGCCTTTGCTGAGGTGCCCGGTAAGGTCCACGGAAGGCATTCGGCAGTATCCCTTGAGCAAGAATGAGTTCTGATGGGGGGTGGGTGTGCAGCTATCCTCATTTAAGAGTGAAGAAAGCTGAAGGTTCTGTGTTCTAGCCCCTACCAGCCCAGCAGGGCTGCTGGCCTCTGAGGGAGCCAAGCCCCCTCCCCTAGGGCCGCGTCCCCCCGTCCCTGTCCCAGGGGAGTGAGCTCACGCAGAGGGAATGTTCCCCAGTTGGAGTGAGTAAGAGGCGGGTCAGGCGAGGGGGGGCTGCAGGCCAGGGGCTCGACTGTCCTGGGCACTGTCTAGACAGAGGGCAGAGGCGGGAAGCCAGTGCAGGCCCACAGACCCTCACATGCCGAGGGCCTGGCATTTGAAGGGGCTGGGCAGGGTGCCAGTTCTCAGGCCTGGAGGCCAGGCGGGAGTTGGTGGTGGAGCACTGGGGTGCGGCTCAGAGGAGAAGAGTTCCCTACATAGAAGAGCTCAGGCCACAACCGTGACTTTCTGCCCCTTCTTCCTGAGTACAGGGGTACAGGGCTTTTGTGATGACTATGGACATCCATGAATTGGCCGGGGCATTAGATCTGGGGTGTTGGGGGTTGGTTAGGAGTTTGCTCCACAAAGAACATGCATAAGGGAAAATTCTTAGGTAGGGATGGGGTCTGGAGCCTCCCTCCTCTTCCTCCTCCTCCTCCTTTGGAATAGGTGGTGTGTGCTGGCTCCAGCAGGGCAAGGAGGCCACCTGCAGTCTGGTGCTGAAGACACAGGTCAGCCGGGAGGAGTGCTGCGCTTCCGGCAACATCAACACAGCCTGGTCCAACTTCACCCACCCGGGCAATAAAATCAGCCTGCTAGGATTCCTGGGCCTTGTCCACTGCCTACCATGCAAAGGTGAGGCTATGGGGGCTCTTGACGGTGGAGTGAATGGGGCACTAGGGAGGGGACCCTGCCCTCAGAGAGGGTCACTGATGCCCTGGGCCCGAGGCTTGAAGAGGCTCTGAGAAGCCCTCTGTTTCCTGCCTCACCTGGTGGGGAGGAAGGAACTTAGCCTGAAATCCTGACTGGCACTTAGGCTACGTCCCCCACTGTTACCCTCATGGGTCCCTGAGTGCCACCAATTTTTCGTAGCTAATATGCCTGGGGTGGCAATGCTTTATTCTGAGACACGCCACCGCAGCCCTGCTCAGAAGAAGGAGCAGCCCAGGGACCCTCTGCCTTGGAGGAAGCATTGACAGAGGCACCCCAGGCCTCTCTGTGCTCGAGGCTGAACCAGCAGGCATGAAATCTAGGGTTCGGGTGGTAATTAGGAGCTCCCCGGGTGGAGCCCATAAGGAAGAGGGCACTGGGTCTAGGGCTAGTCTCTAGGGGCTGGGGTGCCAAAGCTTACCCAGGAGGAGGCTGGGGAGTACTGCAGACCTAAAGGCCCAGCCCGGGAGCCTGCATTGGCCTCAGGGATAGGATTAATTTCTGATCAGCCCGGCTGTGTCTGGCCACATTCCCCTCTGCCATACTCCCCTCCTCCAGACCCCACCTCTAACTTCTGGGAAGAGGAGGGATTTCAAGAAATGCCTGACCTGAGGGCCTGATTGCCCTCCCAGCCTCCTCTGGCCCCCGGGACAGGGATGGGAATTGGCCCCCCTCCTTTTCCTTTCTTTGATTTCTTAAAGCTAGAGGATCAGTCACGGATGTATGGTGGGTGGGCCCTGTGAAGGTGTCCAGGTGTGACCTTGGAATGTGGGTCTCCCCAGCTTTTTTACACGGGGAAAAATCAAAGCCAGAGGGTTCAGGAGCTGTTTCAGACCCACAAGTACCCGAACTGGGAGAGGGAGAGTTGTCAGTTCTGATTCTGGCATGAAGCGCTCAAGCTAGGATGTTT
The DNA here is from genome assembly GCF_021556685.1 of Rattus norvegicus. NCBI lineage: Eukaryota > Metazoa > Chordata > Mammalia > Rodentia > Muridae > Rattus > Rattus norvegicus. The sequence goes on along the minus strand of NC_141540.1, from coordinate 15,195,700 downwards.
TGGGTCTCCTTGTACTCATAGCTGTAAACATCCTCAGTTTACCCATCTGTAAAATAGTGGCTGAGCAATATATTAAAAGGGACACGTGGCCAGGAGTGGTACATGGCAGATTCCCAGCACTTGGGTAATAGAGACAGGATGATCAAGAGTTCAAGGCCAGCCCTGGCTACAAAGCAAGTTTGAGTAGCCTAGGCTACTTGAGACCATCTCAAAAGAACAAAATGAAGACTGTGTAGCTAGGTGGGAACACCAACACATAATTTTGTCTAGGTGAGCCTCCGTTTCCCCACCTGAGACATAAGGATGGGTGGGATGAACCCCTCCCCCATATCTCTTTGGGGAGGTCCTAGTGGAAACCCGCAGTGCACACCCAGTCATTGTGCATTACGGTGCGGTGCGCCTAGACTCCAGTGACACGTGGGAACCCCACTCGTGTGTGCTCTGTGTCCTCAGATTCTTGCGACGGAGTGGAGTGCGGCCCCGGCAAGGCGTGCCGCATGTTGGGGGGCCGTCCACACTGCGAGTGCGTGTCCAACTGCGAGGGGGTTCCCGCGGGCTTCCAGGTCTGCGGCTCTGATGGCGCCACCTACCGGGACGAATGCGAACTGCGCACCGCGCGCTGTCGCGGACACCCAGACCTGCGCGTCATGTACCGCGGCCGCTGCCAAAGTAAGAGCGGTGACCGTGGGGTGGCCGGGCCGAGGAAGCAGGCAGGACCAGAGGGGCGGGGCTGGGGAGAGGAGGCCAGGGAGGCACCTCAAGCCTAGGAAAGGCGGAGCCTGGGAAAACATAGGGCAGGCCGAGGGGCGGAGTCTAGAGAGGGCGGGGCCTGACAAAGGCAAGATCGAGGTAAGGCCTGCTGGGGGCGTGGCCTAGGGAGGGTGTGACCACGTAGGGGCGGGGCCTGGAGTAGAGGGGGCCTGGGATGAGATGAGTCTACTCCAGGACAAGGCCTGGAAGGGGCGGGACTTAGATAGTTTGGGGCGTGGCCTGCACTGAGGTCAAGCCAGAAGTTGGCAAGTGGGCTCTATCCAGTTGTTGCCCAAGTCCATCCCTAGCCTGAAGAAGGGGAGGGGCCACGCTGGGGGCACTTTACGGACACCACTCCTTGCTGATGCTAAGGAGGCGGGGCCTGAGGGAGGGGCAGGGCTATGCAAAACTGTAGGTCAAGTCAGGTGCGTGCCAAAGAAGGCAGGCAGGCTGCAGAGATTCAGCGCGGGCTCCTGTTTAGCACCAACTCTCGGGCGTGTCCAGGAGCAGGACTGTGCGCGGCAGCACGTAGCGTGCCCTGCGGGCCAGCGTGCCCTTGCAAGTGCTGACGCGCGGGAGAAGCTGTGCAGCCACCGGGAAGAGGCTTGTGATGGATTGAGGGGGAGAATGTGGGTGTAGCCGTGGAGGCAACCTGATGGGTGGAGCTTGGTAGAATGGGGCAGGATTTGACAACTGAGGCTGTCATTCTGGGGGCGGGACTTCTCTGGAGGGCGGGGCTTAGCAGTTGTCGGGGGGGGGCTTGTGTTCTGGGGCGGGGCTTAACAGAGGTGAGTGGTGCTTGTCTAGTGGATGGATCTTGACAGCAGGGTGGGGCTAGTGTCCCAGGGCGGGGCTCGAAGAGTGGCGGTGCGTTTATGTCCTAGGAGTGGGGCTTTCAGGTGAAGTCTTTGTCTGAGGGTAGCTGGACTCACAGGGAGGAGACACCATCCTGCACCTGACCCACCCTCTCTCCGGCCTTCAGAGTCCTGCGCTCAGGTAGTGTGCCCGCGCCCCCAGTCGTGCCTTGTGGATCAGACTGGCAGCGCACACTGCGTGGTGTGTCGCGCTGCACCCTGCCCAGTACCTCCCAACCCTGGCCAAGAACTCTGCGGCAACAACAACGTTACCTACATCTCGTCGTGTCACTTGCGCCAGGCCACTTGCTTTCTGGGCCGTTCCATTGGAGTTCGGCACCCGGGCATCTGCACAGGTGAGAGACGTGGGGTGGGTGGGTCTGGCCATCTGGTCCACCAAGGGATGGTGCACCATCCTCACTCTTGTCCCCATCCCTGTAGGTGGCCCCAAAGTACCAGCAGAGGAGGAAGAGAACTTCGTGTGAGCTGCAGCCACTGGGCCTGGTATTTAAGGCCGTCCTGATTTTTATTTATTATTACAGAAAATATTCTAATTTATGTCACATGGACATTCCCCAAACCTAGCCTGGAACCACTTGGGGATCCCCTAGGATCCTGAGCACATATCACAGGAACTGAAGGAAGATTTTGTAAGAGTTGGTATATGCCGTCACCGGGTACTGGGATCCAAGTTAGCACCCCAGACACCTGCTGCCCAGGGAGGGCTGCTTCGTGGAGACCCCCTGATTTGATCTCCCCACCTGCTTTCTAGGCTGGCGCTATCTCAGGCCACAGCTGACGGTAGTGTGTCCACCTCAATTGGTGTTTGCATGTGGCCGGTCTCAGACCAGAGCAGGCAGCATCGGGTCAGAGAAACACTGGGTTCATTCCTGTTCAGTCCACTTGGGGTGAGACCTGGTAGAAACATTGGGTTGTGGCTGACTCGCAAGCCCAGGAGAACCTGTGGACACCAGGATTCACTCTAGCACCAACTGCCCTGTTCCCTGGACACCCACATTAGCTTTTACCCAGCCCCACTTGTCACCAAGCACATGCTGTTTTGTCTCACCCATCACCCTGACAGCTGCCACTGAAAATTACCCACCCGTGCCTTCAGGGAAACCAAAGAGGGGAGTGAGAGTTCAGTAGGTAGAGTGCTTTCCAAGCATTCACAACGTCCTGGGCTCTGTCCCCAGCACCACATAAAACAGACATGTTGACTCAGGCCTGTTATCCCAGCACTTGGAAAGTAGAGGAAAGAGGATCAGGAGTTCGAGTTCATCTTTGGTCACACTGTGAGTTCAAGGCCAGCCTGAGCTACCTTATCTTTGAAAAAAGAAAAAAAAAAAAACCCTTAAAAAGGAAGACAAGATGTCAGACCACAACAGAAGACCCTGGGAAGGTGCACAGCCCTCCAGTTTGGGGGCAAGGAGTTCCCAGAGTCTTTCTTACCACTCTCCAGTTCTCAGCTGTGCCTTTCTTATAATGTTCCCCAAAGTGTCCTTAGCAGGAAGCTATGGTAGTCTCTCCTAGCCTGGAGTTCTGCCTCACCAAGGAAATAAAAGACAATAGAAACCACCATGTGTGACCAGCCTCTGACTGCCTCCTTCCTCTGAACCTGGGACTAGGGTGGAGCGTGGGACCATCTAGGAAAGCTTTCTCACGGTCAAGGACCCCTGGGAAACATGGAGGCAAGTGGACGGGAGGGAAGGGAAGTGCGCCCTCTGGAGGCCTGGAGGTACAAAGACAAGAAGGCCCTAAGATGGCAACTTGTCCAGGGCTCAGGAATGAAGGTTTGAACTCAAACCAGGGAATGATCGCCAATAAGATGCTGAGGCTAGGAAGTCAGGAGTACAGTTATAACTTTCTGGGTTTTTGTCCTCATTACATACATTAGTGGAGTTAGTCACGATCCATAAGGGGATAGAGCAGGTGCAAAGGCCCAGGAGACACTCAGAATGGGGACTAGACTTCAGGAGGGGGCAGCGTACAGGATCTTGGTTACAAGGGTGACTGTGTGGATTAAGGGGGCTCCTGGAGTTGACCACATATCAAGCCAGAAGCCATGTATCTAGTTAGCCAGCCGTCTGTACAGCTGTTCATTTAGGATGAATGCCTGTAGCCCAAGCCCCAGGTCCTCAGGGTTTTAGGGCCAAGTCAGGGAATATTCCAGATGTGAGCCAACGGGCACTGGTTGTCATTCATTTCTGCCCCAGTAGGGGGCTGAGACTCAAACAGCCCTCAAAGAGCATCCCATTGAACCGGGGGTTGGACTTGCTCGAACCACATCCCAGATCCAGCTCACAAATGCTGACACTTGAGTGTAGACATCCGGAGTTTTGGGGTCACCACACCAGAGGCCTGAGAAAGATACAAGGCCATGGGCCCTGTTTCCACAGACCAAGGGCCCCCCAGAGTCTGCCTGGAGTGAAAAAAGTTTGAGGTTAAAATTGTTCTTCAGGTCTTGTGTCCCCCCAAAAGGAGTCTCTTATAAGCAGACAGGTCTGTGGTTTTTGCATATGCACAGCCTACGTAGCTGTGTGCAACAGCCCTCTGGTAGGTCTCCCCAAGAAGCTGAAGTTTTCCTTAGGTCTCAGCTCCTAGCCTGTACTTTTAGCGTTCCTCAGTATTCACCCTAAAACCCCCAACTCACTGACTTGTCTCACTGTCATAATTGCTATGTACAAATTGCTATGTCATCTTTATGAGCCCAGGCCTGGGAGAGAAATGTTGGCGCCCCCTACTGGACATGCCTCCTATGTTTAGACATACACCTCCAGGACATATTTGTGCAGGATACAGGCTGCAGAAGTCAAAGTAACTCTGTATGACTCCCAATCATCCCGCGCTTTCCTGGGCCTCAATTTTTCCGTCCAATCCAACATTAATGGGACTCAAAGGTAGCCTGCTTCCAACTCTGACCTCTTCTGTGGGCCTCGGTTTCCCCATATGGTAAACAAGGGTGGCGTGGAATCATACCGAGCAGAAACCACGCCGCCGGCGGTCCCCACTGTGGGTACAGAGCATGGCAGGACTCAGCTGGCCCTGCCAGGAGCTGTTGCAGACGCTCAGGTCTAGTATGCGCACCTCGACTTCCATCAGCCCAGGTGGAGGCTCCTCAAAGTCAGACACGGAGCCCCAGCCAGATACGCGGCACCGGGTGCCCGCCACGGGAGGCTTAGCTCCTCTCCGAGGCAGTCGCAATAGCCTCACAGCGGGACCCAGCACAGCAGAGCCATTCAGCTGCAGGAAGAGTGCTAGATTCAGTGTCACCCACCCTCGTACCCAACTCGTCACCCTTCTCCCACCTTAGTGTCCCTGTGGTGTCAAGAACCAGTAACAGCTGTGGTCCACCCGCCATCAGACTGCCTCCTACCACACCAGACAACTCCATCACGAACCAGGGATATGACCTTCCACCCATCTCTCAGCATCCTCCTCGCTTCTGAGCCCTCCATAACTCCCATTGTCCTTGGGGTGAAGGCTCCTGGCCCACTGGTGAGTCCACCTCCCTTTAGAGTTTCCCAGCTCGTGTACCTTCCCATTCAGCCTCAGTTTAGACATCACTTCCTTCAGGGGGCCTCCCAAGCTCCGAAGTGCAAACAAGCACCTCGGGGCCCCTGTGCACCCAGTTAGCTGTGCAGCTTTGATTGGGTGACTGCCTGGGGCCTCAGCCCAGTCTCCTGCCACTCAGCTGGCGGATGTGGAAAAAGTGACCAGACTCAGGACTGGCGCATCTCAATGCACCTCTACCTCAGTTTCCCCATTTCCCAGCCTCAGTTTCTTCACTTGTACTGGAAGTCAGATGATTCTAAGGGGTCCCAGCCCCCCAGCCTCTGGTTGTGGAAACCCTCATTCCCTCCCTTTTTGTCCTACAAAAACTACCACACCCTGAAGCTCACAGTCCAAGGAGGGCTTGGGAAGGTACCTGTAGGCCAGCTCTAGGACACACCCTTGAGAAACAGAACCCAGGGGTTCTTGGCTTTGGTTTTTGTTCTGACAGGTGGAAGTCATGGAGAGTTTGGGGCAGTAGAGATAGCTGTGTAACAGGATTCAGGGGTTCCAGGTTCTACCAGCCATTTTCAAATAGAGTTCGGGGACCCTAGGCATGGGCTCCTTAGCATGCAAAAATGTCCAGGCTGGTTGAGGTAGCACTCGAAAGGGAGAGGCAGGCAGATCTCAGTGAGTTTGAGTCCAGACTGGTCTACAGAGTATTTCAGGACAGCCAAAGCTCCATAGTGAGATCCTTCTTGAAAAGAAAGGAAAGGAAAAAGAAAAGAAAGAGTTCGTCCTCAACCCCACCCATAAATTAAATGAAGACCTCAGAGATCAGATGGGTCCTGGTCTGCCAGTCGCCCTCCTGCAGCTCAGCTCACCCTTAGCAGGCAGATGTCATTGGCCTGTGTGGTCGGCTCAAAATCAGGATGGCTGACAACAGCCGCAATGCCAAATACCTGTTGTGTGGGCTCCGGGGTGAGCAGGGCATGGGCCCCAAGCACCACCAGGCCAGTGGAGGGGTCCCTGCGGGCAAACAGGAAGAGCAAAGTCATCAAGAGTGCCCTGAAGTCATGAGTGCATAGACCCCTCCGTCCCCAGGTTTACAGTCCTCTCCCAGTACAGCAGCCTCCAGTCCTTGCAATGTTACCTTTCAGAGTTATAAAAATGCACATAAACACAATACAACCTTATTAGTTATAATTCTTAATTCCATAGTACTATTTTGTAGTAGTGAGTATAAAACTAAAAACCCCGGGGGCTGGAGAGATGACTCAGAGTTCTTGAGTTCAATTCCCAGCAACCACATGGTGGCTCACAACCATCTGTAATGAGATCTGATGCTCTCTTCTGGTGTGTCTGAAGACAGTGACAGTGTACTCACATACATAAAATAAATAAATAAATCTTATTTTAAAAAGAAGTTGGGGCTGGGGATTTAGCTCAGTGGTAGAGCGCTTACCTAGGAAGCGCAAGGCCCTGGGTTCGGTCCCCAGCTCCGAAAAAAAAAAAAAGAACCAAAAAAAAAAAAAAAAAAAAAAAAAAGAAATTAAGGGGTTGGGGATTTAGCTCAGCAGTAGAGCACTTGCCTAGCAAGCACAAGGCCCTGGGTTCGGTCCCCAGCTCCGAAAAAAAGAAAAAAAAAACAAAAAACAAAAAACAGAAGTTAAAAATAAATAAATCTTAAAATATATATATTTATAAATAAAACCGTCAGGTTGGGGGTTTAGCTCAGCGGTGGAGCGCTTGCCTAGCAGGCGCAAGGCCCTAGGTTCGATCCTCAGCTCCGGAAAAAGAAAAAAAAAGAAAAAAGAAAACCGTCAAGATTCTCACGAAGCAAGTGCTCTAACTGATCACAACCCCAGCCCTTCACTGGGGAATTCTAGGCAGGGGCTCCACCCCTAATCACACCCAGCCCCTCACTGGGGGATTCTAGACAGAGCCCCATGCCCATGACCACGCCCCCAGCCCCTCACTGAGGGATTCTGGGTGGTGGAACTCACAAAGGGGTAACAGCTCCAGACTCTGGGGAATTCTATGTGGGGCTCCATTCCTGAGCCACATTCCAGTTAGGGGCTCTACTATTCAACTCCAATCCTACAACTATCTGTCTGTCCGTCCATCCATCTGTCTGTCTGTTGAGACATGGTTCCAGATTAACTGAGCTTCAATTTTCCGTCCCCCTGACTCAGCCTTCTGGCTAACTGGAATTCCCAGACTGTGCTGTCGTTCCCAGCAGTTAGTCTGAGTCCAAACAGTAGCACACTTTGCTTGTTTGAAGATGATCACAGTTATTATATTTGATTGTTATCACCAGAAGTGCCGGGGGCGGGGGCAGAGAGTTGGTCCTGTCTGTGTCACATCCTGGCTTCCTGATGGCCTTAAGTTTATCCCTCAGTGGCCCCAGCATGTCACCTGTCACTGAAGCAATGGGCAGCTGACAGCACCCAATGGGCATGGAACAAGAAGCCTCCACAATGGTGATGGCCCTCGAAGTTCACAGAGGCCATGTAGGGCCGGGCATGTGGCTTCACCTCATGGCCTCCAACAATGTGGGATCCGCAGCAACCTGGGGTAGTAGGTACAGCAATGTGAGAGGCAAGGATAGGTAGATCAAGGCCAATCGAGAACAGCCCTGGCAGGGAGTAGAGGTGGAGGCTGGGCTGAGAGGAAGGGGTAAACATAGAGGGAGGCCCCCGGGAAACAGGCAGGGGGATCTCTGTGGGTTCAAAATCAAACTGGTCTACACGGAGAGTTACGGGTCAGCCAGGGTTATGTGATGAGACCTTGCCTAAAGTGTGTAAGTGTGTGTGTGTGTGTGTGTGTGAGAGAGAGAGAGAGAGAGAGAGACAGACAGACAGACAGACAGACAGACAGACAAAGAGACAGACAGAGACAGAGAATGCAACACTCATGCAAGGTGCACACAGCCCTAGGCACCCTCAGCACCCCATAAGCTAGATGTGCACCAGCACACATGCTATTTCGGAACTCTGCAAGCAGAGGCAGGAGGGTCAGGAACTAAGGGTCATTTCCCTTTTCAGCTACACAGCTATTTCAAGGTGCCTGGACCACAAGCAACCCTACTTTCATTAAAACAGGTGGAAGTGGTCAGGTGATGGTGCACACATCTTTTAATCCCAGTCCTTGGGAGGCAGAGGCAGGTGGATCTCTGTGAGTTCAAGGCCAGCCTGGTCTACAGAGAGTTCCAGTACAGCCAGAGCCACACAGAGAAACCCGTCTTGAGCAAAAAGACAGGGAGGCAGGCAGGCAGAAAGATAGACAGACAGACAGGGATGGATGGATAGATAGATAGACAGACAGACAGACAGACAGACAGACAGATAAGATAGACATATAGACAGATAGACAGGGATGGATAGATAGACAGACAGACAGGGAAGACTGGATGGATAGACAGACAGATAGACAGACAGACAGAGATGAATAGGGTAGACAGACATGGATGGATGACAGACAGACAGACAGACAGACAGACAGACAGACAGGAGAGAGCAAGAACAGGAGACCCATTGGCCCAGTGAGATGGCTCAGTAGGTGAAGGTGATTACTACCAAGCTTGATGGCCTAAGTTCTATCCCAGAGACCCATATGGTAGAAGGACAGAATTGACCCCTGCAAGTTTCCCACTGGTTGCATCAAGCACCCAAGACATGTACCCTCTCAAAATAAATTAATGGAAATAAATAAACGTAATTTTAAAAAATAGGAGGCTTGGAGAAACGGTCTGTTATTTAAAACCCCTGGCTGGTTTTACTGAGGATTTAGATCCCAGCACCTACATGGTCGGGCCAACTAACTGTAAATTCCAGGGGGATCTCACGCCACCTGCTGGTCGCTCCAGGCACAGCGTGCACGCAGGCATACAGGCAAACTACTAGTACACACAAAAATAAAAACTGAACGGAAGAGCAAGGAAACCAAGACTCCACAACCTTGTACCTGAGGTGGCTGGGACCCCTCGCACTCCCGCCCACGCCTCCTGGTTCAGCAGTTAGAGTACATGCGGGTCCTGGAAGCCTGGTCACCTTGGGTAGGGTCTAACGGCCATGTGGAGTTCTCACCAGGGAGCCACAGGAGCTGGGTCAGGGCAGTCGCTACGACCAGCGTCAGGCAGTCCCGGCCTCCTCCTGTCCCAGGCACCATGACTGTGGAGGACGGTATCTCCTCTTCCTGTCAAGGTCTGCAGGTGCAGGAGGCACAGTCACCCAACGGTCCCGTCCAGAAAGTAGTTATGGGTCTGTGGTCTGTGGTCTGTGGTCAGAAGGGCTGAACGCATGTCATTTGCTACTGTCCCTCAGACCTTCTCAGGGTCCGGCCATCCTGGAAGCATCAGTCCTGCTCATCTGTCACCCCTGGCCAGGTGCCCTGGGGCAAGCACCTTGACCCTTGACCTCATCTTCCCCACCTTAGGCCAGTGAGGACAATAAAGCTAGTTCTTTGGGGAGGGCTGAGTTTGGCTGCCTTTCCTACATTTATTGAGTTCCTACTGTGTACCATACTTCCTTGGAAGAAATAGGGCCGCAGCAGAGTGACTCGAAGGTCTGGAGTCCCATCAGGATATGTGCTGGGCTTGGGTTTCCTCATGGTGGGGACCTTTGGGAAAGAAAGTTCAGTTTCTTTTCAGGTAGCCGAGGCTAACCTCTAATTCAATATGCACCTTGAACTAGCTATCCAGCTGAGAATGGCTTTGAACTCCTACCTCTCCCGCCTCTACCTTCCAAGTGCTAAGACCACGGACCCACGTGAGGTAGGAATTCCCTTGGGTGTGGGGTGGAGTCTGGAGTACACACAGGCTGCGCTTGCACTGCTCCATGTTTGTTAGCCAGTCTGCTACAGGCTTGCCCCAGTTGTCCTGGAGGAGCCACCTCAGGGCTGACTCATATGTTGGGTGCTTAGAGCAGGGAGTGGGCAGATGAGCCTGATGAACTCAGGAGGCACAATGCTGATCAGGCCGTGAGGTTCCCTGACAGCTCCAGGTCAGCAAGGTCATGCTCCAGGAACTCCCACGAAGGTCCTTCCATCCCGTACTGAGGGTGCAGGATCTGCACCATAGACCCTGGAGGGAGCCTCAGGAACAGTGTGCTGAGAGCCAGGGCTCAGGAAGGTGGTGGTGACCAGACAACGGGGTATAAGTGGGGATGGAGGGACCCCAGATAAAGAGGAAGACAGAGACAGAGACAGAAAGAGAGACAGGGGGCTGGAGAGAGGGCTCAGTGGTTAAGAGCACTGACTGCTCTTCCAAAGGTCCTGAGTTCAAACCCCAGCAACCACATGGTGGCTCACAACCATCTGTAATGGGACCCAATGTGCTGGTGTGTCTGAGGACAGTGGCAGTGTGCTCATATGTAATAAATAAATCTTTTTAAAAAAAGAAAGAGAGACAGGGACAGAGACAGACAGAGACAGGGAGAAACAGAGACAGAAAGAGAGACAGAGACAGAGACAGGGAGAAATAGAGACAGAAAGACAGAGACAGAGACAGGGAGAAACAGAGACAGAAAGAGAGACAGAGACAGAGACAGGGAGAAATAGAGACAGAAAGAGAGACAGACAGAGACAGGGAGAAACAGAGACAGAAAGAGAGACAGAGACAGAGACAGGGAGAAATAGAGACAGAAAGAGAGACAGACAGAGACAGACAGAGACAGAGACAGAGGAAGAAAAGAGAGTAACAGAAAGAGACGGAGGCAGAGTGAGACAGATGGAGGAGAAGACAGGGACAGAGAGAGGACAGGAAGAAAGCCAAACCTGAAGATGATGTACACCATTAGTCCCAGCTCTCTGGAGACACTGGAAGATGGGTCTCTGAGTTTAAAGCCAGTCTGCTTTACAGAGTGAGTCCTTGCCAAAACAAAACAAAACAAAACAAAACAAAACAAACAGAACGAGGGTCTGGGAAGAGGTCTCAGCACTTAAGAGCACAGGCTCCTCTTCCAAAGGACCGGGCTGTGGTTAATGGCACTGACACAGTGGCTCACAATAGTTTGTAACTCCTGTTGCAGTGGATCTGTCGCCCTCTTCTGGCTCCTCTGGGTACTGCATGCATGTGGTACATAGGCACAAGAAATGGTTCATAAATAACAACTCATAAATAAAATAGAGACAAAGACAGAGATAAAGACAGATATACAAAGAGACAGAGTGAAGGAAAGTCAGTGGCCATGACAATGACATAGAGTGGAACGGTGTGTGAAGCAGGCCGGGCGTGGGGGTGCATGCCTTTAGCCCGAGCGCTGAGGCAGAAGGGGATCTCTGAGTCCAAAGCTAGCCAGGTTTATAGCGTGAGTTCCAGGACAGCCAGGGCTATCCAAAGAAACCGTGTCTTGGGGAAAAATCACACAGCAAGTGAGGGCAAAGTTCAGGCTGAAGACTGGGGAGCCCTGGTGCTTTTCCGTTTCCTTCCGCTTTGGTGAACAGTTGTGAAACCATCTTGCGTTCACCTCAACTGTCAACTGCCAAGCTCTCAGCGGCCCTCAGGAACCCCGTACTGGCTTGAGAAATCCAGAAAGGTCTTCCATCTTTGTTCTGGGTCATCTGGGAACCCTGTGAGATATTAATTAATTTACTAATTGACTGGTTGGTTGTGTGTGTGTGTGTGTGTGTGTGTGTGTGTGAGAGAGAGAGAGAGAGAGAGAGAGAGAGAGAGAGAGAGAGAGAGAGACTATATGTATGTAAAAAGACCCAGTGAAGGCATTTCAGCAGCTTTGACAATGAGAAATGGTGCATGAGGGCTGGAGAGATGGCTCAGTGGTTAAGAGCACTGACTGCTCTTCCAGAGGTCATGAGTTCAAATCCCAGCAACCACGTGGTGGCTCACAACCATCTGTAATAAGATCTGATGTCCTCTTCTGGTGTGTCTGAAGACAGCAACAGTGTACTCACATATAATAAATAAGTCTTAAAAAAAAGAGAGAGAGAGAGAAATGGTGCAAGAGGCTTGGCTTGGACACGCCCCCAGCTCACCAACCAGGGTGATGCTTCTCCATTTCCTGGGCTATCCTGGAAGCGGCTCTCTTCTTAGACAAGGACTCATGTAGCCAAGTTGCCCTCAAACTCACTATGTAGCCAAGGATAACCTCGAACCTTGATCCTCCACTTCCTGGGTGCTGAGGTGACAGATTCATAGAGTCCCATCCTCTTACTTCCATTTTTTTTTTTGTTTTAAATTAAAGAATACATACACATTCACATGTGTTGGTTTCACTATATAACAGCCCAGGCAGGCCTGGCACTTGTGGTGACATTAGAACAGGGAGAAAAGGCATGTGTCACCATGCCCAACTCCAGCAGTCCTTACTTTTTTAGTATTTTATTTAACTCGTATGCATGTTTCTGTGTTCGCGTGTGAACTCATGAACGTGGCGGCTGGAGAGCAACCTCAGCTGCCCTTCCATGCCATCTACCTGACTTTCTAGGGCAGGATCTCTCCCTGGTTTCAAACTTGCCAATTTGGCTAGGATGGCTGGGCAGGGAGCCCTGGGGCTCCTCCTGTCTCCACTTCCCCAGTGTTGTGCTTGCAGGTGTTTGTCACGTGGGGAGGGCTTAAACTCAGACCCACATGCTGGCACTGAAAGCCCTTCAAATCTTAACTCACTTGTTTGTTTAGGAGACAGAGAACGCTGTCTCTCTAAAGACAGAGTCCTGAGTTCCCAGTGCATACAGTAAGAGCTCAGGAGCACTCTCTAGGCTGGAAAGACAGGGGACGGAGAACAGCAAAGATACTAGCTGTCAGTTTGAGCACCTAATGCAGGCTCAGCAAAATGCAGCATATAGCCTGTCAGTAAAGTTTTTTTTTTTTTTTTTTTGTTCTTTTTTTCCGGAGCTGGGGACCGAACCCAGGGCCTTGTGCTTCCTAGGCAAGCGCTCTACCACTGAGCTAAATCCCCAGCTCCAGTAAAGTTTTATTGACACATAGTATATAGCCTATTGGTGTTGTTAAAGTTTGTTTTCATAAAGATTTATTTACATGCGAATACACTGTCCCTGGTCTTCAGACATTTCAGAAGAGAGCATTCCATTACAGATGGTTGTGAGCCACCTTGTGGTGGCTGGGAATTGAACTCAGGACCTCTGGAAGAGCAGTCCGTGCTCTTAACCACTGAGCCATCTCTCCGGCCCGTTGATAAAGTTTTATTGACACACAACCACTTCCACATATCTCCTCCAGCTCGTGGTAACACACCACCTGGCCAGCAATGCTGACAGTGTTTACTATCTGGCCTTTAATCTAAAAAGTTCCCCTGAACCTCAGTGTGTCCAGGTGAGGCGACACTGTTAACCCTCCAGCAGCCTGAGGTCGGGATGCGCAGACAGGTGGAAAGGTGAGAAACAGACACAGAAAGAATCACACACTGCTACAGAGCCGAGTCCAGATCCAAACCCAGGAAAGATGAGCAGGTGTGGTGGTGCCCGCCCGACTGAGTTAGTCGGTATTTCTGTGAGTTTCAGGCCAGCCTAGTCTACATAGTAATCTACATAGTTTCAAAAGAAGACAAAAGGAAGGTGGGTGGCTCCTACGGAAGACAGTCGGGGACCCTGGGATCTCCACGTGCACGCAAGATGAACACACGGTCTAAGAAAGCAAACCAAAGGACAACTACTCTATCACATAACCGAGTTTTCTGATGCATTCTCCCTGCTTTGCCCCAAGGCCCAGTGAGTGCCTAGGGCCAAGGGGCTGCAGTCCAGGCAGAAACACAGGAAGTCACATGGTGCATCCTCTGGGAGAGACAGGCCCTATGTCTTCCTACAGTGTCTCTCCAGTGCCCTGGGAACAAAGTCTAAGTTCACCCAATTCCCCTTTGCTCAGTCTAGCAGCATCATAGGGCTGACTAAACTCCTGAGTTCAATAGACCGTATCCAGACATTGGCCCAGGTTGGGCCCCCTGAAGGAGCTGAGCCCCTCAATCAGCTGCTGCTGTGGCTCGCCCGAGGTTCGGGGATCCCACGTGGGGCCCTAAACTGTATCTGGATTTCTTTCATCCCATGGAGAACTTAAGGTGACTGGGTCCGGGATCTCCGCGACGCTTTGGGGTGCAGCTGCGCGGTACGGGGCGTCTGCGGCCGGCAGGAGGCGCGCGCGGGCGCACGGGGTGCAGGGAGCGCGCAGAAGCGGCGCGCACACGAGCCCACCCGGCCGCGCCCGGACAATACCCGGCGCGCTGGGGACGATGCCCGCCCCGGTGCCGCCCCCGCGCCGCACAACCCCGGCCGCCAGGCCCTAGAGTCGGCCCTGCCCCGTGCTGCACCGCCCACGGACCTCGCGGGAGATGGAGTGAGTACCCGGCCGCGCGCTCTCTGCCGCCCCAGGCCCCCAACGGGGAACCGGGAGGCGACCCGGGGAGACCGTGCCCAGCTGCAAAAGGGAAGGATCGAGCTGGGCCGCGCGCTCCAGGCCTGGTCCCCAATCAAGCTTGGGGGGGCACCTGGATTGCACCCATACATCCTTTGCAGGATGCAAAGGAGAGGGGCCCACGCGCGCTCACGACCCTTTATCCAAGCTGGGCCACCTGTGGGTGGGCGCCCCCCGAGAGCCTGCGGGACTTCGGGAGTAATGGGACCCTTCCTCAAGAGGCAGGGTGCCTCCCGCTTCCCCTCCCCCAGCTTCAGCTTGCTGCTCCTGGCGCTTCTGTCGGTCCCTCCTGCGCTCTGCCCTCCTCGTGGCCTCCTCTGGGTCTGCAGCCTCTTGACCAAACCAATTCCGACCCTTTAGATGTCCTGAGTTGCCACTGGCTGGAGATTTCCGTGGAGAGCTAGGCGGGCGGTTCCCTGTCAGAAGCTTTAATCTGATCCCCCTTTCCCTCTAAAAGTGTCCCCTCCCCCTTCCCAGAAAAAGCGGGGACCAGATGGTGTGACTCAAAGGAGTGGCTGGTTGAGGTTGAGAATGATGGTGGAACCCGGTCCCCAAACCTAGTCTGAGTAAGCTGGGTCTGTTCGTGTGGGTCTGAGAAGCGATGGGCAGTGGAAGATTTTATACGCAGCCGGGGCCATTCACACAGCCCGCTCTGGGCAATGTGAGGGTGTCCCCCAAGCCCCTTACTCCCACAGGTGGGAAGGATAGGTGGTCGAGGGGTGCTTGACAGGCCTGGTGGTAGGAAAACATCTAGGTCACAAATCTGCCTGCTTGGTCTTGGGGCATCCCACACAAGGCGCCTGTCCTTACCCCAGTCAGGGCTGGGACAGAGAGCAGTCTGGCCAGCCCGGCTTGGCTGGTGACCGCTCCCCCTGCCCTTCCCTCTCTGGGTGTGTTTTCTGCAAGACAACTTTCCTCTTGGGATTAACCCGTGACCCGCCACACCCTCCGATGGGTGGGAGCTGTCACAGCCTCCCGTGGCCAAGAAGGCTGACACCCAGCCCCTGCGTCTTTTCCTTCAGAAAGCCCAGACAAAGGCCTGGCTGCTCCTCCGCCCTGTCCCGGGAGCCCAGCCAGGGGCTCAGGGGAGCCAGGGCCCGCACTTGCCTGCCCCACATCCCCTGGCTTGTTTATCTGTTCTGCTGGCCTGGCCCAAGGGAGCCTCTGACAGCGGGGGCCGGGCCTGGGTGTGGCTGTGGTCAGTGGGCTGCACAGACAGGTGACAGAACCTCCCACCCGGAACAGCAGATGAAAGGCTTGTTTCTGGTTAGGCCCCTATTGTTTCCTGTTCTTCTGGCCCCTTCTTTCTCACTGGGGATCCTAAGGCGCAGAGGGGACTAGATGATACCCCAGAGCCACACAGCATACCCAGAGGCCCTCAGCACCTGCTGCCAGCCAGCCTCTTGTGGGTTCTTGATACTACTCGGACCCACGGGCCTCTGCCTGGGTGGGCGGTCTATCGGCTACTACTGTGTTTTGGTGGGTTCAGCAGGAGGTTGGCCCCAGGTAGCTGTGAATGAGAGAGAATCTTTCTTAGATTTCCAGTTGGTGGGGTGAATTCCATCCGGCCCAGTCTCAGGCATCGGACCTTTGCTCCCTCCCAGTCCTTTCCCACAAGCGCTAAACTCACTTCTACTCACTCCCGTGATGAACTTCATGGGTCAGAAAACGAGATGGTCGCAAAGGCCAGTGGACAGAGGATGTTCATACTGTATTTTAAAGGTCCTCCGTGTGTGTGCGCGCGCGCGCGCGAATGCATGCGAGCGCACGGGTATGCCCACACACACGCAAGTCTTTCATCCTGGCACTCAGGTGAGGCAGGCAGATCTCTGTGAGTTCCAGGTCAGCCAGGGTTACATAGAGAGACCCCAGCCCAACAATAAAAAGCATTTTAAGATTTAAGAAAGGGAAAGATACGCATTAAAGAATTAAAGGAGGTGGCTGGAGAGATGGCTCAGTGCATAAGAAAGCACCTTTAATCCCAGCACTCAGAAGGCAGAAGCAGACGGATCTATGAGTTCGAGGCCAGCCTGGTATATAGAGTGAGTTCCAGGACAGCCAGGGGTACACAGAGAAATCCTGTGTGTCAGGTGAGAGATGGGGAGAGGAAGAGGACCCCAGTTTGATTCTTGGCACCCACATGGTAGCTCACAGTCTCCTATCCAAAGGATCCGATGCCCTCTTCTGGCCTCCACAGGCAGTGCATGCGCATGAGCAAACCCACACACAGGCTCTAAAAATGAAAGGCATCTTTGAAAAATTTAAAGACCTAATAAAAATTACATTTGAAGAGAGGTGGCGGATAGAGTGGTCAGGAAGCTGTGGCAGTCCTCCTGCCTCAGCCCCCTGGAGTGCTGGTCCACAAGCTTTTGGGAATGTTCAGAAGTGAAGCCTAAGCCTTCACCAGGTGCTCCCTAGCTCTTAAACACATCCCCCTCTCTCTCCCCCTCCCCCTCTCCTCCCCCTTCTATTCCCCTCCCCCACCTGACAGACTCTTGGTGCTCGTGCCAGGTCTGCACTGATAATTCAATTTCAGAGCGAGCTTTGGTTCGATTTGTTATCTGTTCGGTTCCTGCACCTTCATACTCTAGCTGAGTGTCTGAGATGTTTTTCCACAATATAAGGGAATTTAGTTTGAAATGCGAGCTTTTTTTGTTTTTGTTTTTTAAAGAATTATTTGTGTGGAGTGTGGGAGAGTGTGTGGGCAAGGGTACAAGTGCGAGAGTCTGAATTTCAGGAGTCAGTTTTCTCCTTCCAACCATGTGGGTCCTGGGGCTTGAACTCTGGTGGTCAGGCTTGGCAGCAAGCCCTTCTGCAGCCATCTCACCGATCCCCTAAATGTGGGTTTTTAAGGAAGGGATTTGCAGATGGTCCGGCCAGCCTCAGAAGAGGGAAGGTGGCTAGAGAAATGTGAGTATAATTTATTCCTTTAGACATCTTCCTTGTTGTGTTTTAGTTTGTTATTTATTATTGTGGGGGCACGACACATGCCTGGAGGTCAAAGGACTTGCAGGTCATTCTATCTGTCCAACATGGGGGTCCTAGGAATTGAACCCAGGTCCTCAGGCTTTGCAGCAATCACCTTTACCTCCTGAGCCGGCTCGCCAGCCTTGTCCTCGCTGTTTTATGACTGTTCTTCGTTTTTTCTTGAAACATGTGCTTTTACTGTGTAGCAAAGGCTAACTTCAAATTCTCCACCCTGTTGTCACAGTCTCCTAGTCCAGAAATGTTTTTGTTTGTTTTGGTCTATTCCATTCTGAGCCTTTCTGTAAAGGATTCTCCAGGACCTGCCACGCAGACAGACTGGCGCACCTGCTGGCCAGACTGTCGCGTGTGCGCGCGCTCCGGTCCCAACCCCTGCAGGCTGCATAGGCACAGCCGGTGTCTGAGCTAAGACCACCAAGGGTGGGGGCGGGGGCGGGGGCGGGGGGGTAGGGGGAGAGGCTGGGCTGCGAGGCCTCCCGCTCTGCTAGGACAGAGAGTCAGAGCGTGGTAGTCAGTCTGTCTGAGCCTGGGTCAGACTGGTGATGGAGGAGCCGGAGCCTGGGCTTGGATTTCTGGGAGGCAGCAGCCCCGTGGAGCCAGCTGTGAAGTACAGCTGTGGAGGGTGTGGCCAGGGTGTGGCGCCCAGCAAGGAGGCAGAGAAGGCAAGATGGAGATCTGGGGGACCAGGGAGTACAGAGTGAAAGCCACCACAGGAAGATGAGACCATGTCGTCCTTTGTTCTTTTTTTCCTCTCTCATGTTTGTGGTTCTGTTTGTTTGTTTGTTTGTTTTTTTTCTTTTTCTTTTTTTTTTCGGAGCTAGGGACCGAACCCAGGGCCTTGCGCTTGCTAGGCAAGCGCTCTACCACTGAGCTAAATCCCCAGCCCCGGTTCTGTTTGTTTTTAATTATTGTTGTTGGTTGGTGTGTTTGTTTTGCGACAAGGTTCCTCTGTGTCCTGGCCGCCTTGGTACTTGATATACGGTCCAGGCTGGCCTCAAACCCACAGAGATCTGCATGTCTGTGCCTTTCTAGTGCTGGGATCAAAGGCGTGGGCCACCACCAACCAGGCTTTTTCTACCTTACTTTCTGAGGCAGCGCCTCTCATTGGGCTGGAACTTACTAGTTAAGGTGTGTTGACTGGCCAACTTGCTCCAGGGATTCTTACCTTTCTGCCTTCTCAGGGCTGGGACGACAAGCCCACACCACCGTACCTTGCCTTTTTCATGTGGGTGCTGGGGATTTGAACTCGGGTCCTCATGCCCAAGCACTTTTCACCCCACTTTGTCCATTTGTGTTCAGCTCCTCTGTCCGTAGAAGTCTCAGGGCTGGGCTGGAGAGATGGCTCAGTGGTTAAGAGCACTGACTGCTCTTCCAGAGGTCCTGAGTTCAAATCCCAGCAACCACATGGTGGCTCACAACCATCTGTAATGGGACCTAATGTCCTGTTCTGGTGTGTCTAAAGACAGCTACAGTGTATACATATATAATAAATAAATAAATTAATAAAAACAAACAAACAAGTAAGTCGGGGACCCCAGCCTGTCTTTGGCTTGGGCCTTGGAGGAAAGGGTGACTTTGTACCTGCAAATATGAGTTGATAAGCACATCGTTATATTAGTGACCTGTCTCGTGGCTGGGAAAAGCAACTTAAGGGAGGGTTTACTTTGACCACAGTTCCTACTGTCCATCGGGTCAGGGAGGGCACGGCAGTGGGAGAGGCGGAGGGCGGAGTCCACAGTCAGGAAGCAGACAGAGGTGATCACCCATCACCCGGGCTCAGCTCTTGGTCTCCTTCCTCCTCAGCTGAGGAACCTAACCTGTGTGGTGGTGCCACCACAGTCAGGGCGGGTCCTCACTCTGTTAACCAGGTGTAAAGACTTCCGCTCAGTCAGCCGGAAGCCTGCCTCCTAGTTGATTCTAGATACTGTCGGCCTGACATCACAGTCACCCTCGGCCTCTTCTCTGCAACCTCCTATTCAAAGGATTTGTTCTCCCTTTGTTTGTTTGTGTGTGACTTTTGTTTTTTAGGGGGAAATTCTTACTGCATCCCTGGCTGGGCTGGAACTCACAGAGATCCACCTGCCTTTGCCTCCCAAGTGCTGGGATTAAAGGAGTGCACTACCATGCAAATTTTTTTTAAAGATATATTTATTTTATTTATGTGAGGACACTGTCGCTGTCTTCAGACACACCAGAAGAGGGCATCAGATCCCATTACAGATAATTGTAAGCCACCATGTGGTTGCTGGGAATTGAACTCAGGACCTCTGGAAAAGCAGTCAGTGCTCCTAACCACTGAGCTATCTCTCCGGCAAACTCCCCCTCCCCCCACCTCCCATGCAGATTTTTAAAAAATGATTTATTTGTTTTTATTTTATGTGCATTGGTGTTTTGCCTGTATGTCTGGACCCCTGGAGCTGGAGTTACAGGCAGGTGTGGCCATGTGGTTGCTGGGAATTCAACCTGGATCCTCTGGAAGAACAGCCAGTGCTCTTAATTGATGAACCATATCTCTAGCCCTCGCAGATAGATTTATTTATTTATCTATTTATTTGTCTGGAGAGGTAGCTCAGCTGTTAAGAGCACTGGCTGCTTTTGCAGAGGACCCAGCATACACATGGTAGCTTACAATTGTCTGTAACTCCAGTTCCAGGGGATTTGACATCCTCTCTGATCTCTGAGGGCGCTGTATGCACTTGGTACACAAACAGACTGGCAAGCAAAACACTCACATGGATAAAATAAACAAATCTAAACAATAAATGTATGTGTGTATATGTCTGTGTGTATCTATGTGTATGCCTGTGTGTGTCTGTGTCTGTATGTGTCTGTATGTGTGTCTGTGTGTGTGTCTGTGTGTATGCCTGTGTGTGTCTGTGTCTGTATGTGTGTCTGTGTGTATGCCTGTGTGTGTCTGTGTGTCTGTGTGTGTGTGTCTGTGTGTATGTATCTGTGTGTGTCTGTGTGTCTGTGTGTCTGTGTGTCTGTGTGTCTGTGTGTGTGTCTGTGTGTGTGTGTCTGTGTGTGTGTCTGTGTGTATGTATCTGTGTGTGTCTGTGTGTCTGTGTGTGTGTCTGTGTGTCTGTGTGTGTGTGTCTGTGTGTATGTATCTGTGTGTGTCTGTGTGTCTGTGTATGTGTGTCTGTGTGTGTGTCTGTGTGTGTTTGTGTGTGTCTATGTGTGTCTGTGTATCTGTGTGTGTGTCTGTGTGTGTCTATGTGTGTGTGTCTGTGTATCTGTGTGTGTGTCTGTGTCTGTGTGTGTGTCTGTGTCTGTATGTATGTATCTGTGTCTGTGTGTCTGTGTGTGTGTCTGTGTCTGTGTGTATGTATCTGTGTCTGTGTGTCTGTGTCTGTGTGTCTGTGTGTATGAATCTGTCTGTGTCTGTGTATGTGTCTGTGTGTGTGTCTGTGTGTAGGTATCTGTGTGTGTCTGTGTGTCTGTGTGTGTGTCTGTGTGTCTGTGTGTGTGTCTGTGTGTATGTATCTGTGTGTGTCTGTGTGTCTGTGTGTCTGTGTGTGTGTCTGTGTGTATGTATCTGTGTGTGT
This sequence comes from Rattus norvegicus, assembly GCF_021556685.1. NCBI lineage: Eukaryota > Metazoa > Chordata > Mammalia > Rodentia > Muridae > Rattus > Rattus norvegicus. Next base: position 15,174,692 of record NC_141540.1, on the reverse strand, counting down.
CTGTGTGTCTGTGTGTGTGTCTGTGTGTATGTATCTGTGTGTGTCTGTGTGTCTGTGTATGTGTGTCTGTGTGTGTGTCTGTGTGTGTCTGTGTGTGTCTATGTGTGTGTCTGTGTATCTGTGTGTGTGTCTGTGTGTGTCTATGTGTGTGTGTCTGTGTATCTGTGTGTGTGTCTGTGTGTCTGTGTGTATGAATCTGTCTGTGTCTGTGTATGTGTGTGTGTCTGTGTGTCTGTGTGTGTGTCTGTGTGTATGTATCTGTGTGTGTATGTATCTGTGTGTGTGCGTGTGTGTCTGTGTGTATGTGTATGTGCGTGTGTGTCAGTGCTGTGCATGTGACCCTGGTGCCAAGGACATTGGGTCCTCTAGGGTTGGAGCTGCCATGTGGGTGCTGAGAATTGAACCTGGGTCCTCTGGAAGAGCAGCTGGTGCTCTAATCCCAGAACCCTTTCCCAACTTCCTAAAAGCATTTTTTAGTTACATTTTATTTGTGTGTGTGCAATGGGGATGCATGACACATTCCATGAGCAGAAGTTAGAGAACAATTTTCAGGAGTCTGTTTTCTGAGGGTCCTGGGGCTCGAACTCATGTTGCCAGGCTTGACAGCAAGCTCCTTTACCCACTGAGCCCTCCTTGCCTCGCCCACCTTGAGATAGGTTACCCTGGGACACGCACACACCCAGCCTCCCACTGCCTCAGCATCCTGAATTGCTGCTAGGAAACCGGGGTGTGCCTCAAAACTGGATTAAAATCTGGAACATGAGCCCTGCAGGGATGGCTCAGAGGTTCAGAGCAGGTAGTGCACTTTCAGAGGACCTTGGTTTGGTTCCCAGCCCCTACATTAGGCAGTTCACAGGTACCCACAACCTTGGTTCCACAGAATCCAGTGCTTCAGCCAGCCAGCAGCTGGACATACTCGGTGCACATAAGCTCACACGGGCACACAGAAACATAAGAAAACTTCCTGCATTTCAAGTGGACCGTTTTACACCTGGCCCTCTGGTGCCCTGGGGTGGCCCCTCCAGAAGCAGGTTGAGTTTGCAATATGAAAAGCTTCTGGGGCTGAGGCTCCTTGGCTAGGCCACTCTCCTAGCATCACATGACCCTGGGCTCCATCCCCAGCATCACAGAAAGCAGGCATTGGGTCACAGGCAGAAGGGTCAGGAATTCCTGGTCAGCCTGGGCTTTGTACAAAATCCAACAGTACCCTGGGTTACCTGAGACCCTGTCGCAGAGAAAGATGGCTTTGTATGTATACCTGAATCAAATGCATTCTGTGTTCAGACTTGATCCCTTCCACTTCCCAGAATGGGACTTTAATCTATGCGTTAATGCAATGTGACCATAACCTGTTTCTAGTTCTCTAGCTGTGGTTTCCCACCCGTGGGTCACAGCCTCACCAGCCTTTCTCAGGGGTCGCCTAAGACCGTGGATGCTCACACTACGATTTCCTAAGGGTAGTAAAATCAGTTATGAAGTAGCAATCAATGAAATGGTGTTATGGTTGGGTCACTCCGCTCTCACATGGGGGCCGGATTTTAGTGTTGCAATAGTAGGAAGGTTGAGGACTACGGCTCTAGGACAGCCCATCACCCCAAAATGAAGCCCACACCCAGCGCAGTCACCCCACCCCCAGGTCTCCAGCACCCAAGTCCATTTCGGATCTCGGATTGCCCTGTTTGCAGTTATCGAGTCCCACACGGTGTGACTCTGCCATCTCTCAGTGCCGTGACCTACGTAGGAGCTTTGCTCTTTTTGTCCTTACGGGACACAGAAAATAATGAAGTGTCGGCGTGCGTCACGGAGGCTAAGGCTAAGGATGGTTCGAGGCTGAGAATTAAGATGGTCGGGGGAGGCCTGGGTGAGGAGCTCTGAGGCAGACTGACCAAGTGAGCAGGCAGAATGGTGAGAGCCAAGGTCCTGGGGTCACCGCAGGTCCCAGATGGTTGAGGGTCACTTCTGAAGTGTTATAGGGGCCTGTGCTTGTGGAAACAGCTCTCTGCGTTAGAATACGCCCGCCCGAGTCCTCCTGTGAGGATCCAGGGCAGAGGCTGGCTTCTCATCCAACCACAAATTAGTGACCAAAGTCTTTGTTCCTCTGGCCTGGGCCTGTCCTGCCCTCCTCTCCTCCAGCCTGAGGCTGATGTAGTCCTGGATTGGGATATTAGGAGACTCCCCGGGGGTCTGGGGGCAGGGTGAGACTGTGCCCAGCTTAACTTGGGCACGGAAAGGCTGAAGCTGATGGAGAGGAGGGAAGATCCAGCTGGGAAATGCCTGGGTGCAAAACACAGGAAATTCAGAGAGAGAGAGAGAGAGAGAGAGAGAGAGAGAGAGAGAGAGAGAGAGAGAGAGACAAAGACACAGATACAGACAGAGAGACAGAGAAACAGAGAAAGGGCACCAGACAGGTGGATTGGGGAGCCTCACACTGGAGTCATCGGTGGGGGGCAGGGCTGCCCTGTCAGTCTCCACTCCTGTCACCTCCTCCCCTCCTGGCCATCAGCACTTTCCTTTCATTTAGCTGCAGGAATGTTCTGGGCGCCGGGCTTTATGCCTGACCAGTTTGATCCCTCTCATTGCTGTCCTGCTGGACACTGGAGCTGCCCAGGCTGTGGAAGGAGCAGCGTAGTCAACACCTCCCGAGCCCCTCCCCCCCATCCCTGCCAGGGCCGCCCTGTCCGCTGGGTGACCTTGGGCCTGTTGCATAACCTCTCTGGGCCTTGCAAAAACAAAACTGGAAGCCAAGGCTTGGGCTGGGCTGTCACTGGCTTCCCATTATCTCATCTGGAGCTGAATTATCTTAGGAGCTGGAAGATGACGCCCTCCCTGGTCCTCAGCCACCCACACACAGCAGCAAAGGAGCCCAGAGCCCCCACTAAGTGCCTGAAAACAATCCCCAGGAGGTGCGGCTCTGAGCGGCAGGCTAAGTGGGCATGGGGTACTCAGAGCCGGTGCCCACTGTCTCCAGAGGCACCAGGGCAGGCTCAGAGACCACAAGTCACCTGGCCGGGGACACGCAGCGGGCAGCGCAACTTCCTTCTCCCTAAACGGCAGCGTCTCCATGCTTATGCAAGACCTTTGGAGATACACGTTTCCCAGCCCCTGCCCCAATCCAAAAGGTCATCTACGGGCCTCTGTCAGTGTCTATGTAGCCCAGGCTGGCCTCAAGCTTACTGAAAGTCTCCTTCCTTAGCTTCCCAACCACAGGGATGACAGGCATCAGCTACTATGCCCCGCTCTTTTCACAGGCGCACACACATATAAATAAACGCTTGTGTGTGTGTGTGTGTGTGTGTGTGTGTGTGTGTGTGTGTGTTGGTGTGTGTGTTGGTGTGTATGTGTGTGTGTTGAGACAATGTTTCTCTGTCCCAGAACTTGCTCTGTAGAGCAGGCTGGCCTCGAACTCAGAGGTTTGCCTGCCTCTGGAATGCCGGAATTAAAGGCTTTTGCCACCATGTCCCGGCTTATGTTTACTTCTGGAGACAGAGTCCCGTGACCCGTGCCTCTTGCATGTTTGGGGCAACTCCCGCCATCTCTACTTCAGCCCCAAAGTCTCTTTTCACTCTGTATTTTGAGATCAGGTCTCGCCAAGTTTTTCAGGCTGGTTTTGAACTCACTATCCTCCTGTCTCAGTCTCTCTATTGCTGAAATCACAGGCATGGGACGCTAGATAGGACTTTGGCTTAATGATTCGCATACTTGTTCCCTCTTAACCTCCACTGCCTGGTCCAGACCCTTTCTAGGGAGATGCGTGGGCACACCAAAAACCAAAATAGGAGAAAAACGCCCTCTCCCTGCCCCCCTCAAAGCTAGTGGAAGTCTCGCAGCCCCCCAGCACTGGGCCGGGGGTGGATGCTCAGCGCAGGCCCCACCTCCACACTCAGGGCCTCGCGTTGCCATAGGGACAGCGAGGTTGCCAGGGCAACCGCCTCCCGCGGGCCTGTCATCCATCATGGCAGTGGCGCCCGGGGGTGGGGAGGGGCGCGGAAAGGGCTCAGCTGCGGGCCCGTATTTGCGACCACGCGGCGACAATATGGGGATGGAAGGGACTGAGAGATGGAAGTTGTGTTCTTGGGACGACTGAGAACCTTGTCTCTATGTCGGCTGGCTATGTCCGCCTGACTTCCATCGGCTCTGGACTGGGGACAGGCCGTCCAGCTGAGGACACTGACGGCTTTGTTGTCTCACCCGCCCAGCGGCTACACAGCTGTCCCTGTGTCCGGCCTGGATGGCCACCTGACTGTTTAGCGGGGAATTGCACACTGGGTGGGTGGTTCAGCAAGCGTGGCCCTTTTCCCCCACGAGGGTCTTTAATCTTTTCGATTTTATTTTTAAACAGCTCTAGCTGGCTGGGAACTCACTATGCAGCCGGCTGCTGCCTCCAGGGTGCTGAGATTAGAGATATAAATGCTCCACCACTCTCGGGTCCTGGGTGGCTTGGCTGTGGAGAGGGACCTCTCACCTCTGCCCTCTTCTGAAAAGGAGGAGGGGATGTTGAGTGGCCTCTGTCCGCACAGCAGCCCCTCTGGGTCCCCACTGCACACAGCATTCCCCCTTGAGAGAACTCAGCAGGTGGCTTCCAGGAAATTCGAAGGGCCTAGGTGGGGGCGACCTGCCTCTCAGTGGAGTAGAATGGGGGGGGGGGACGGACACAAGCAGGTAGATACAGGTTAGGCCACAGCAGAGCCGGGCTTCTCACAGAGATGTGAGTGGAGGATTATTGCTGATTATGGCTATGACAAGGTAGTTTGGGTTGTTGGGTCTAGAGGGGTTGCGGGGAGGCAGAGAAGTGGGAGGGGCGCAGTAAAAATCTGGCTTGGGCAGGAACATTTGGGGTCGTAAGGAAGTGAGAGGTGGGCCTCGTAGGAAGAAGAAGGCCTCGTAGTCAAAGAAGACTGCTCCCTTGGACCCCGTAAGGTCCTCTAAGCCAAGCTGGGTCCAGCCTTCCCCAAAACCCGCCGTGGAAGCCAGCCTCACTAGGAGAAAGGGAAGATAGGAAAAGCCAAAGCTAACCCGGGTGACTCAGGGATTTAGACGGCTGAGGCAGGAGGATTGCATGTTTCAGCTCAGTGAGATCAGGTACTTCAGTTGGTAGTGATGCTTATGCAGTAGGATCCGAGTTCAATCTCAGCACCCACGTTACAGCCAGGTATGGTGGTGTGTCTGTAACCCCAGTAATGGGGGAGTTGGGCGACAGATCCGTTGATCTTCCTGCCCAGCCAGCCTAACCTAATCAGCGAGCTCCTCACCAGTGACAGACTGTCTTAAAAATCAAGCTGGGTGGTGAAGAATAACACCCAAGATCGGCCTCTGGCTTCCGCACCCATTTGTCTACGTGTGTACAAATAGGCGGGCTCACAGAGAAAGAATATGGGTTGGGGGCGTGGTCAGAGGCAGACACACCCCTGCACCTCGAATCCCCCAATGATGGGCTGGGGGCGTGGTCAGGTGTAGAGACCCTGCTTATCCAGGTCCTGAATTCCACTGCCAGGCCTGTAAAAATAGATAAGTCGGTGTGGGCTCACTCTACCAGGCCCAGGGAGGCACTGAGAGGGAAGGTGCTTCCTGCCAGGAAAGGGCAGCTGTCCAGGGTCACCTGTCAGGGCGTGGGAGCCAGGTCACTTCACAGGCCTTAGTGAGGTCAGGAAACTAAACCCTAGAGTTGGGGGTGGGGAGATGCCGCTGGCTCCAGGTTGTCTGGATGGACTTGGGTGGGGATTGCAGGACTGCCTCCCTGCCCCCGTCCTAGGCAAGCTCAAAGCTAGATGTGTTCCCTGCTCCTCAGTTGCACAGATGGGGAAACTGAGGCCGAGAGAGGTACAGAGAAGCTTTATGCAGGGGTTCTGGGAAGGCTTACTGCAGGCCAAGGGTATTGAACATGGCTGTAATTTCAGTCTGTGGAGATAAGGCATCGGGAAAGTCGGGGAGCTGGGGGCTGTGTCTAAGCCTAACATTTTTGGCCAGTCTCAAAACCAAGGTGGAAATGATCTTGGATTTGCGGGCGCTTTGCTGTGGGTTCTGGGGAAACTCATTCTCTCTGTGATCTTGGGCTGCTTTGAGTTCCTACCATTCTGCAGTTTACTTTGCAGGGTCAGGTGGTCGATTGGGGGACGGGGTCCCCGATCCTTCCTGGGCCTGATTTGGTTGAGGGGAAGGTCCCTGGTGATCATCTTGACATGTCCTCTAGTCAGTCCTAAGAGGTGATACCCCTCTTTAATATTGCTACCTGGTGAACTCCTATGTATCCTTCAGGGCCCAAACCTAATGCCTCCTTTTCCGATATTCATCCCAGGTCTCTAGGCAGAGCCTCTGAGAGAACCTGATAGGGAATCTAGGGTTAGGAGTGGTCTTGCAGTGACTACACGGTAAAGGATCAGACTTTGTCTCCTATATGCAGGGTCCTGGCGACAGACACTGTGTCCCAGCAGGAGCGGCTTCAAGCAATCGCTGTGAGTTCCTCCCATTTTGGACCAGGAGTCATGTGCAGGGTCCCGAATGAGGTCCCAGGATTCTTGATGCATGGTCTAGGCTTCAGAACTTGGGTCAGCTGGCAGAGAGTTACACAGGGTTCCCAGAAATGAAACTAGAGGCCCTCTTGTTTCATATGAACTTTGGACCCCTTGGGGGACAGGTGGGGAAACTGAGGCTGGCATTTGTCACAGCCTACAATTGCTCAGTCTGCAAATGCTCCCATGTCTGGGTCCCCTGGCCATGTTGGGTATGGTTCACAGGGGTGGTGGGTCTCCTGGGTCACACAGGGATGGTTTTGGTCCTGCGGACCCTGGCCGTCCTGACCTGGTGTACACCCACAGGAGAAGCGTAGGAAGCAGGCAGAGATTGAGAGCAAGCGGAGACAATTGGAGGATGACCGAAGACAGCTGCAGTACCTGAAGGTAGTGGTCGAGGTGGAGGGGGCGAGGTGGGTGGGGCCTTGGGTGGAGTCTGTGGGCGGGGTCTGTGGGCAGGGCCTGGAGGGACACTTTGGGCTACAAATCTATTTGAGCCCTGATCTTTGGGATGGACCCAGTCGTGTTCAAGCTGTTTCTCTAAGGTGGGTCTGTGAAGTTCATTGTAGGACCTACATGGGACTACTAGCATGTGTGACCTTGGGATGAGGCTAAGGGCACTGTAACCTGAGTTAGGACCTCCAGCCTGACCTGTACTGACCTCAACCCTGACAATAACTCCCATTCATTAACTCTGACTTGACGTCAGTCTGGATTGTAACCTTGACCTTTCAAATCACAACTGCCTCAATTCTGAGCCACTTCCCTGCCACCTTAGTCCAAGGCACTTCGGGAACGCTGGCTGCTGGAGGGGACACCATCCTCAGCCTCGGAGGGCGACGAGGACATGAGGAAGCAGATGCAGGAGGATGAACAGAAAGCCCGGAGCCTGGAGGAGTCCATCACCAGGTGAGCATTAGGGGAGGGAAGGGGACCTGTCCAGGTGACACGGCCAGGTGCATGGGTCTGAGGACACTTTGGGGGACCCCCATCAGGAATGGGCTGGTGTCACAGCGTGAACCTTTTCCATGTGCCTCAGAGAGGATCACACATGCCCTACCTCCAGCTACAACAGTGTGGACTGTGAGGCAGACCCTGTCTTGGGCTTCCTCCACGGTGACATCCCTACACAGAAGCAGGTGTGAGACCTGGGCAAGCAGTAGTCCCTGAGGGAAGGGAGGTACCGTCACCAGCCTCCCTGAGGGCTTCCTGGCGCCAGCCCAGCTGGCCTCTGCGGCTCTAATGGAGACCACAAAGGCAGCTGGGCTTACAGGAAGCTGTAGAGGGGACAGGACAGGGAGAACAGCCTTCCTATGGGGGCTGGGACAAAACACAAGTGTTTCCGACAGACAGGCGGCTGGTAGGGGTCTGGCTTGGAGAAAAGAGGTCAGCATAGCAGGAAATGACTAACTTCTACAGTGCCTGCAAGCAAGGAAAGGACCCCCTCTCCCCGTGTGAATTCAGCCTGGCCATGAGGCCCTGTCTGTGGGGTTAGCCAGGATTTCCCTGTCCAGGCGGAGCACTTGAAGAGAGCATTTGGCACTCTCTTGTATGTGAAAGTGCAACCTACAGCCTCCCTGGGCTTCCGTTTTCCTTCCTAAGAACCAGGCAGGGATCCCATTGAGTGTTTTCTGAGATTTTGTTTTGGTTTCAGCCTTGATGGTAGAACTAAGGACTTCAACCAGCTAGGCCTAGGCTCATCACTGACCACGCCCCCAGCCCCTCACTGCCTCCATCCTGCCTCTTCTGTTATCTTTATTTATTCAATGTCTATGAGCACACTGTCGCTGTCTTCAGACACACCAGCAGAGGGCATCAGACCCCATTACAGATGGTTGTGAGCCACCATGTGGTGGCTGGGAATTGAACTCAGGACCTCTGGAAGAGCAGTCAGTGCTCTAACCACTGAGCCATCTCTCCAGCCCCCCCCCCCCTTTTTTGTTACTTTTGCTTGTTTGAACCAGGCTCTCTATAACGCAGATTGATCTAAAGCTGACTGCTTTCCTCCTGCAGCATCCCGCCTTGCACTGGGCACGCTCCCGTTGCCTGGCTCTGTCCTAATTGGTTTTTTGGGGATTTGTTTGTACTGAAGTTCTCTGATTCTTGTTCCAGTGACACGTACTTTTCCATTGTCCCTGCAACGCTAACACTTCCTGTCAATTCTGAGGAGGAAAACAGAGAGGGGAGTTTGTTTGAAACAGACTCAGCCCTGGGTGGATCCCAGCCCTGCTCTTTGCCGCCTGAGTGAGCTTCATACTGACCAGGGCTACACAGCAAGGCTGTACAGTAAGACACCAAAATGAAGGCTTGGCGGGATGGCTCAGTGGGCAGAGCGCTCGCTGCCAAGCCTGAGAGCCTGAGTTCAGTCCCCAGAACTCACGTGGTGCCCTCCGCACCTCACTGTGGCGCGTGCCCACTCACAGACACTGTGTGGTGAGAAGTAAATGTAAGAAGAAAGGAAAGTTAAGTTCAACCTGGGCGTTTGGGTGCCCACCTGTCACCCCAGCACTCGAGAGAGGTGGGGGGATCTCTCAGGTTGAGGCCAGCCTGCTCGGCGCAGTGAGTTCTGGGACAGCCAGGGCTGCACACAAAAACAAAAGCAAACTACATTTGAAGCAGCCTGTGCAAGCTCTCTTTCCCTTCTACAGACTCGAGAAAGAAATTGATGTCCTGGAGTTCGGTGAGTCAGCCCCAGCTGCCCCAAAGGAGAACTCAGCGGCCCCCAGCCCCATCCGGCCCCACTCTACAAGCCCCGCCAAGGAGGAGCAAAAGTCAGAAACCATGGTGAACGCCCAGCAGGTGAGAGACTCCAGAAGACACTTGGTCCTGAGCAACACCAACCGTTCTTCAGCGCAAGGCAATAGAGGCTGTTCAACCTGAGAGGAATTGCTTGACCTCTCTGAGCTTCAGTTTCCTATGTGTGAAGGCAGCTTCTGTGCCTGTCGGTGATTGTGGTCTGATGAATTAGTGGGCAGTCAGGCCTTGGCCCCAGATGGACCCCACCCTCAGACCTTACTTTTTTATTTTTTAAAGATTTATTTATTTTATGTATGTGAGTACACTATAGCTGTCTTCAGACACACCAGAAGAAGGCACTGGATCCCATTACAGATGGTTGTGAGCCACCATGTGGTTGCTGGGAATTGAACTCAGGACCTCTGGAAGAGCAGTCAGTGCTCTTAGCCACAGAGCCATCTCTCCAGCCCTTACTTTTTTTTTTTTTAAAGATTTATTTATTATATAAAGTACAACTGTAGTAAAGTACACACCAGAAGAGGGCATCGGATCCCATTGCAGATGGTTGTGAGCCACCATGTGGTTGCTGGGAATTGAACTCAGGACCTCTGGAAGAGCAGTGCTTTTTTTTTTTTTTTTCTCTCTTTTTCTTCTTTTTTTCTTTTTTCTTTTTTTCGGAGCTGGGGACCGAACCCAGGGCCTTGCGCTTGCTAGGCAAGCGCTCTACCACTGAGCTAAATCCCCAACCCCGCAGTCAGTGCTCTTAACCGCTGAGCCATCTCTCCAGCCCAAAAGATTTATTTTATATGTGTGTGTCTGTATGTGTGAACATGAGTGCAGTGACCACTGAGGCCAGAAGGGGGCGTCAGATTCCCCTGGAACTAGAGTTACAGGTGATTGTGACCTGCCCAGTGTAGGTGCACTGGGAACTGGAATAATTTCCCCACCTGTCACCAGGACACCACTACTCCAATCACAAGGAAACAATGTGGTTTGTGTTTACTTTTGTTTTTTGAGACAGCATCTCACTATTTAGACCAGGCTAGCCTCAAACTCACAGAGATCCTACTGCCTCTGCCTCCTGAGTTTGGAATTAAAGGTTTAAGATACCACACCTACCCATAAGTAATTTTCAAACACCTCCATCTGGTGGAGAAAGGACCAGACCCAAGACCAGAAAGGCTAAGGGTCTGACTCCAGGCCACAGGGCTGACAGGAGATGGTGAGGGGCTGGGCCAGGATGAACTCAAGGCACTGTGCATCCTGGGACAGTGCTTGGCTACTGTTAGGGAGAGCTAGCCCAGGCCTTGAGTGAGTCTGAGTGGTGGCTCCACGGCTGGGAAGAGGACCAGACCTCTTCTCAGGGAATCCTGCACTGGGAGGCCGTCCCTTCTCCAAAGCATCTGGGGTCATGAGGACAGTGGGCAGACCTCTCAGAAGGTGTGAGTTTTGAAAGTTGAACAGGAATTCTTCAAGCACAAATTGACATCTTTTGCTGGAAACCCATTAGGAGCTAAGCCTGTCCCTCCAAGGCCGTCAGTCCTACTACCTCATTCTCTAGAATGGAGCTTAGGGCGGTGGAGGACGCTGGGCGGACGGTTCTAATCCTTCCTTCCCCTCTTTCTTGCAGACTCCACTGGGCACCCCAAAAGGTAAGCTTCCAGCCGGGACGTGCGGCCTCTGGTGCCCTCTGGTGGCGAGCAGTGGGATGGCGGGTGAGGGTGAAGAGATCTCAGCACACTTTTTTTTTTTTTTAAAGATTTATTTATTTATTATATATGAGTACACTATAGCTGTCTTCAGAACACCAGAAGAGGGCATCGGATCTCTTTACAGATGGTTGTGAGCCACCATGTGGTTGCTGGGAATTGAACTCAGGACCTCTGGAAGTGCTCTTAACCGCTGAGCCATCTCTCCAGCCCTATTTTTTTTTTTCTTCTTCTTGGTTCTTTTTTTCGGGGCTGGGGACCGAACCCAGGGCCTTGCGTTTCCTAGGCAAGCGCTCTACCACTGAGCTAAATCCCCAACCTCTCAGCACACTTTATGTATGGATCTGGTTACCGCAGAGGAGTATTCTGTGCGGCCCATCCACATCCACTCTGCGTCATAGTCCCCAGCTGACTGGCCTCTGACCTAACATCTGTAAAATGTCACCCCGATCATCCCAGTGCTTGGGAGGCCACGGGGAGAGGAACCTGGTCTCTTTGGCAGGCTGGCTCAGCCTAGTCAGTGGGCTTCAGGCTTGGTGAGAAACACGCAGGGTTAGGAGGTAGCTCAGTGGTCAAGCATGCAGCACGCTGCTCCTCCAGAGACCTGAGTTCAGTTTCCAGCACCCATGGCGGGCAGCTCGCAAGCGCCTGTTACTCCAGCTCCAGGGGATCTGATTCCATGAGCATTTGCATATACATACACACACATACACACCTACACATGTACACACATACACATGTACACACATACACGCCTACACATATACACACATACACATGTACACACATACACACATACACATATACACACCTACACAACTACACATGTACACACATACACACCTACACATATACACACATACACATGTACACACATACACACATACACATATACACACATACACACATACACACATACACAGCTACACACATACACACCTACACATATACACACATACACATGTACACACATACACACCTACACACATACACACATACACACCTACACATATACACACATACACACCTACACATATACACACATACACACCTACACATATACACACATACACACCTACACACATACACAGCTACACACATACACAGCTACACATATACACACATACACATATACACACCTACACATATACATACATACTCATCTACACGTATACACACATACACATATACACATATAATACTCCTCAGAAATACCCCGCAAGGTGGAAAGCAGTCACGAAAGACATGGTGTCAACTTTGGGCTTCTGTATGCACATGTACACTTGTATATATGCCCTTGTGAATAAGTACATACACCACACACACATTAAAAAACATAGGTTGCTAGGCGGGAGCGACACACACCTAACCCAGGCACTTGGAGGCAGAGGCAGTGGATCTCTGAGTTCAAGGCCAGCCTGGTCTACAGGTAGAGATCCAGGGCAGCCAGGGCTACATAGAAAAGCCCTGTCTTTAAAGAAAGGGTGTGTGTGTGTGTGTGTGTGTGTGTGTGTGATGTATAAATACACTTTAAAAAAAATTTTTTTTCCGGAGCTGGGGACCGAACCCAGGGCCTTGTGCATGCTAGGCAAGCGCTCTACCACTGAGCTAAATCCCCAACCCCATAAACACACTTTTAAAACAATCTTCCTTGCGTTTACTTTCATTATCTTCATGTGTATGAGTGTTCTGCCTTCGTGTGCGTATACGCCATTCGTGCTGGTGCCCGAGGAGGTGGTGAACCTCCACGCGGGTACTAGAAACCAAACCCAGCTTCTTAGCAACCAGTGTTCCTAACCACGAGCCCTGTAAATACAGTTTTTTTTTTTTTTTTGGTTCTTTTTTCCGGAGCTGGGGACTGAACCCAGGGCCTTGCGTCCTAGGCAAGCGCTCTACCACTGAGCTAAATCCCCAACCCCAAATACAGTTCTTAAAATCACGGTCTCACCTTTAACCCAGGACTTCGGAGGCAGAGAGTCCAAGTCTAGCCTGATCTACAGAGAAATTTCCAGGACAGCCAGGGCTATGCAGAGAAACCCTGTCTTGAAAAACAAAAACAGGGGCTGGGGATTTAGCTCAGTGGTAGAGCGCTTACCTAGGAAGCGCAAGGCCCTGGGTTCGGTCCCCAGCTCCGGGGGGAAAAAAAAAAAAAAAACAAAGAAAGCTAAAGTTTCATATAACCCAGGCTAGCCTCAAACTCACTGTGACTGAGGATAGCCCTGAAGTCCTGATCGTACTTCCCAATTACTGGAGCTGACAGTGCCAGTATGCTGGTCTGTGTGGTGCAACCAGGTATTCCTGCATGCCAAGTAAGCTCTTGGCCCACTGAGCCTCAGCCCAACCCGGTCTGCCTGCCTGCCTGCCTGCCTGCCTGCCTGTCCGTCCGTCCATCCGTCCGTCTGTCTGTCTGTCTGTCTGTCTGTCTGTGTATGTATTTTCGAGGCAAGGTCTTTACATAGCCCTAGCTGTCTGGAAGTCCCTCCATAGACCAGGCTGGCCTTGAACTCAAAGATACCTACCTCTGCCTCCTGAGTGCTGGGATCAAAGGTGTGCCCACCATGCTCGTCTGTTTCCTGAGACCACTTTTGAGCGTGTTTCTGCCCAGTGCAGCTGCATGGCTATCAGTACAGCTCTAGGACTCTCTGACCTGATTTGTTGTTAATTATTCATAGGGAGTGTCCCGTAGTCTCGCTGTAGAATTAAAAATTAATAATTAAAAGAAAATCCACGCAGGCCTCTCAGGGCCTCTGGGAAAGTCATTTTGGGATGAATAATGAGGAGTCTGGGGCTGAGCTGGGCTAGCTCTGGGGTGTGTGTAGGCCTGGAGAATTCGGTGTTTGGAGGTTGCGCTGGGGGTCTGAGGGTGCAGTTGAATGCATTGAGGCTCAGGGATGTAGGAGGAAGTGTTGGGGGTTGAGAGCAAAGGTTCAGGTGTTGGAGTTTTGGGGTCCAGTACATGTTCTGGGGGAGGAGGGGCTGCTCGTTTAGGCCATATGCAGGTCTGGCCGTGCCTGCGGTCCAGGTATACTGGGGTCTGGACTCAGGCTCTTGAAGGGGTGTTTTGGGAGGATCCTGCAGTCTTGTCTCTCACTCCGTCTCTTTCTCCACCCTGTGCCCCGTGCAGAGAATCGAAAGTCCACACCGGTGCGGAGTCCCGGGGGATCCACGATGATGAAGGCAGGTGGGTCAGCCCCACTCCCTACCCTGTGTCTAGCTACCGTCTGAGCCTCTGTGTGGGTCCTGCTGGGTGGAGTTCACCCGGACCTGCCCTCAGCAGGGTGTCTGGTGACCTCAGAACCCATCTGCTTTGCTGTGACTGGCTCAGGCTTCTCTGAGAAGATGGGCCCAGCTTGGGGGATCTAACGCAGTGCCCCGCGGCGGCTTTCATTCCTCACCTCAGCCTGGGGCCCTGGGGGTAGTACACAGGCTGAACATGCTCCCACATGCCTGAATACGCTTGCATCACATCCTGCCTGCTCCAGGGGTCCCGGCATCACGCTGACCTCACGTAGGAGGACCTGACATGTTCTGTACCCGAAACCCAGAAAAACAAGGGATTAATGAGCAGTCTATTAGAGCCTCCTAGAGTGAGGTGGAGGCCTACAGTTCCTTGCAGCGTTCAAGTTCAGGAGTTCTAGGGATGTTCCATAATTCAGAGAGGTGCAGTGAGAGCCTCTGTTGTAGTAACAGTAGGTGCGGCTGCCGTCCCCCATATCTCTTCAGTTGACTTTGTAGTGAGCACGCACATCCTGCCCAGCCGAGCGGGCAGCCTTGTAAGTAGGTTTGTAGGTACAGAGAACAATGATTAACCTACAATCAGTTATTCATTCAACAAATGCTTATGGAGCCAGACATGAAGGAGGAGGAGTTGGTATTCTGGGAGGAGAAAGGGCGGTGGGAAGGAGTGAGTAGTTCTCAGGTCCCTGGCGCCTTACGAGTGCCCCCTCGTGGACGCACAGAGAACAGACCAGGACTGAAGAGATCACTGGGCGGGGGAACCATGCTGGGTCCTAGCCTGGGCGGTGGGCGTCAGTGTAGGTCAGCAGGAAAGTTCTAGATGTTTCCAGAGTGACCATGAGAGGGCCCAGCCGGGGGGGGGGGTGAACAACTGGCCGAGATGGAGTCCTGGGAACTCAGTTCAGTTCAGTGTGAGGGCTGATGTGGTCGCTAGGGTTTGGCATCTTTCAGAGCACCGTGAAGAGGTTTCCGGGTGGGAACATGGTCAGCGCCCAGGCAACTGCTGTTAAAATTCATCTCACGGGGCATGGTGACCACACCCTTAATTCCAGCACGCAGGAGGCAAAGACGGGTGGATCTCTGTGAGTTTCAGAGCAGGTGGCTGAAGTCTGGTGGCTCAGCAGGACACAATGGACATAGATGGAGGTTCATGGGGTCCTGGGGTGGGACATTAGCATGGCCTCCGAGTTCTGAGCAGAATGCATACTTGAACCTTTGTCATCCGGAGCTATGGAAGGAGGTGGCGTGGGGAGGGCTGCATCTGGGGGGCGTGCTCAGCATCCCCAGTGTGACTGCCATCACCGCTTGGCTCTGCCGCTACCTTTCCTCCCTGGCTTGGCCATAGCCCGGTGGGGGGCACCTGAGGGCAGATGAGTCGTGGGGTAACCCCGTGCCTCTCGTGCCAGCCATGTATTCGGTGGAGATCACGGTGGAGAAGGACAAGGTGACCGGGGAGACCAGGGTGCTGTCCAGCACCACATTGCTCCCCCGGGACCCACTCCCTCAGGGCGTGAAAGTCTACGAGGACGAAACAAAAGGTATGAGAAGCCCTGCCTGCTGCAAGGGCACCCAGCAGAGCCAAGGTTGCCCCGCCCAGCCCTTTCACCTGGCCTGGTCAGTCACTCAGAACCTGGGCTGTGTGCTGAGCACTGAGGTGAAGTCTAGAGGCAGGTTCGGGCATTGCAAAGCTCTTACCTGCCACTCAGAGAGGAGGGAGTTCTCAGAGGCCTGCAATAGCATGGTCAAGAGAAGGAAACAGCACCTTACAGGAGCCACACCTTGTGCAAAGGCCCTGAGGCGCACAGAAGGTGGAAACCAAAAGAAAGGCTGTGGGGGCTGGAGAGATGGTTCAGAGGTTTAGAGCACTGGCTGCTCTTCCAAAGGTCCTGAGTTCAATTCCCAGCAACCACATGGTGGTCATAATCGTCTATGGTGCGATCTGGTGTCCTCTTTTGGCCTGCAGGCATACATGCAAGCAGAATGCTGAATACATAATAAATAAATTAAGGGTGGGGTGGGGGCGATCGAGCTACAGGAGAAGAGGGACTGTGGCCTGAAAGCAATGGGTGGCCTGGGTGAAGGGATGTTGGTGGTATAGAAGAGATCTAATTTTATGTGTCTGTGATGCTAGAGACTGAAATCAGAGCCTCCAGAATGCTAGGCAAAGGCTAAAAACTAAGCCACACCCCAATCCCTCACTGGGGGAAATTCTAGGTGGAGCTCCACCCCCTGACCACGCCCCTAGCCCCCCTCGCTGGGGGAGTTCTAGATGGGGCTCCACCCTGACCACGCCCCCAGCCCCTCACTGGGGGAAATTCTAGGTGGAGCTCCACCCCTGACCGATCCCTGTGGGATTGTAAATCAAGATTTCTGGCCTTCCTGACTGGTTTTATAGGTGTTTACTGGACTGATCTGTGGGGAAGTGATGTTGAGGAAACTAGATACATCTAATCTGGGACATTTTTTAGCAGGAACCTTAAAGTCAAACTGGTCCCCACCCCATCCTTTTTTGAAAGAAATAAATACATACCACATAATTCCCCTTTTTACAGTTTGTGGTTTATGAGGTTTGGTCTCTGGTGTACAATAATTTTATAATACTTTCAGAACATTCCACCACCCCAAAGGAAGCCCTCACCCCAGCCAGCTGTCGCCTGCCTATTATACCCACGAATCCACCCGAGCCATCTCAGGATTGCACTGGTTTCTGACAACTCCTATCACGGAGACCCCTGCTATGTGGCCCTTTGTGTCTGGGTTTCTCACTGAGCGAGTGCAGTGTCCTTAAGGTCCCTCCGTGCTACGGTGTGTCGGAGCGTGTAGAAGGACTGTGCTGTGTATGCTTGGTCCTGGGCATGCTGCTGTGTGGACACACACCATGTCGCTGGTGTAACTGGAGTGGGACTTGCTGGCCCCGTGGACGATGTGATTGTTCATGAAGGACAGTGAGGCTAGTATCCACTGCACTGAGCCACTCCGCCCACCTCTGCACAGTCTCTCTGGGGACCCACAACCAGCTAGACTGGACCCAGGTTGCTTAGGAACAGCGGAGATCTGTTTCCGTGGAGACTGATGGCTTGGATTCTCATCTTAGGGGCCCAGGCCCGTGGGAGAGATTTGACCCCATGCTCCAGTGTCACCAAGAGGCCAGGCACAGGGACTCTCTTCCAGGGGGTGGGAAGCTAACCTCTGGGGGTGGTAGCCCTGACCCCTCCCTCACTGGATCCCTGGGACCACCCTGTCTATCCCCCTGTAGTCTAGGATCCCAGAAGAGTTTGCAATGCTGAGGTGCGAGTGTGTTCTGGGCTGCAGACCGCAGTTCCCCTCGGTGAGGAGACATTGTCTTTATTTAGTTCACCATAACTCAGAAAACGACAGCCAGGCCTGGTGGTGCATGTCTGTTGTCCCAGCGCCCAGGAAGCTGGCCAATCCCCCTACCTCGGTCTCCTTGAGCACTGTAATGACAGGTGTGGACCACAGGAGCTGGCTGTCGTGGTGAGTGTCTGCCTCAGCCTCCCGGCTAACTCTATCTCTGTGTCCCCACGCAGTGGTCCATGCCGTGGACGGCCTCTCTGAGAACGGAATCCAGCCTCTAAGTTCCTCCGAGGTGGATGAACTCATTCACAAGGCCGATGAGGTCACACTGAGTGAGGCCGGGTCCACAACTGGGCCAGCAGAGCCTCGGGGACTCGCAGAGGATGTCACCAGGACCACACCATCCAGAAGGGAGATCACAGGAGTCGAGGCTCAGCCAGGAGAGGCCACGTCAGGCCCGCCAGGCATCCAGCCCGGTCAGGAGCCCCCGGTCACCATGGTCTTCATGGGTTATCAGAATGTGGAAGATGAAGCAGAGACCAAGAAGGTACTCGGCCTGCAGGACACCATCAAGGCTGAACTGGTGGTGATTGAAGACTCGGTCACCCCCAGGGAGCCTGCACCACTCAATGGCAGCGCGGCTGAGCTCCCAGCCACCAAGGAGGAGAACCAGACGGGGCCCACGACCACACCCAGCGACACCCAAGATCTTGACATGAAGAAGCCTCGCTGTAGATGCTGTTCTGTCATGTGAGCCGTCGGGGCACCCCAGTCCCCGGTCCCTGTCCTATGCTCCACACTCAAACCCAGCAGCCCGGCCCTCCCCGGCGCCTGCCCACCTTCACCCTCCGCCTCACAGGCCCCAGACACGTGTGTGGTCCCTATGCACCTCGAGTCGCGGGTGGGGGGTGCTGTGCCCGTCACCACACTCCACACTCACCCCGTACCTCTGAGCCGTGTGTCATCCCTTGGTGAGAGACAGGCTGACCCTTATCAGCCCCTCTAAGAATGGGGATCCCCCCAGTCCAGGTCACAGCAGGTTTACACAGGTGGCTTATGCCCACCATGGTCCCAGCCTGGTGTCCCCTTGCCGCCCCAGGCCAGCCTGTCTGTGCCTTATTGTTACTTTTGGGGAGTCTCCGAGGGGACCAGAAAGGCTCTCCCTGGCCAAGGCGCCAGCAGCCAAATGTGGGCAAGTGAGATGAGGCCACACTTCTTTGGGGACTCAAAGTCTTGACGTCCTAACGTGGAGGACGGGCACCTGTGGATCCCCTCCAGTAGGTAGCGGAGCTCAAAACAGGAGAAGCCCTTCACTGGGGATGGAACAGTCACCCACAAGATGGAGTCATTGTTGGTCAGCCAAGCCACTCCCTGTCCTAAGTGTCCCCTCCCCTCCATGCACACACTGGGCCCTTCTTCCTGGTGCTAATTTTGGGACCTTCGGGGTCACCTCTGCCCTCTTCTCTAGTTGGCTTGGACCAGGGTCCTGGGTTTCCCACATACCCCCATACCCCAGAAGTCAGTGGGTATGTCTGCCAGCACTGCAAAGCCTAGCGTTTCCAGGCAGGATTAGGTTGCTCCACACACACACCTTGGGTGGGAGTAAGGGAACCCCCCACCTGCCACCTGGCCAGACGGGAGCCTGGCAGGAGGTCACCAACCTTCGGGCAGACAGGCAGCAGTAGCCACTTTGGTCCCCAGAGGCACAACCTTGCACACAGGCGCTGACTCAGCTTCAAAGGACCACGCCCGGTCCAGGTCCCTTTCTTGGGACTCCAGCCTGGTGTGCAGCAGGGCACAGGACCCCCTGCAGAGTCCCGTCACTACCCGCAGCTGCAGTAGGGCCACAAGCAGAGGCCACGACGGGGTCTGTGTCCCGTCCTTCCCGTGGCCTGGAGGAGAGGCGCTCTTCACTGAGGGGTGACCCATGGCCACGGTCATGGTGCCCCTCCTTTTCCTCCTCCTCTGATTCTGCCTGAGTTCCTCAAGCCCTGAGCCTCGGCTGAAGTGCCCTTGCTGCCCCCTTCTGCTTTTGACGTGTGACGAGGCCCCACCCTTCACCCCCATGTTCTTGACTTTCCCAGAGAAACAGATTAAAAAAAAAAAAAAAGTGTGCAGAGCCAGGTTGCTGAAGTTCTTGGGTTTCATCTGGGCGGGAAGGGGTGCGGCCTCCTGGTGGAGCCATAAAAGGCCAGGCCCTGCAGGACGCAGGAGAAGGCTTCTCTTCCCCGTGGCCACTGCTGCCCTCAGGGTGAGCTCCTCACTGGGCATCTCCTCCAGGACCCTGCTGGCACCTGGACAGGTAAGGGACAGCTGTGGGTAAACACCCCCAGGACCTCAGTCTCCACATCTGCCACACCCATGTCCTTGGGCTGTGATGTTGGGAATTGAGAGGTCCTTACAGATACCCCACAAGTTCTGAGCTAGGTTCTGCAGAGTAGGGGACACTCCCCTCTTTTTCCCTCCCTTTGGTTTTGGAGAAAATTTTCTCCTTTGGCCTCAGTTTCCCTATCTGTATAAAATGGCTGTCTAGAAGTACAGTGTCCCCAACACATGGGGTATTTCAGACTTGAGACCTCAAACTCGCAGTAATCCTCCTGCATCAGTTTCCTGAGTACCGAGATGTCAGGTGTGTGGGCTCAATCGGAGGTCCTTTCGGGACTCAGTTCCCCTGTGAAAGGTGGTTGGTAAAGGCGGAGTGTCTACAATGTAAGGAGAGAGGTGCTCATTCAAATCCCACTGACTGTGGGACTGGATATGCCCTGCACTTTACCAAATAGGGATGACAGGGCCCGAAGGGGCTCTGGGAAGAACTGCTATGGCACACCCTGCCTTTGAGCGTCTCCTCGGTGGTCGGCGATGGGCAGGCTCTGTCACCACATCTGTCAAAGGCCCCTGGAGTCAGGCTGAGGGACCACTGACTGGAGGGAAAGACAGAGATTCAGAGGGGGCCCACAAACCAGTCCAGGGGGGAGGTCAGGAACCCCAGCACTATATGCTCTGGTCCCTCAGGCCATGGGCTGCCAGAACCACTTGGTCCCCGAGGGGGCTGGTGGGTGCCTTGGCCCTCACCTCACATGGCACTGGACCTGTCCAGCCAGTGTTCCTGAACATTTTCTACGTTTATTTTTGAGTTTTTGAGAGAGGTCTCACTCTGTAGCCAAACCTGGCCTCAAATAGCAATCCCACTGCCTCAGGCCCCCTATTGCTGGGGGTGACAGGCCCTTTCTCTGTACTTCTGGCTTCGCTGGGTGTTTCTGAAGGCATCATTACTTCATGTGAACTCTGGTGTGCATGTGACAGGGAGAATCCCCATTTCCTGGACGAGGAAGGGTAAGAGGGTTGAGCAGGGTCAGAGTAGGAGCCAGAACTTCAGATCTCCGAGTTTCCGGGTCCTGCTGTGCTATCTGCTCGGCTGGGATCATCACGCACATCTGTTTTTCAGTCTACCTGGATCAAAGAGGGCACTAATTGAAAGAAGACACAGATTCAAAGGGGTTTCACGAGTCAGCGCAGTCTTGGGATTCTGTCTCCCCGTTCCGCAGGGGTACGGCCCTCCTCAGCGGGACTTGAGAAAGGTGGGAAGCCCAGGCTCAGTTCCGGCTCTGTAAGACCAAGGCCTGCAGCGGGCACAGTGCCCGCCCTCGTCAGCCCGGAGTATCGTTTTTCTGTCTCCTCTGGACTTTGTTTCCCATGTCCGGGTGGGGACGGAGAGGAGGGGCGCACCTGCTCCTGGGTGGGGCCTCCGTTCCCTTGGCAACATGTGGCCAGGGCGGAGTCCAGGGGCCTTTCCTGCAGAGCCTGAGGCTGGGAGGTGGCCTGGGCACCTGAAGCTGGCATGTGAGGCTGGGGACGCTGGGAGTCCTGGAAGTTGGGAGTCCGGAGCAGGGAAAGGTGAGGCACTCACAGAAGGAGAAGGGGTCTGTTTGAGGTGTGTCTACTGGCAGGGCTGGCTCGCCAACTGGGGGCGGCAGGGAACCCCCATCCCAGTCTGTACCTCACCAGCCTTGGCCTTGGC
Source organism: Rattus norvegicus (assembly GCF_021556685.1). Classification (NCBI taxonomy): domain Eukaryota; kingdom Metazoa; phylum Chordata; class Mammalia; order Rodentia; family Muridae; genus Rattus; species Rattus norvegicus. The sequence continues at coordinate 15,153,171 of NC_141540.1, read as the reverse complement.
TGGGGCCCCATGTTGTCCTCCTGGATTTCAGAACCTGCTCTGCCACCAGCTAACCCAAAAGAGACCCTGGGCCTGATACGGATAAGGTTTCCATTTGTACCCCAAATGCCGGAACGCCAAATCATAGTTCACTGAGAAAGAGGCTGGAACCAAGGACACCCTCGTGGCCAGAGGTCTGTGAAGACCCATGGATTCAGGGCCTGCTTTGAAGAAACCAGAGGAGCCATGGCCTGGCTTGAGGCTCAGGCTTCTCCAGAGTCCAGGGTCAGAGGTAAACCTTGACAGGTTTCCCCAAGGCCAACTATCTAGGCAACAAAAAGTTCTGAAGGGACAGGATAGAGGTCTCCTAAGGGCACCACCTTACTAGGTGGTGGCCCCACCCAGGAGCCCTTTGCCCTGTGGGTAGGAGGCCAGAGGAAGCAAGTGCACCCACAGGGACCATAAACCCAGTTTCAATAGGGAGTCACAGTTCCAGGTGCCTCTGGGTGGAGCAGGCTTCTTGGAGCCTTGGTGGTAATTGGGAAAGAATGGCCTTTGGAAAGTACCCCATCAGCTCTGTGAACTTCTAGCTTCAATTGCCTATGCCCAAGTTTCTTCAGGGCAGAGACAAAATTGGTGCCCTCTTCCCAGTTCTCATGTGCCCTGAAAGAGGTGATTGATGGACTGATGGACAAGGACTAACAAGTGACCCGGTGGGGAGAAGACAACCTTAAGGGGATCCTTTGCAGCCAACAGAGCTTCTTCAGACTGTCCCCTAACTCTAAGCACTGGCCCTTTAGGAGACCCTGAGACCCCTGCTGGATTTGGAACCTCAGTGATCAGATCTCCAGCAGTGTGAAGCTTACTATTGAATGTTTACTGCATTACCAGGCCCCTAAAGCTGAATTAGGTTTTATTGTTTTCATTATTGTTGTTTTTTGGTTTTTGGAGACAGGGCCTCCCTGTGTAGCCCTGGCTGGCCTAGAACTCACAGAGATCCTCCTGCCTCTGCATCCCACTGGGGCTAAAGGAGTGGGCCACTACACCCAGAAAAACTCAGTTTTATAGGTCCTTGGGAAGGTTGTCCTGCCAGCCAAACCCATATCAGAGAAGGACCCAGTGGCCTTGAATCCTGCCCCAGAACTCCACCTTCTGACCTGAATCACGGGAGAAGAATGAGAACTCCACCTATAGAAGGGTGAAACCCTTTCTCCAGAGGTCATGTCTGACTGTCCGATGACAAGGGTCATAAACTACCCGACATATCTGTCAGCCTGCAAACATGGGTGCACTACAGCTCTGGACTAGAGGATGGGAGGCAGTTGGAAAGCCACGGACTGAGCACCCAGGAGCAGCAGGGTCCGTTGAGCCAGCCTTGACTAAGTACTTGCTGTATGCATTAGGACTACCCAGCCACACAGAATGAAATTCTCCCCTTCTCAGAGTGCTGTGGAAGGGGAAGGGGGAGTATCCGCCACAGGACCGCTAGAGTGCTGGGAAAGCCCAGCCGCTTAAGACACTCTGCTTCAAAATACAAGGAAGAGTGGGCAGGAACAGGGCTCAAGGGTAGAGCCGCGCCTAGAATCCCCCAGTGAGGGGCTGGGGCGTGGTTTAGGTGGAGCTCCTGCCTAGAATCCCCCAGTGAGGGGCTGGGGCGTGGTTTAGGTGGAGCCCCTGCCTAGAATCCTCCAGTGAGGGGCTGGGGCGTGGTTTAGGTGGAGCTCCTGCCTAGAATCCCCCAATGAGAGGCTAGGGGCGTGGTCAGGGGTGGATCCCTGTCTAGAATCCCCCAGTGAGGGGCTGGGGATGTGGTCAGTAATGGATCCCCTTCCTAGAATCCCCCAGTGAGAGGCTGGGGGCATAGTCAGGGGTGGAGCCCTATCTAGAATTACCCCAGTGAGGGGTTGGGTTGTGGTCATGGGTGAGCCCTGCCTTGAATCCCACAGTGAGAAGCTAGGGCATGATCAGGGATGAGGTGAAGCCACTGCCTAGAATCCCCCAGTGAGGGGCTGGGGGTGTGGTCCAGAACGGATCCCCTTCCTAGAAGTCCCCAGTGAGGGGCTGGAGTATACGCTTGAGATTGGTGACCCTCTGGACTGTGCAGTCAGGTTGTGGCCTTGAGCATGGACTGGGGCTCCAGGGCTGCCCTGTAGATTTGGGAAACTGAAGAAACAAAAGTGAAAGGAAATGTGAGTGCCTGGGAAGGAGCTGGAGGAAAGGTTGAGCCCCAGATAACTAGTCAGTGTGTCATGTACGGCTGAGCCCCACCTAGGACTAGGGACAAGGTCCAAGGCACTCCCTGTTATTCTTGGCTTTATGGTGCCGAGGCAGGTGCTGTTGAGATGGGACCAGGTGCTGTTTGAAGCAGAGCTCCAAGGTGTGAGACCTGGGAAACGAGCTTTGCTACTGCATCTCTGAACCTCAGCACTTGCCATCGTGAAGAACCAGAGCCCAACAGCTGTCTGTGGAGCTCAGGTGCAAAGACCTGGGAATTACTGTGAGGTAAAAGGCTGTGGGTTGGGGATTTAGCTCAGTGGTAGAGCGCTTGCCTAGCAAACGCAAGGCCTTGGGTTCGGTCCCCAGCTCCGGGGGGGGGGGGGAGGCTGTGCCTGGAGAGGGGGAAGGGCCATGGTGGGGAGCCTGCAGTCTCGGTGTAAGGGGGACCTCGGAAGCGAGGGTAAGGATGGAGCAAGAGCAGGTGCTCAGCCTGCAGGAGAGAAGTGGTGGCTGTGTCTGCAAGGGTGGGTAGCACTTGCCTATCATCCCAGCAGCGGGGTGGCTGAGGCAGGAGGATTGGTACGAGTTCTGACATAGACTGGGCTGCAGAGTGAGAGCATGTCTCAGAAGGAAGGAGGGAAAGTAAGAAAGGAGGGAAAGAAAGAAAGGAAGGAGAAAAGAATGAAGACATTAGATAAGAAAGCACAAGTTGGTTGTGTGATCTGCAGTCAGGGACAGTTCGATCCAGGAGCTTAAATGGTTTTGAAAGATGCCGTGTTGGGTTTGGGAGTGCTGTCAAGAAGCTTTGCTTGTGGGCTGGAGAGATGGCTCCTAACCACTGACCGTTCTTCCAGAGGTCGTGAGTTCAAATCCCAGCAACCACATGGTGGCTCACAACCATCTGTAATGAGATCTGATGCCCTCTTCTGGTGTGTCTGAAGACAGCTACGGTGTACTCACATATAATAAATAAATATCTTTTTAAAAGAAGCTTCACTTGTCATGGGGTTCCTGCAGCCCCCTGATACTGTCCCTGTCCCCGGGTAGCCTAACACGGTCTCTTTCTCCTTCCTAAGTGAGCCTGGAGGTCTCCAACCCACAGAAAGAAGGTCACACACAAACTCTTTGAGATGGACCGAGTGACCAGATACCCCATCTTCAGCAAGCCCCACTCAGCACGTGTCACCGGCTTGGCCTTGGATGAAGACACCAGCTACACCGTTGAGCTAGTGGGCGTGGGGCCTGAGGCTGGTTGGAGCCAGGGTGATCTGCAAACCTGGTCCGCTGAGGACCAGACCAAGCCAGATGTGAAGAGAGTAAGCGTGTCTTCCACCAGACGAGCCTTCCTGGGGCAGCAGTCCCCGAGGTCACTGTACTGGGAAGATGAGGACGAGGAGACAAAAGCTTACCGCGTGGACGCCGGCAGCAATGCCTTCTGCAGGCAGCCGAGGGACCTGGAGGCCGAGCGCTGGGCAGTCATCCAGAGCCAGGCGGTCAGGAAGGGTGGCACAGTGGCCACACTCCAGGCTTCATCAGACCATAGGGACCCCAGGATCGCCAGCCATCCCCGGTCTTCATTCACAGAGGAGATCTTGGTGGACACGGAGCAAATCGATTTCCTGGCTGCTCGGCAGCAGTTCCTGAGTTTAGAGAAGGCAAACACAAATCCGGTCACGTGGAGCCCCACAGCCAGGGAGACCTTTGCACGTACCCCACCTGGCGTCGACCAGACCCCCAAGGCCTCCACTGGGCCCCATGTAGCCAATGGCTACACCACTTCAGTCACGTCACCAATGAAGGAAATGACCTTGGAGAAGACTTTCCATTTCCACACTTCCCCAGCCGGGTCCATCCGTACAACGGATGACCCTGGCCACCAGACCCGAGCAGAGTCCCCTGAGACCCCCAAGGAGACGCCCATCGAGAGAGAGATCAGACTGGCCCAGGAGCGAGAGGCGGAACTGCGGGAGCAGAGAGGGCTTGGGCGGGCTGCCGGGCATCAAGAGCTCATACAGATCCCCAGCAGGCCCCTGCTCAACAAGATGAGCCTGACAGAGACACCCCCACGAAGAGACAGGGGCCGCCCATCCCTCTACGTGCAGAGGGACATGGTGCAAGAAACGCAACGAGAAGAAGATCATCGCCGAGAGGGTCTGCAGGTGGGCAGGGCGTCCACACCTGACTGGACTTCCCAGGACCCTCAGCCTGGGTTCCAGAGAAGCCTGAGCTCCGACTGCATCCTCAGCCCAGATGCCCGAGCTGCAGACCCAGCTCCAGAGGCAAGGAAAGTCAACCGGATCCCACCAGATGCCTACCAGCCATACCTGGGCCCTGGGACCCCCAAATTAGAATTCTCAGCCTTCGGAGTATACAGCAAGCCAAGTGGTGTCCACTCCACAGAGGACACCAAAGCCACAGCCTTCCGGAACACCACAGAGTCTCCAAGGCATGTTTCAGAATCCTCCAGAAGATCTCTGAGCTCAAAACAAGAGTGGTCCAAGCCTCCTGGGAAGCCTGCCAACGGGGGTGTTGTGAAATTAGAGAATTTCCACCTGCGTCCACTGCGATTCAAGGTCCCAGATGTCCCCCAGGAAGCTGAGACCCCCCAAACCTGGGGCTGGGAAGTGGCCGGAGGCCCTGTGTTGAGACTACAAAAGTCACAGTCATCTGACCTGCTGGAGAGGGAGGTGGAGAGCGTCCTGCGGAGGGAGCGAGAGGTAGCTGAAGAGCGGAGGAATGCCTTCTTCCCAGAGGTATTCTCCCCAGTGCTGGACCAGGAGGAGAGCCATGAGCAAGACTCCCGCAGTTCCTCTCGGGCATCTGGTGAGCAGGGATTCAAAGGGCGGCCGTTCTTTCCTGAAGGCCCCTGGGTTGGAGAAGGAGAGTTGGAAGGCAGAGTTCAAACACACCCATTTCTCCCAGGAAGTAGATTTTGGAGGGGAAGAACACCAGCTTTGCTTTAATTTTTGAACGCTCTGTTACCAGGTGCATAGGATTTTGCTCTATGGTTCGGAATGTTGCGTTATTGGACATAGAAGTTTGCAAGCCTTTGTCCTCAGGATTGATTGCTCCTCTTTCTAATTCTCCTTCACCTCATGGTATTTTTTTAGCCCATAGTCTATCTAAAATCTTTCCTGGGTGGCTGTTTTAGTCAATCTGTCACGAGTTGCCTGTCAGCCTGTCTGTTCACCTGTCTCCATAAGCACCCTTGTCCAGGGACCTCAAGTCCCCTCTCCCAAATGCCACCTCCTTCTGCCCCTGCCACAGGCATCACCGGCAGCTATTCCGTGTCAGAATCACCATTATTCACGCCCATTCACCTGCATTCCGGCCTGGTGTGGAAGGTGGAGGCCCCAGAGGACAGTTCTCCGCCAGGGCAGAAGACTAGAAAGGAGTCGTGGGTGAGTCCGGTTGACTGAGGTGTAGCCCACAGGTTCAGGGGAGGCCATTACACTGACTGGGGTGGTCTCTTCTCCTCTCCGCTACCTAGTCTGAGAAGACACACAAGCAGGGGACATTGTCCTTATTGTGGGATCACCCTCAGGGTCAAAGGAGGAAGATTGATGAAGAAAGAAACAGATTCCAACTGGTCATTATCATTTTTTTTGAGAGAGAGAATTTCTCTGTGTAACCCTGGCTATCCTGGCACTCTCTACTCTCTCTGTAGACCAGGTTGGCCTCAAATTCAATATCCACGTGCCTCTGCCTCCCGAGTGCTGGGATTAAAGGCATGCACCACTAGCTCAGGTCTATCATATTTTTTTAGGGTGTGTGTGTGTGTGTCAGAGAGAGATAGACAGACAGAGACAGGCAGACAGACAGACAGAGACAGGCAGACAGATAGACAGAGAATGTGCCACTATGCATGTATGAAGTCATATAACCACCAGCCTTGTTCTCGGCTTCCTCCTTTGAGACAGAGTCTCTTTGTTCACTGCTGTCTGCAGCAGGGCCCACCACTTGCGGGTGCTCTCTTGTCTCATCTTCCACCCCACAGAACAATAGACTTACAGACACACACTGTCGCTTTCTTTCTCCCGCTGATTCCCAGGGTTTGAACTCAGGTCCCTACCCTCACAAGGCAAGCATCTTACCTCCTAAGGCATCACCCTGGGACCCCCATCATGGGATGTACCACAGCCAGCCCTGAACTGTACAGAAGTCACACTTCCAGCCTCTTTGGGACCACGCTTACCCAGGGCCCTGAGCTCACAAACCAGCCTGATTTCAGGTTACTTACCCGGACCATGTCGGGAGAGTCCAGGGATACCTCAGAGGACAACACTCATCCTAGCCTAGCCTCCTGGTCACAACCTGACCCCATGGTGAATCTGAATGGCCCAGATTCAAGTGCAGGCAAAGAGCAGCTCCATTCTTACCCTTTGTCTCTGGTAACCATGAGTGTTCTGTGGATGGCGTGTCATCTACGTGCCAGGGCCACTGCCGGTCACAGGACGCACTTGGCACACGCCTGTGATCCTCACTGAGGCACACTGAGGGCACTATCAGCCAGAGGCTCCAATGAGGGCGCCAGATCAGTGTGGTTGATAGCCTTGAGTTCAGTGACCACGAGACACTGGGAAGGTGCCACTAGATGGGGGTCTCATCCCGTCTGTCACTAAGAGGTAATTCAGCTATGGGAGAACTTCCAGGTGGGCACTAGGGCTGGGCAGGAAGGATGAGCACTGATTTTCATTCTTCTCATCCAGTATGCAGGTATCAACCCCTCAGACGGTGTCAACTCGGAGGTAAGTGTGCTCCAGAGGAAAAGTACTTGAGTCTGTCCCTTTTTGGCGATACCCTAACCATAGCATTGGTCACTGAAGGCCCTTCACTGGGATGGAGGACTGCACTAGCTATCTTCTCTGTTGGTAGAGACATCTTAGGGTAGATTGTGCTGTCATCTGCTTATGATGCCTGCCCTGGCACAGATTAAAAGGTCTGTGCGAGGGCTGGAGAGATGGCTCAGTGGTTAAAAGCACCCGACTGCTCTTCCAGAGGTCATGAGTTCAATTCCCAGCAACCACATGGTGGCTCACAACCATCTGTAAAGAGATCCGATGCAATGCTGGGGCTGGGGATTTAGCTCAGTGGTAGAGCGCTTACCTAGGAAGCTCAAGGCCCTGGGTTTGGTCCCCAGATCCGGAAAAAAAGAACCAAAAAAAAAAAAAAAAAAAAAAAAAAAGAGATCCGATGCCCTCTTCTGGTGTATCTGAAGACAGCTACAGTGTACTCATATATAATAAATGGGGGGAAAAAAAAAAAAAGGTCTGTGTGAGGCAGGCTTTTTTACTGGAAGACAAAGATTTCAACATAAACAGATTAAGCCACGGTAAGATGATGATGATGATATTATTATTATTATTATTATTATTATTATTATTATTATTATTATTATTATTCCTGGCTGGCCACATGGAACTCACTGTGTAAACTAAGGTGACCTCTAACTCACGTCTTCCTGCCTCAGCCTCCTGAGTGCTGAGACTATAGCTATAACCCTTTCAGAGCTGAAGCTGGACACAGTTTCCTTGCTATGGACCTCAGCTCTGCACACTGGTGAGGCAGAGCCGGCTGGGGGCGGTGCATCTCTTCACCGGGACCCCATGACTCCTTGTACGCAGGTCCTGGGAGCCACGAGGGTAAAGCGACACAAGAACCTCTTGGCGGAACGCTGGGAAGCACATATCTATGCCAGCGAGGATGAGAACTGAGGCTAGAAGCAGGGACGCCCATTCCCCGTCCCACCCAGTCCTGTGGAAGCTGCCAGGCCTGCCCAAGTCTCCGCCGTCAGGTCCCTATTTAAACAGGCCCAGGCCGATGTTTGTGGCCTGCAGTTGGCTTGGTTTTCCTGAGGTGGGCGAGTGTTTCCTGCTTAGGGGTGATTCTCAACTGAGGCTGAAGATGATCCGGCCAGGCCTCTATGTAGCGAAGACTTCCCCAAATGTTCCAGGGTTTGGGGAGGTAGCAAGGCTGCCCTCCGTGGGATGGGAGGCCCTGGGAGGTGTGGCTCCAGAGCCCCCACTTACATCCCTCAGCCCCTGAGCAAAGTGCAGAGCCTTGGATCTGTCACAATGCGGAAAGAAGGCTCTGTTTAGGGACCCGCCAGTCCTGTCTTGCCGACCCCAGGCACAACACGTACCCCTTCATGTTTATTTGTGAAATAAATCTGTCCTCAGCAGCCTGCCTGCCATAGAGGGTGCGTCACGAGCAGCCCCTGCCCTCTGCCCTCCGTCCGGTCCTTTCGTTCATCATGGTGGCATCAGCCCTGCTTCCCTGAGGTCCTGGGAGCTCATATGTGGAGAGCTAGGCACACAGGGTTGGGAGGCTACCGTAGTGCAGGCATCAGGGATGGATGTGTTGTTGGACATAGAAGGGACGGCTTGAACAAGATGATGGGGTGGACACCAATATCTGCTAAAAGCACTGAGTCTTGGCCCAGTCCCCTCTGCAGAGGGCAACCTATGGAACTGTCCTAGGTGGCAGTGGGTGAATAGCGAGGGTGGGTGCTCTCCTTCCCCATGGCCTGCTGGGAGCAGCTGGATACGGTTAAGCTCTGTCAGTCCCTCTCGGTCGCTGAGCCTTGCTGCAGGTAGCTGTCCATGGCACATATTTGGAGATATATATCTTTAAAGCTCCCATCTGAACACGTTCAATCCCAGCACTCAAGAGGCAGAAGCAGGTGGATCTCTCTGAGTTTGTTTGAGGCTAGCCTGGTCTAAAGACAGGACAGCATTTTATCCACTCCCTGAGACTGCCTGAGATGGGCTAAGTGGGTAAAGGACTGTCAGGGCAACACTGAAAAACCTTGTCTCAAAACACATACATACATACATATGTACGTACATACGTTCATGTACATACATACATACGTGCATACTACACACATACATGCATATACATACATATGTGCATACTACATACATGCATGCCACTACATACTATATACACGTATACCACATACATACTACATGCATGCATGCATGCATGCATGCATACATACATACATACAATAAAGGTTTCCACTTGAGGCATCTGTCTGGCAAACATGGGCCAGGCTGGAAATATCTAGGACTGAGAATGAAGAGACCTGGGTGGCTATGGGGTGGGACACCTCACAGAAGCAGCCTGGACAAGGAGGTCTTTGCCCTGGAAATTCTAGCCTCAAGAAGGAAGAGCCTCCCACAGGAACAGCGTCCAGAGGTCCCATACCCCTTGGCTTGTGGCCCCTTCCTCCCTCTCCGGATTCAGCAGTATGGTATCTCCCAGTCTTTTTGCCTCTGAACTCTCCTGCCTCCCTCTGGGCACCCAGTGGTGACCCTGAACCAAAAATGCCCTAGGACAACCCCCAGATCAGAATCGTCGGTTTGAGCCCATCTGAAGGGTCCCTTCTGCCACAGCCGGGCTTCTGTGGTAGGAACTCTGAAGCCACTGCCTGACTTCTGTAGGGTGTCAATCAACAGTCACCTTCTCGTAAGTGCGTGCCACACAAGTGTGAGAACCCACATGTGGATACCTAGAACCTGTGTAAATGCCAGAAGGGCATGTCCACTCACCTGTAACCTTAGAACAAAGGAGCCGGGCAAGCTGGCACGGTCCACTAGTCGGAACTGTGAGCCTTGGGTTCAAGTGAGGAACCTTGCCTCAGAAGACAAGGTTGCCAGCAGTCAAAAAAAAAAAAATCCGGCCTCCACATGTACCTGTACATACATGTGCACCCACACACATGAGAAACATGCATGTGCACACACAGGTACACACACAAAAAGAAAACAGCCCCACCTAGATCGTGTACTCAGGTTGCCCCTGCACAGGCAATTTGGCCAAGACTGTGATGTTGGCTCTCCATGTGGCTGGTGTTTCATTAAAAGCCTCTCATTTGGGGTTGGAGAGATGGCTCAGCGGTTAAGAGCACTGACTGCTCTTCCAGAGGTCCTGAGTTCAATTCCCAGAACACATGGTGACTCACAGCCATCTGTAACGGGATCTGATGCCCTCCTCTGGTGTCTGAAGACAGCAACAGTGTACCCACATATATAAAATAAATAAATCCATATTAAAAAAAAAAGTCTGCTCCAAACCACAGCTCACCTGTCTGTTCCAAAAAGCATCCTTTCTCCTGTGTCTGTTTTAGGAAATACTGCCTTAGTGAACTTTCACCCGTGTGCCCCAGCAAACCATCATTTGACATAACTGACTTTCCAAAGACACGAGAGGTCTCCAGCACAGCAGGTGTCCGACTGTCAGTCCACGCCGCCCCCACCCACCCACCCCCATGCTGTCAACGCTTATGACTGAGGCATCCTCCCCAGACTCAGGGCTCTGCAGGGCAACCCCAACCCAGTTTCACTGGGAAGACCAAGCACAAACAGGAAACCAGCCTTGGGTCCCCTCTGGTGCAAACTTAGGTCTTGGGGCTGAGACTGGAGTATTTTCTCACTTCCAATTATGTGCAAAGTGAGTGTGACATCACATCATATCGACCAATCCACTAATGCCTAAGGAAACTCCGCCCCTTGGGTGAAGCCTTCACCATGTGAAGTATGTCCCAGACGGACTTGGGAGATCAGTGAGGTTGTGTAATTTTGTTAGTGTCACAGAGCCAACCGGTGACTGGATTCTTTTTTTTTTTTTAAGATTTATTCATTTATTATATGTAAGTACACTGTAGCTGTCTTCAGACACACCAGAAGAGGGCATCGGATCTCTTTACAGATGGTTGTGAGCCACCATGTGGTTGCTGGGAATTGAACTCAGGACCTCTGGAAGAGCAGTCGGGTGCTCTTAACCACTGAGCCATCTCTCCAGCCCAGTGACTGGATTCTTGAGGTCTGAAGTTGGGTGTGGGAACAGCCAAAGGTCTTTTTAAAAGAAGATAACCCAACCAAAACAAATCAAACTGGCCTTAGCAAAACCGGGAGTTACTGGTTCTTGTTTGTTCTTGTTTGTTTGTTTGTTTGATTGGTTGGTTGGTTTTGGTCTTTCAAGACAGGGTCTGCCTTAGTTAGGGTTTCCATCACTGTGAAAAGACACCATGTGAAGACCAAGGTAACTCTCATGAAAGCAAACATTTAATTTAGGTTGGCTCACAGTTTTAGTGGTTCAGTCCGTTATCATCTGTGTGCAGGCTGACATTGATGCCAGAGAAGGAGAGGAGAGTTCTACGTCCTGATCTGAAGGCAGCAGAAAGGGACTGCTTCCGAAGGCAGCCAGGAGGAGGGTCTCTTCTGCGCTGGGCAGAGCTCGGTCTCAAGGCCCAATCCCACGTTGACACACCTACTCTAACAAGGCCACACCTCCTACTAGTACCACTCCCCATGGGCCATGAATTCAAACATCTGAGTCTGTGCGAGGGAGGTCAAACCTATTCCAACTACCACAGGATCTATCTGTGTACCAGAGTCCTGGCCTTCCTGGAATTTGCTCTGTAGCCCAGGCTGCCCTGGCACTCACGGAGATCCATCTGTCTCTGCCTCCCAAGTGCTGGGATTAAAGGTGAGCGTCACTACTTCTGGAATACCAAGAAGTTAACTGCAGCTTCAGGCTAAGCTGAAAATTGCCATCCCACCTCTTCTTCCCTGACAGCTCAGGCCAAGCCCACGACACAGTCCCAACTCCGCTTCTCTTTCGCTCAGCCTCAGTTTCTTCCTCTGAAAGAGTGACTCTGTTAGCACCCCCACCCCCACCCCCCAGCATGTGTCGCTGCGGTTTTCCTGCACAGGGGGACACAGCAGAGAATTAACGGCAGCCCTCTGGAGCAGGGTGAGCCAAAACCTCCCAGTTAGAAACAGCATTTGAACTCCGCCACCAGAGGGAGACAAAATACCGGCAGACGATCCCCGCTGGGCAGGGAAGGCGCTGCCTGCTGGGGTGGGGATGGGAGCAGGGCTCCCACTGTAGCTGCTGAAAGGTTTTCTCTCCAAAACCCCAAGGATGAGGAACAGCTGAGGCGGTTGCCTGGAACAGCCCGGGGCAGGGGGCACAGCAGCAAGGTCGGCCACGCCGCACAAAGCTGCCATGACTTCCTGCAATGTCTCCCGCAGCGTTAAATGTTCTGACGTGAGAGGGGGTGTGCGCGGGGTGTACATGAGTAGATTTGTTTGGCTCTATTAAGTTTTATTTCTTTTTGTTATGGGGTGGTGTGAGCCGCGGGCTGACGTGGAGGGGAGAGGACACCTTTGTGGAGTCGGATCTCTGCTTCCACCTTGACATATTTATTCTGTTTTCATTTTTAAAGACAGGGTCTCTCTGTGTAGCCCTGGCTATCCTGGAACTCACTCTATAGATCGGGCTGGTCTTGAACTGAGAGATCCTCGTGACTCAGCCCCCCAAGTGCTGGGACTAAAAGCGTGTGCCGGGGCACCATACACCCTATAGCTTCTGAGGGTAAGACTCAGGTCCAGCTTGCCCAGCCACTGTGCCAGCCTGGATTTTGCTGGTCTGGACTTTTCTTTTTCTCATGTTGTGAATTAAAGCCACAACTTCCTGTACACTATCCAAGAACTCTGACGCAGGTATAAACATAGACTTTAATTTACATCTTATTTATTTTGAGATTTTTAAATATTTTTATGTGTATGGGTATTTTGTTGGTGTGTGTGACTGTTCACCACGGGTGTGATTGGTGCGGGGGCGCTGAGGGGGTCAGGAGAGGGCATCGGCTCCAGAGACCTTTGAGCTGCCATGTGGCTCTTGGGAATAAAACCCATTCTCTGTTTGGTTTGGAGATTAAGACAGGGTTTCTGAGTAGCCAGGTGCCGGGGAACCCAGAGAACCACCTGTCTCTGCCTCCCAAATGCTGGTGTCAAAGCCATGGGCCACCACTGCCCAGCAACTGTAAAAATTTTAAGTCAGACATAGTGGCGTCTCTTTCTAAAGCCAAATCTCACAGGCTAGAAGAGTGACGTGAACTGACGGCCATCTCAGCTGCAGAGTGAGACCTTGTCTCAATGCATACAGACAGACAGACAGACAGACAGATGGACTACACATGTGAAGGGGTGAAGCTCAGTGAGTTGAGCTCCCTTCTAGTGTGGAGGAGAGCTAGACTCCATACCTGTCACCAGAAGCTATATCAGCCTTTCTTTCACACAGGAGCTGGGAGTTCTCCATCTCGATCGGAAGGCAGCTGAACAGGTCTGCTCCTGAAGCAGCCAGGAGGAGGGTCTCTTCTGCACTGGGCAATGGTTGGGCATTAAGAGACCTCAAAGCCCACCCCACAGTGACACACCTACTCTAACAAGGCCACACTTCTTTTTTTTTTTTTTTTTTTTTTTTTTTTGGTTCTTTTTTTTCCGGAGCTGGGGACCGACCCCAGGGCCTTGCGCTTCCTAGGCAAGCGCTCTACAACTGAGCTAAATCCCCAGCCCCAAGGCCACACTTCTTAATAGTGCCACTCCTCGTGGGCCATGCGCTCAGACATGTGGGGTATAGGAGGCCGGAGGGTAAGGAGTTCTCCGTCATCCACAGGTAAAAGGAAAGTTAGAGGCTGGTCTGGTTGGCCTGGGACCCATCTGTAGAATGAAACAAAACAAGTTTTAAAGTTTCTAAACAAATATTCCAAAGACAGTTAATTACATTCTGACGCTTTTGATTTGCCCGAATGGGTTTCTGTGACAGAGGAACCCAAACTGACAACTTTACCAACAACAAAAAATGTGGGGCTGAAGAAGGGACATTAAGTAATTCTCCACCATCCCTCACCACCCCCCATCGTCCCCCACCATCCCTCATTGTCCCCCACCATCTCCACCATCCTTCTCACCATGCCCTGCATCTCTCTTCCTTCTCTCATGGTCCCCAGGTCTTTCTGGTTTCCGCCTATGTGTTCCAAGCAGTGGAAGAGCACCCTACAGCGATATGTGACAACCCTCCTCTCTTAACTTCTTGGCTCCCACCTTATGAATGTCAAAGCTAAATCCTCCCCATAGTGGCTCAGATGTTATGAGAACATATTGCTCTTAAAGGGGACCCAAGTTCAATTCCCAGCATCTACACAACAGTGCACAACCTTAAGTATACCTTTAGTTCCTGTGCTCTAGCGCCCTCTTCTGGCCTCTGTGGGAACTACACACAAATGACACACAACTGTACATGCAGGCAAACACTCATGCAATAAAACACAAATAAATAACAAATTTAAAGATTGAAATAATAAATTCTCACGGGGTTGGGGATTTAGCTCAGCGGTAGAGCGCTTGCCTAGCGAGCGCAAGGCCCTGGGTTCGGTCCCCAGCTCCGAAAAAAAAAGAAAATAAACAAATAAATAAATTCTCACAATAGCCCAGAGCCTCGTCCTGGAGTCCCCCTTATCTTCCTCTCTTCTGCTGCCTGAGCCTTCTTCCCACATGCCTGTCATGGTGGTACTATTTGAATCTGGGAGGGTCTGTGCTTCGTGTCTGGATCCTCTACAGGGTGGGAGACTTTCAGGTTTCCACAGTATTGTGGGTTTGGGGATCAGTATTATGGGTTTGGGGATCACCCCTTGTAAGGACCAGGCTTTCTTTAAAGTTGTAGAAAATCCAGACCAAAAGGAAATCATGGCTCCAACAGCCCTTTGCTCTGGGTCATCAACAGTTTTTATTTTGAGACAGGGTCTCACAGACAATAAGCCAAGCTGGCTTTAAACTAACTTCATAGCCCGGGATGGTCCCACTCTATCCCTTCCTCCTCAGAGCGGAGGCTGCCATGTGATGGGCAGGGCCTCTGCCCCCTTCTCTCTGGGAACAGTTACACCATTGATTTTGTGGAAGGTTTTGTAGATTTTTGCACCTGAGTTCTCTGTCCATCATGCTCCACCAAGTGTCTCCTTCCCGAGTGCCATTTGCAACTTGTTTTAAATAAAATAGTAAATGTTTTAATTAGAAATAAATTGCAGGGCTGGGGAGATTGCTCAGCGGTTAGGAGCACTGACTGCTCTTCCAGAGGTCCTGAGTTCAATTCCCAGCAACCACATGGTGGCTCACAACCATCTGTGATGGGATCTGATGCCCTCTTCTGGTGTGTCTGAAGACAGCTACAGTGTACTTGTATACAATAAGTAAATAAATAAATCTTTTTTTAAAAAAAAGAAAAGAAATAAATTGCATATGCAAATTCGAGCAAGTGAGTGGTAGGTGGGAACTGGCCACCGACCGCGGGATCCACTTCTCCACACAGACAATCCACTTCCATCCCCTGAAGAAGAGTCTACTCAGATGCCTGTGACACAGCAGCAATGGAGCCAAAATTAGACCCCTGATGTCTGTACCATTGTCCTCGCTTTAGTGACCACATGGTCAGGATGATTCTGAAAGATTCAGCCCCTGAGCCATATTTGGACCTTTCTGAGGAAGTCTGCTGGTCTGGCATGAAACCCATAATTGCAAGTCCCCAAGTCCCCTTTCCTGCCAGGAAATAGCTGTCTCTATGCTGTCCATTCTGCTGGGCAGCCTCGGCAAGCCGGGGCCTTGCCTGGCTAAGGCTGCTATCCCAATGGCCTCAGTGTAATAGCCTTAGGCCTGGGATCCCAGGTCCTCTGAGGTCATTTCTGAGCAGTGTGTAGTGAATGCAGTGGGGTGGTCTACACAGGGTGCTCGGAGCTTGAATGAGTTCCCTTCCAGTATTGTGTGCTTTGGGGTGGGCGTGGCAGGTGAATAACTCTCAACCCGGGATTCAGGAGGCTGAGGCAGGAGGATTGTTGTGAGTTCGAGGTCAGCCTGGGGTATATTACTTTCAGTCTCAGGAACAAAAGAAAATCATTGCCAGTCCACTCAGGAGGCAGAGGCAGTGGATCTCGGTGAGTTTGAGGCCAGCCTTCCCTGCCTACCAAATGCCAGGCCAGCATTCCATAAAGCAGCCAGGGCTACATAAAGAGAAAACAAACAGGCTGGGAGGTGGCGCTATGTGAATTTAACCCAGCAGAGCAGGTGGACCTGTGTGAGCTTGAGACCAGCCTACTCTACAGAGCAAATCCCAGCACAGCCAGGCTACACAGAGAAAACCTATCCAGATCATAAACAAACAAACGAACAAACAAATACGAAAACAGGGAATAGAGAAATGTCTGGTGGGTTACGGACTCTGACTGCTTTTCCAGGGGACTCAGTTTGATTTCCAACACCCAAATAGCAGCTCTCCATTCCAGTTCCAGAGGGTCTGACCTTCTGACCTCCACAGACACTAGACACACACACAGGACACAAGCACACATGAAGGCAAAACACCAAACAAATAAAAATAAATAAAAATTTAAATAAGTAAATAAATAGAATTTTAAAGAAAGAAAGAAAAACATGACATGAAGTTACGCTTCCTTTTAGTTTTTTCCTTGGTGATGATGTGATCTCCAATCTTTTTTTTTTTTTTAATTTTTTTTCATCTTTATTAACTTGAGTATTTCTTATTTACATTTCGATTGTTATTCCCTTTCCCGGTTTCCAGGCCAACAACCCCCTAACCTCTCCCCCTCCCCATCTCCGGTCTTTTGAGTCAAGCTTTCACTGTGTAGCCCAGTTCGGCCTCCAATTCCTGGTGCTTCCGCCTGACTCTTCTGATTCAGAGATCTGACACTAGGCATAGGGCTTGACTACCAGGAGTGACCCACTGGGTTCCATCTCCAGCACTACACAAACAGAGCTTGGTAGCACGTGACTTCATCTCAGCAATTGGGAAATAGAGGCAGAAGGATTAGGTCATCTTTAGCTATAGGTCCAGTTTGAGCTAGCCTTGGCTACAAGAGGCCATGTTCGAAAAGACGAAAACAAATGCAGGTAGCAGGCACCCTTCATAGTCCTTCCCTGCCCTGTAGTTCTTCAAGGCTAAAATGCCTACGGAGCCATTAGGGCAGCGACAGAGACACATGGGCTATCACATCCAAACCTCCATACCCAGAAAATCGGGCCACACACATCCCCAGCTGGTTTTTCCAGCCCTCGGGGGCAGTAACGTGCACCTGAGTTGCTTAGACTTGCTGGAATTTCTTCCGTGGTTCAACAAGCAGACTCGTTGCGGTGTGGGGTGTAGAGAGGAGGAGTGTAAAGGGGAGCAGGGCTACTGGGTTCCAGCCCAGCCTGTAAGTGGCAGGAATCACTTCTTCCTACCTTGCTGCTTCCTGGTGGTATAGCCCCTGCCTAGAACCCCAGAGTGAAAAGCTGGAGGTGTGACCAAGGATTCTAAGGACCCTGCCTAGAGTCCTCCAATTAGGAGCACGGCGAGTGCTCAGAGTGCTTAGGGGTGGAGCCCCTGCCTAGAATCCCCCAGGTCAGGTCCTGGGGGCGTGACCAGGGTGGAGCTCCACCCAGAATCCCCAAGTAAGGGTCTGGGGGCGTGGTCATGGTGGAGCTCCGCCTAGAGTCCCCCCAGTGAGGGGCTGGGAGCCGAGTCAGGCCTCAGCTCCACACTAGTAAGTATGAATCCCGGGGCTTATGATAATAAATAGAGGAGTGGAAGAAAAATCACCCGCTGTGGAAGTCTGAGGAAGTGGGAGGGACTTTTTTGCTGTGGAACGTCTGTGCCCATGCCTGGGCTGTAGTGGTAGTCTAACCCTTCACACCCCATCCCCCAAGCTCCTTCCAAGTCCAGACAGAGAAAGGAATTCCTGGCTGAGTCTAATTTAAAACAAACAAATAAACAATGTTTGGAGGGAGGAGAATGAGAGGAATGCGGGCGTGGCTCCTCCCTGCCGCCGGAGAATTTGGGCCTGGGACTTGCAGGGACAGAGGTCACCATGACCCCAACAAACCCCTACCCCATCTCTGCCCACCCTAGCCCAGCCTTCCACCATTACTCTTGTTTTATGGCCCTGCTCGGATGGCTGCAAATTAGGGGAGGGAAAAAAAAAAGGAAAGAAACAAGGGAGGCGGGGATAACAGAGAACAGATTCCGGATCCCCCGGTCCCCAGAAACCTTTGTTTCTTAAGGCTTGGCAGCTCTGGACTTGGAGTACCCGTTAGTGTTTTTCCTTCAAGGAAAGCTCTGCGGAGAGCAAGGGACAAAAAATTTCTCAGGTAGTTTGAAAAACAACGAGGGGTGTGTGTGTGTGTGTGTGTGTGTGTGTGTGTAGTGTATTTCTGCAACCCGGGTGGGTCTTCGTTGTCATCTCAGTACTTGGGAAGCTGGAGCAAGAGGATTGTGGCAATTTTAATGATGACTGGGCTACATGAGATCTTGATTGTCTCAAAACATTGTTGGTACACAACTATCATGTCAGCATCCAGGAGGTGGGGGTGGGGAAATCAAGCATTCAGGGCTGTCCTTGGCTACATGAGACCCTGTCCCAAACCCTCTTTCCCAAATAAAAAAATATAATAAGGTTGAGAGCCTGCCTGGATGGTGAGGCCCCAGTATGGAATCCCCAGGATTGAAAACTAAAATACAGTTTTACTGTATCCCCTTCCTGATGCATCTCTGAATTCCACAAACTGTCTGGAATCCATGGGGGGTGGGTAGAGAAAGAAAGAAAACATCTTAGGGGCCCAGGTTTGCAGATGATAGGATGATGCCACACCTTGCTTGTTTTTGTAGCAGGGAACTATTTTATCTGGATAGAAAGCCGCTCAGAAAACACAGCAGCAAGGGAAGCCATGTGGGTCTGTCTGATTCTAGAATTCTCCAGGATAAAGTCTGGGAACCTATTGGAACCACGGGGAAGTTGGGGGAGCAGGCAGGATTATCTCTCTTTAATATTTCTATTTTCATGTGCTTGGGTGTCCTCCCTGCGTGTATGGCTGTGCACCTGGGTCCCCCGGAGGAGCAGCCAGAGCTCACTGCCCATGGGTCAGCCCCATCTAGATCTGCTCAAAGCCAAGAGGCAACAGCAGTAGCTCATGTTGTTTCAGAGTCACTTGGACTACCAAGACTGGCTACTGGGAAGGCCACGTCTGTGCCCAATCCTGGGGTGTTTAGCCTATGGTTCTTGTCCGGAACACTGTCAGCCTAGGGGGTTTAAAGTGAGTATGTATATATTGTGTGTAATTGTAGGCGAGTATAAGATAGTGTGATTTGTCGAGGCTGTAATCAACAACCTTGGGGTTATCTGTCCCTCCTCCCTCCGCAATGGCCTCCCTCCGCCCTTCCTAAGTGGAGCCCTCTCCTCCTCATTTTGTTTCCCACATTAGATCATCAGAACCCTACTATTCTCACCCCAAACCCCTCCCCCACCCCGCGGTCCCTCTTACACTTTCCCGGCTTCTGTACTTACTACAATCTACATTCCCCCCACCCCCACGTCTGAAGATGTGACCCTTTGAGCCTCCAATAAGAGAGAACGTTGGATGTTTGTCTTTCTGGGTCTGGGCTCCTGCGCTCAGTGCTGTCCTTTGGAATTCCAGCCACTGAACTTGCAAGTTTCGTGATTGTTTTTCCGGATAAGTACATAATACCCTACAGTGTCCACAGACGATATTTTCAGTGCCTGTTCGTCGGTTGAAGTTTGGGTTGTTTCTGGTGTATTTCTCCTCTGCCAGTGAAATGAGCCAATTCACCGCGGATTAGAAACGTATTCAAGGCAGGTTTATTGGGAAGCTTGCAGGTGAATTCACTGCCCCCCCCCCCCCGAGTGCAGTTGCCATGGGAAAGGGGAGGGAGGGGTGGGGGAGGGAGAGGAAAAGTCAGAGAGAAGAGAAAGAGAGCAAAATATCTGAATTTATATAGGGAGGAGCCTCTGGGGGGAGGGCAGGCCAGCCTCGGGGCTGGAAAGTTCAGGGTCGGGGGCAGGGTATGCCAGGCAGAGACTGAGGGATCCTGGGAAAACCTGGAGGTCAGGTCTTCTTTGGCGGTAGTAGGCACCTCAGCCCCTAGTCCGGGGGTCTGAAACCGGCTCCATTTCTTAGCTCTTCTACGTGTAGCGCAGTAAAGACGAAGACTGAGCTGGTCTCTGTGGAGTCGGAGGCCTCTGGACTCATGCCAAGAAGCGGTATAGTTGACTCACTCCGGAGACTTCGTCTTAGGTTTTGGGAATTCAACCCGCGGGTTTCTGTGGTAGCTTCCGCTCTTTGCAGCCCCACCAACCGTGAATGGGAGTTCTTCCCACCGCCTCCAGCAGGTTTTGTTGCTGGGCTTTGCCTTTCTGACTCCGGGGGTCAGGTTGAAGGTAAATCCGTCTTGCTGAAGGCACATTTAGGACCACCGGAAGTTGATCGTCCCAGAGGCTTCCTTCCTGCCGTCAAGGTTCCACGGGTCAAGGAAATACTACATCAGCTGACAAGCGAGTGAAGGAGGCAGTTCAAACAGCCCCTGTGGGCTGAGACACGTATGACCATGACGGTGACCACCGAGGCACAGCTGTCTCTCTGTGGCAACCTCCTGTTGGGTTTCAGACCTGGGACAAGAAGGTGAGGTGCACACTTACATACCAAAGCAGACCTGGCCTCCAGATGCTCCCAGCATCCCTCAGTCTTTGCCCGGTGTACTCTGCCCCCAACGCTGAACTTTCCAGCCCAGGGGCTGGGCTGCCCTTCCCTCAGAGGCTCCTCCCTACATAATCTGGACATTTTCATCTCTCTGCCCCTTCCTTCTCTCACTCTCTCTGTCCACCCGAGAATGGTTTCCCAATAAACCTGCATTCATATACCATTTTTTTGTTTGTTTTTTTTTGGGGGGGGGCTGGGGACCGAACCCAGGACCTTGCGCTTCCTAGGCAAGCGCTCTACCACTGAGCCAAATCCCCAACCCCCATATACCATATTTTAATCTGGTTTGAATTGGCTCATTTCAGTGGTGGAGAAATAACTTATCACCAACAGCTGTCTAATTGCCCACTCAACAGAAGGAAAACCAGGCCTGGTACTGGAAGCCTGGCCAGCTTCCTAGGGCCAGTCAGGTCCTGGACCTTGGAAGCAACTGCCACCCTTAGGGCAGACCAACACAATTCTTTTTTTTTTTTTTCTTTTGGAGCTGAGGACCGAACGAACCCAGGGCCTTGTGCTTTCTAGGCAAGCGTTCTACCACTGAGCTAAATCCCCAACCCCCACAATTCTTAACTATATTGTAGCTCTTATCCTTGTACCCATGGATAAGAACAGTCACCACCCTCAGTCATCAAAGAAGACCCTCGTTAGGCAGAGAGGGATCCTGGCTCCAAGAGGAACATCACAGCTCCTGTGTGTGCGACTCAGTGGATGCAGGCAAAGGTGGGGCAGAGAGACTGTAAGAGGCAGACTACCAGGAAACGGACTGCAACTCCATTCTAGAAACAGCTGCGTAAAGGAGACTGGAACATTAGCAATATCAATGGACAGGCTAACATGGTCAGAGGAAAATGTCACTCAGTCCCATCCCTAGACAAAGAACTACATACAGGCAGCCGATGACTGCTGGGAGAGGGAGAGGTAGCCTCTCCGAGGGATCAACCCCCTTCCTGAGAGTCCAATGCAGAGTGGTCAGCTCCTAATCTACACGCACACATGTGTGCACTCACACACACACACACACACACACACACACACACACTAACAGACACACACACTAACAGACACTATTCGGGCTGGAGAGATGTCTCAGTGGTTAAGAGCACTGACTGCTCTTCCAGAGGTCCTGAGTTCAATTCCCAGCAACCACATGGTGGCTCACAGCCATCTGTAATGGGATCTGATGCCCTCTTCTGGTGTGTCTGAAGATAGCTACAGTGTACTCAAATAAAAATAAATAAATTTAAAAAAAATATATAAAAAAGACATTATCCATGTGAGAGTGAGGGCAGCAGTGGAGGTTTGGGGGTTAGAGGGAGGAAAGGGAGGTGGGAAATGATGGAATTCCAAGTTTAAAATGTGTGAGCCAGCTAGGCTGCGGTGGTAGACATCTTTAACCCCAGCTCTCCAGAAGCAGAGGTAGGTGAATTTCAAGGCCAGCCTGGTCTACAGAGTGAGGTCCAGGACAGCCAGGGCTACACAGAGAAACCCTGTCTCACAACCAAGAAAGAAAAGAAAGAAAGAAAGAAAGAAAGAAAGAAAGAAAGAAAGAAAGAAAGAAGAGAAAGGAAGAGAGATTGAATTGGAACCCTGAGCCAGGCAGGGTTCTACCACAAAGACAGGGAAGGGGAAATGGTCCACACCAAACCAAGTATTGCAAATGATTCCTGTGGGCAAAAGGGGAAACCAGGTTTGTTCCAGTGAAATCTCACTGGGTACATAAACCACTCTTGAAAGTAGGTATCACATCCAGTAGCTGGTACACACATATTGTGTGTGTGTGTGTGTGTGTGTGTGTGTGTGTGTGTGTGTGTGTGTGTGTCTGTCTGTCTGTCTGTCTGTCTGTCTGTCTGTGTTTGGCTGGTACTCTTTGTTGTTGTTTGTTTGTTTTTTGGTTTTCAGCACAGGGTTTCTGTGCCTCCCAAGTGCTAGGCTATTGCCTGGCTTGTTTTTAGCATTTTTGATTTACTGGGTTTTTGTTTGTTTTTTTAGGAGAAAGAGAAAAAAAGGTAAAGTTGGTTGTGTAGGGAGGTGGAGAGGAGCTGGAGAAGATGGGAGATGGGAAAACATGATCAAAATATAGTATTTGAAAAATATTAATAAAAAATAAGAATACAGATCCGGCCTTAGCTACAAGGTAAGACACAGTCCCAAAGAAAAGAGGCCAGGCCAGACGGGTCAGCGCTGATCGAGCTGCTCCTGAGGCAGGTTCACAAGGTAGCTCAGGGCCCAGAACTGACAGGGCGCAAAGGGAGAAGCAACTGCTGTAAGTTGTCCTCTGACTTCTGTGAATGTGCACTCGCACACACACACACACATACCAGAAATATCAACACACAAATCTAATCCTAGCGTTTCTCTCGTTTCTTCTAAAAGAGAAAAAAGTCTGGCCTGGCAGTGCATTCCTACTGCCCGTGCACTCAGGAGGGAGATGAACGAGAGCCCAAATTTCAAAGGCATCATCTCCCACATAGTGAGTTTGTGGCCAGCCTGGGCTACATGAGACACAGTCTTTAAAAAAGAACAAAGAAAAGAGAGGGAAAATGCTGGGCTGTTTTTTCACAATGGTGTGATGTTTCTTCTCCATTGGAGGCCATGTGAGGCTGACCACAAAGTGCAGGCTCCAGGAGGGTCGGTCACTCATCGGGTCGGCTGTAATGGTGTCTGTCACCAGGCAGAGTGCGGGAAGGCCACCTGAGCCACAGTGGGGGCTGAGATCAAGTGTTGGTTGTCCACCATGAATTATTGATGCTGCCAAGATCACCCCACACTCTGTGAGCTCCTCATCTCCAGTTTCCTGCATTAGCCTTGATAAAAAAAAAAAAACCCTGGTGGAGGGCAGCGTGTAGTGTTAGGACAGGGCAGGGGGTCCCGCACCTCCAGGGTGATGGCATTCCAAGGCCGTAACACTTGGGAACCAGACTCCATGGCTCAATATCAGAGATCAGCGTGGTTTCGCCTGCCTTGGTTTTTCAGGGATAGGGTCTCGCTGTGCTATGTAGGCCAGGCTGACCTGGAACTTGTAACTCATTCTTCTTTCCTCTCCAGAGCTGGGATGACGGACATGCCCCAGCTGACACTGTAGCTGAAACTGTACCACCATGCAGGGTCTCCGCACTGGTGCTGTAGACATGGGTGAGACCAGACCATTTTCTGAAGGAAAAAAAAGAAAAAAAGAAAAAAAGGAAAGAAAAAAAAAACTATTTTGAGACTGAGTCTATCTATGTAGCCCTGGTCCTCCTTACCCAACTGTGACCCATATGCATCTCCTGCAATTGGCCACCATCACTGGGGACAGCATGCCTCTGGAGGAGAAGCCTTCCTTGTACTGTTGGGATTCTTGGACTCCACACTTAGCTTTGGCCATGCTTCCTCCCAGGTCATCATGCAAAGTCTGTCCTTGGTATCTGGCTTTTATTTTTACATTAAGAAGGTGTCTTAGGGGGTTGTTGATTTAGCTCAGTGGTAGAGCGCTTGCCTAGCAAGTGCAAGGCCCTGGGTTCAGTCTCCAGCTCCAAAAAAAAAAAAAAGAAGGTGTCTTAGGCGGGCAGGTGGTGTTTTAGGCGGGCAGGGGCAGGTGGTGCAGGCCTTTAATCCCTGCACTGAGGCGGCAGAAGCAGGCAGATTTCTGACTTTGATGCTAACCTGGTCTACAGGGTGAGTTCAGAACAAGCAGGGCTACACGGGAGAAACCCTGTCTTGAAAACAAAGGAAGATGCCCTAGGGCTGAGGCCCTGTGAAGCCTGGGACTCATTTCCCTGCACCCTATAAACCTGCTTGGTGGTGCACACCTGTCCCTCGGTATCAGCGGAGGAAGGAGGACTGGGAGTTCAGGGTCATCCTCGATACTGTGTGAGCTGGAGGCCAGCCTGAACTACTGGGGACCCCATCTCAAATCAAAAAACAAAAACACACCCTTTATACCCACAGATTATAAAATCTAAGGTCTCGAAGGCCCACAAAGGGGCGGTCTCCAAAAATTCACCCTGGAACTATTGGCCAAGGGCTCCCCAGGTCCCCTGGTGGGCCTTCACCACGACCTGGCTGCGGGGCAGCAAGGAAGCAACAGCTGGACCACTTCCAGACTGGTTCAGGCTCACTGTCTTATCTGGACATCTCCCTCTTAATGAAACTTGCACAGAGGCAAGCCTGCAAAGGGCCTGTCGCTATCCCGGTCTCCATGGCTGTAAGGAGGTCCAGGGTGCCTGGCCCTACTCCATCTGCTGTCCTGGGTGCCCAGCAGCCTGGTCTACGGTGATGCAAACACCCTGTGAGCTCAGAGAAAGTCAACCCACCATGTTGAGGTTTGGTCTGTCGCTCTGTATTGTGACACTAAATCCTGCATCCCAGGTCTAGGTGCCCCAAGAGATAATTCTCACAGATGTCAGCTTTTGTTGTGTAAACCTTGTTCCCTATTTAAAACCTCTGGTTCAATAAAGATACCTACAGCCTCTAGCAGGGCAGAAGAGAGCTAGGTAGTGCTGTGGTTCCTGGGCTTAGGGTCTGAGGAAGAGACATGGGGTGGGTGCATTATGAGGGCGTGGCCATGACTGGGGTAAGAGCTGTCGACGCGGTGGAACACGGTAAGTCATATCGTGGGGTTATTGACAGAGGAGTAGAGAAATATCATAAAGGGTTGATATCTGCCCAGCTCTAGTACTTTTAAGCACTATAAATTTTTTTTTTTTTGGTTCTTTTTTTTTTTTTTTTTTTTTTTTTTTTTCCGGAGCTGGGGACCGAACCCAGGGCCTTGAGCTTGCTAGGCAAGTGCTCTACCACTGAGCTAAATCCCCAACCCTGCGGGACACACTTTTAATCCCAGCACCAGCACTCAGGCAACAGAAGTCCACAGATCTCCGAGTGGAGGCCACTCAGGTCTACACAGTAATTCCAGGAGAGCTGGGGCTTTGTTGAAAAACCACATTTCCAAAACCAATTTAAAAAAATCCAAAAGCCAGGACAGGTTCCTCTCCCGCACCTCTTCCGAGTTGCTCTGGGCCTGTTGTGAACAGCAGTTGTTTCCATCCGATGAAGTTTTGGCTTCTTGCTGAGCCCTTCAGGAAGTTCGGCTCCCTCCTGACTTTTTCCTAGGCTGTTTCATGTGGGGCCTGTTCTAGAAATGTGTTTACCGCCTGTTTTCCTTCCTGGTCCAGCATCAATCATTCGTGGCCCAGCTACAAGCTTTAGTATAATATGGACCCTTAATGATTGATCACAATTGTTCACTGTGTTCAGTGCTGGGTTGTTTGAAACCCAGGACCATTACCGTGGGAAAAAGAACTTCTTTACTCTTGACCTCGCCCCAGCCCCATCACTGGGGGATTCTAGGCGGGACTCCACCCTGACCACGCCCCCAACCCCTCACTGGGGGTTCTAGGCGGGGCTCCACCCTGACCACGCCCCCAGCCCCTCTCACTGGGGGTTCTAGGCGGGACTCCACCCTGACCACGCCCCCAACCCCTCACTGGGGGTTCTAGGCGGGGCTCCATCTTGTGATTTTTTTTTTTACTGGTTTGAGACGGGTTGACCTTGAACTTCGTTTTTTGCCCTGCTGCCTCCATCTTTAGGGGCTGGAAGCCAGGGCTTAGTACATGATAGACAAACCCACAGAGCACAGCTGCAGCCTTCAGAACATCTTATTTTGGCCGGGGTGGGGGTAGGGGTGGGGGGTTGGGAGGTCAGGGGGTCACTTTTAGAGACAAGGTTTCTTGGTAACAGCATGATCCTCACTGTCCTGGAACTCTTTCTATAGATCAGGTTGGCCTCGAACTCAGAGAGATCTGCCTGTCTCTGCCTCCCAAGTGCAGGGACTAAAGGCATGCGCCACCACCTCCTAGCCTCAAAATAACTTAAAATATACTTTATTGGGCTGGATATGGTGACACACTTTAATCCTGGCACTGAGGAAACAGGCGGTGGATCCTTTTGAGCTTAAGGCCAATCTGGTCTTCATAGTGAGTTCCAGGACAGTCAGGGCTGTAGACAGAGATAATGTCCCAAAAAAAAAAATGACAAAAATCCAAAAGTGCTTTTTAAAAGGTTTATTTATGTCTTTTATGTATATGAGGACATGCTAGAGAGGGAAGCAGATCCCATTACAGCAGTCATCTCCCCAGCACAAGAGTACTTTTTCCTTTAGTGAGCCTGGAGAGGTTTTTGTTATGTATGTGTGGTGTGTAAGTGCTAGTCACGTGTCACAGGGCTCTCTCGGTGGTCAGAGGATAAACACAGGAGCGGGTTCTTTCTTCTTCAACTGGATTCTAGGGTTCAAACTCAGGGCAGTAGGCTTCTGCTGCTAGCAATTTTGCCTGTTCATTCATCTAGGTGGTTGTGAAGAATTAAAACAAAAAGCTCTGTGAGGTAGAAGTCACCTCTTGTACAAGTACCTGTGAGAGACATTAAGATTGTCCCCTGTTCAGAAACAGAGGTGTGCTGGGAGGAGAGGGAGAGAGAGCGGGCACAGTACGGGGACAGCCATCTCGTACACAGAACATTTCTTTCTGCACAGGAAGTATGTTCCCATGGCGACCTCAGCATCTATAAATCCACTTCCTCTCTAGATCCCTTCTTCCAGATATAGCCTATCATAGAATCCTAGGTTTCGTGCTTTTTTTTTTTTTTTTTTTTTTTTTTTTTGGTTCTTTTTTTCGGAGCTGGGGAACCGAACCCAGGGCCTTGCGCTTCCTAGGTAGGCGCTCTACCACTGAGCTAAATCCCCAACAGCGTGCTCTTTTGTGATGAGGTTTCCCACTAAGCATGGAGTCCTCAAGATCCCTCCACACAGGTGTCGGAGTCTCGCTCCTGTTTGTGACTGTGGAGGAAGGGCTGGACTGTGTCCATCATCCATATTCACAGCCCAGCTGACTCTCTGAACACACATACCCACACCTAGAGGGCCACGCTGCTGAGCCAGCCTGCCTTGCCTCCCGCCCCATGGCAACCACCACAGCTGCTTCGGATTCCAAGGGCCGGGGATGGCTAAGACGCCAGGACACTTCTGGGTATCCCTGGAAAAGCAGACCAATCACTCCTCCTGGGCGGGATGCTTGTGGCTCCCAAAGTCTTCCCTGGGAATGGCTATCTTGGATCTTTTCAGGGAGTGGCAGGGTTGGGTGACCTTCCCTGCTGGTCTGGGGGTGGGGTGACACGAGGGTGGAGGAATCTAAACATGGACGTTCCCTCAAGGTCACTAGCATCCATGTTGGTGGTCAGTAGGGGCTTGCAGGGTTGCAGAGTCGGAAGTTCTGAGACGCTCCCCTCAGCCTTCCCAAATCATCAAGAACAATTTCTTTTTACCAGCATCTGTTTATTTTGTGTGTCTCTGTGGAATCAAACCCTGCAGCATGACAGTGGTAGGCAGAGCTTCCTCTTCCTCCTTCTACTGTGCAGAGGCCATGGACTGAACTCTGTCTCACAGGGCCTTCCTGGAGTCCTGGTTTTAGGAGGTTAAAAACCTGAAACTTCTCTTCAGTGGACCTCCTCAGACCCAGACTCCCTGGCCATGCACTAAACTGTCCAGGAGAAGTTTGGTAAATGGGGAAGGGATCCTTACTCAGCATCATGTATATACAACTTAAAAAAAAAAATCCTTTGAGAGTCTATGTAGCCCGGGCTGTTCTGGATCTTCCCAGGTAGACCAGGTTGGCCTCAAACTCTCAGAGATCTGCCTGCCTCTGCCTTCCAAGCCTGGGATTAAAGGTGTGCACCATCACACCCGGCTAAACCAAATCTTAATAAAAAAAATTATAATTCACACACAAGCAGCAGGATTGGTAGCTCAGGCCAGTCAGGTCATGTTTCTGAGAAGTTAAGACAGAAGGGTCTCTGGGGTTGGGGATTTAGCTCAGTGGTAGAGCGCTTGCCTAGAAAGTGCAAGGCCCTGGCTTCGGTCCCCAGCTCCGAAAAAAAAGAAAAAGAAAAAAAAAAAAGTCAGAAGGGTCTCAGCCTTCAAGGTTCCTTCCTAGATCCCCAGTAACTGTGACAACCGGCTGTGGCTCAGGAGTTCTGAAGCCCTGGGTTCCATCCCCAGCAAGGCAAACAAACAAGAAGTAACAACCAACCCTAGGCTATTTCCTTTAGTGGAGACACTGGCCTTGTTTTCCCTTCAATAGAGGAATAAACTGAGGCTTGTCTCTACCTTCCTCGTATTGTTCCGAGAGTTTCCCTTGGCTCTGGCTCTGGGCCCTCACCCCAGCCTCCATCCCCTCCTACAGGGGGGTATCACTTTCCCTGGTAACAAGCGAGGTAGTGTAGTGTGCCTCTCAGACAAAGGCCAGGTGAGCTGTCCCTCCTCGCCTCAATCATTCATGAAGATAGCAGCTGGCGAGGCTGGGGTGGGCGCTGAGCAGGCTCAGACACAGTCAGGCCAACCATGTGGGAGAACTAAATAATACATCAGCCTGGGACATCTTCCCCAACAGGTGTTCTGCATAGGGACAGGGAGACTGTAAAACGGCTAGCCACTAAGCCATGGCTCCCCCAGAAGCCAGCCCCCTTGAGGAGGACACCTAAGTTGTTGGCCATCTGGGGTGGAAGCTTCCTAAGCCTGGCTTGTTTGCAGGACTAAAAGCCATTCACAACCTCGAGATTGGTTATCGTGACCAGTGGTGGCCTCCAGGTTGTGATCCCCAGAGCCCAGGAATGTGGCCCAGGACTGTGGAAGCAGCAAACAATGGTCTAGTTGGGCAGGAGAGGGACTGAGTCCTATTCTTTGTAGGTGCAGTTCAGGGTCCTGAAACTGAAATTATCCAGGCCAGACTTAGCAGAAGACAGTGTTAGGAGGAGGCAGTTGTGAAGACAGAAACACACACAGGACTCTGTCACAAGTTGTGGACACTTGGAGCTCCAGAGTGTGGGAGAGGCAGAAAAGGCCTTCCTGTGCAAAGCCTGGTTTCAGACTTCTGGGCTCCAGATGCAGGGCTCACATCTGTGGTGTTAGAGGCAGTCCAGTGGGGGTTGCATCATAACAGCAATACCAACCATTTATCCATTTAAAAAAAACAAAAAAACAAACAAACAAACAAAAAAACGCTCTGGGAGCATTGGGAAAGGAAGCCAGCGTCTCCTGCTGAGCCATGTCCCCAGCTGCCAACTGAAGCATTCTAGGCAGGGGTTCCACCCCGAGCCACACTCCTAACTCATTGGGGAATTCTAGGCAGAGATGCTACCCTTGAGCCACATCCCTAGGCCCTCACTGGGGCTTCTAGGCAGAGGTGTCTTTCTCCTGTCCCTGGTCTCTCTTCTAAGTTGCCTAACCTGGTCTTGAACTCACTCTGGCTAGGCCTAGGCCTGTCATTCCATCACTCAGGAGCTGAAACAGGACGATTGATCACTGAATGCTTCAGGTCAGTCTGAGAAGGAATTCTAGGACAATCTGGGTCACAGAGTTGAGAACTTCTCTCAAAACAAACAATCCAGGCTGGAGAGATGGCTCAGTGGTTAAGAGCACTGACTGCTCTTCCAGAGGTCCTGAGTTCAATTCCCAGCAGCCACATGGTGGCTCACAACCATCTGTAATGAGATCTGATATCCTCTTCTGGTGCGTCTGAAGACAGCGACAGTGTACTTATAATAAATAAATAAATAAAATAGATAAATAAATAAATAAATAAATAAATAAATAACAAAACCCCCAAACAATCCTAGCTGGGCACTGCGGCACCCACCTTTGATTCCAGCACTCAGGAGGCAGAGGCGGGTGGAGCTCTGTGAGGCCAGCCTCAAGGCTAGGTCCCTGCAGTAGGGGTTTGAGATGCTGAATTCCGGCCTGTTTCAGCAACCCTGAGGAAAGTTAAAGGGAGTCTGGAGTTCGAGAGGAACCTGCCCCAGAGGCCTGCGGTGCAAAGGTCCCAGGCAGGGTTAGAAAAGAGTCAGGTGGGTTAGAGAACGTTCCCCACTGAGTATTGGAACGTATTCTGAACAGAAAACAGATAAGGAGTTGAAGGTGAGCAAGACCGTTCAAGGGTTCTGAGAATCCAGGCGTGGTGGGGCAGGCCATTAACTCCGGAGGCAGATCTGTGTGTTTAAGGCGGGCATGGTCTACAAAGGAAGTCCAGTATACATGGCCAGGGCCACACGCAGAAACCCTGTTTCCATAAAAAAGGTTCGGGGGGGGGGGTCTCTGAAGTAGCTTTCAACAAACTCTGCTAATGCAGACAGACAGACCTGTGCTCGGAGATCAGCAGTCTCCCAACTTCACTGGCAGCCACCCATGCAGGTTGGCTTCTGAGGGTGGGGCCCCTGCTTGGCACCAGCTTCCCAGAGAACAAAAACTGGCAGCCAACCTTGTCCTTAATGGTCCAGCCAGGACCTGATAGGAGTCCCAGAGGGCTCAAATCCTACGCCTTGTTGTGGGTTTTTTTTTTCTAAATCCGCGGGACGGTCCTGATTAGGGATTCTGGGCCTTCAAGCTAGCTGCTCTGTCGGCTGGCTGGGGCCTGAAAGACCTAACTCCCAGCGCGGCCTCCGTGGAAATCGGCAGCCGCCCCTAATCCAGGCTGGAATCCTCTGGCACCAGGCCCGCGTTGGGGCTCCAAGGCTGTTGGGCCACTGGCCAGGTCTGCAAGGAAACCAGCATAGCTGCCAGCCTCTCTTCCCCCCCTCCCGCGCGCCCTGGACTACAGAAAAGGGAGGCCAGGCCGGGTGCTGGGCTCACCTCCCTTGCAAGGCGGAGGAGAAACTTTCCCCCCTCGCCTGGCCTTTTTTGTTTTTTAGCAGATAACCGGGCCGACAAGAATCCGAATGGTTTGCGCCTTTGAGATTCAAGCCCCACCAAAGGATCTCTGTTTTGTAGCATGCACTAGACTTTGGAGAACCTATCTCCATCTGCGACCACCAGGACTGGAAGGCAGAATCCTGGCTCCTGGGGTGAAGGTACAAGAGGGCGACTCCTGGGTTTATTTGTAGGGCATGCAACTGGACATTTTGTAGCCTCCGTTTCCCCAAGTGTAGGCAGAACCAGCCACAATGCGGCTCGTTTCCTTGGTTTCCCAATTTCTGCAACATAGGTGGAGCTTGGCTGCTATGGGTAGACAAAAGACGGAAAAGGATGATTCACAATCTAGTCGCGACTACGTCTGTGAAGCACGTGGCCTCCATCTCGCTGCGATCTAGTCCAGGAGAAACTCGGCTGAAAGTCCAAGTTTTGGCCACGTGACCGCAAGCAAGCTAGGGCAATACTGGGTTTTCTGCCCGGTTCTAAGATGGCGAAGCACCTGCTTTACCCTCATGTTGGAGGCCAACGGCTTCTATTGCCCGCTTGCAATATGGAGGTGGACTGCCGAAAGCACGCTTCTCTGAATCTGACCCGCCACGTACCCACTCTCAAGATGGCGTCCAACGGGTTGGATAAAGACTTGCTCATTGGCTCAGACGCTATCACGTGCCCCTACTCATTCACGCCCTCCCCCTCCCCCACAGGCCGTTTCCGTCTTCCGTCCTGACTGACGGCCGTACAGTCCAATAGCCGACTAGTGTCTGTCTGAGTTTCACCCTTGGAGTAACATTTTGACCAATAGAAGGCCTTGGCGGGGGCAGGCGGGGTTGACCACGCCCACAGACTGCGGCGGGAGCCAATGAGTATCGCGCGCGGGGGACGTGTGCGGGCGTCTCCGCCATCTTGTGAGTCTATAACTCGGAGCCGTTGGGTCGGTTTCTGCTATTCCTGCGCCTCCGCTCCGTCCCCTGCGGGTCTCCTCTGTGTGCCATGGACGGGTGAGTACTGCCGCACCCCTAGCCCGCCGCTCGCTTTCCGCTGTGCCCCAGCCATCGCTGGCGCCCGCGGGGGCTTTTTACCCCCGCCGACCCATCCAACCGCTGCGACGCGCGCGCGCGGCCTCAATCCGCGTGGCGCGCTCGGAACCCCTGATATCTGAGGCCCGCAAGGAAGCCGGCTGGTTTAGGTTGGCCGCACCCATACTTCGTCTCCCCTCAACCCTCTAGCCCAGCGCACTTCCGGTGCTCGCGCGGCTCATCCGGGGTAGCCCGGAGCCCCTTCCCCGCCCTCAGCGTGCACGCGCGCTTCCCCGGTGAGGCGCGTTCACTTGAGGCGGATTGGCCGCTGTGATCCTTCCCGCCTCCCGTACCCTAATTGGTGCCGGCTCGCCCAGTGCCCAAGAAATGTCCCTTCGCATTCCGCGTGCAACCCCGCGTGCGCGCGCACAGTAGGGCGCGCGTCCCGTAGCGCGTGCGTGCGTGGGCCTGTGCTGAACGCGCACGCCCTTCCCGCCTCGGGGGAGGTGTCCGGAGAAAGCCCCCAGAGCCCCCCGACGGAGAAGCTGTGGGATAGAGGGGTTCAGTTGGCTCTCCCGCGTGGGCGCCGGCCTGGCATCCATATCTCCTACATGCTTCCGGGAGATGCCTCTCTACTCGGCAACTTTTTGTAGTTTTCGGTTTGTTTTGGAGACAGGATCTCATTGTAGGCTGGCCTGAATCCACTTCTGTCTGCCTGCGTACTGGTGGGACTTAAAGGCCTGAGTCACCAGGCCCCGACGTTTTTCTTGAAACTTTTAGTTAAGGTTTTTGGATAAGGAATGGCCTTGAATTCTTGAATCTTCCACCCTAACCTCCCTAGTGTTTTGAGTCAGTCACCAGGCCTAGTAAGCTTTCCCTTTTTCTTTTTTAAGACTCAATTCTGAAAAGTAGCTTGGCCTATCTTCAAGCTCAGTACCAATGGCAGTCCCCCTGCCTCAGCCATCTGAGTGCTGAGATGACAGACTGGAGTCTCCAGTTGCTGCCTTTTAGCAACTTACTCAGGATCTTTGAGCGGGGTGTGGTGGTGCACACCTTTAATCCTGGCACAGACAGGCAGTGCTGTGCAGAGAAACATTGTCCCAGAAAGAATCTTTGAAAACAGTAAATCAGGCAGAGGGGTACACAACCCAGCCACCATTCGTGAAAGGATTCACTAGGCAGACAGACCTCTAAGAGTCACTTCATGGCCGGCTTGCTGCTCCTGTAAGCAGGCTAGGTGTTAAGGCAGTGTGCAGTCACGAGGGGCTTGGGTTGATCAGTAACCTGGGGTGTATCCGGGCAGCTCTGTTGGTTTGTAAATGGTAACAAGGCCACTTAGCCTGCCGTCAGCAGCCTGGCCCTGGAGCTCCCAGCCCCCATCAGGAAGCACTGTCTTTGGGTGCTCCTTACCTACATTTCAGGCTCCCAGCGTTGTAGGATACTCAGGAGTTGAGTATTATTGGCCCAGATCACTGGTATGCTTTGTAAAAACTGGACCTCTTAACGCATTGAAAGGCAGGGTCTGGGTCCTGTGTGAAAGGGGGGAGGGTCTCAAAGGACAATAATGGCCCTCTTTCAAGTTGAGACTCAGTGGGTGGCTCACTCCCCCTGCCTCTCCGAGCTGGACTGGCCTTGCAGTGCTCATGTCTCTCTTTCTCTCCACAGCATCGTCCCAGACATAGCAGTCGGTACAAAGGTAGGTGTCTCTAGCTTGGCATTGTACCCAGCCTCCCCTGTAGTCAGAGAAAGGCTTGCTTAGTGCAGTCCAGGGTCTACAAAGATGGTAGGCGGAAGACAGCACAGATCACACAGAACTTCCTGAGTCTTAAGTTTTAGGGGCCTAGGACCCATTTATTTGTGGGTCTGGTGGTTCTTTCTGCTGGCCTCTTTCTGACTGGTTTTGCCTTGTCCCGCCCTGTGGCCTTCATCTGAGCAGTGAATTCGGGACACATACTTTGGTGTTGCCTCTGGGTTTGGTTTGAAAGGCTGTGGCATGTAAGGTGAAAACTGAGTTGCCACCCATCTGGTGCTGTCTTCTTGTCTGTCGAGTCTTTGCTATTCAAGCAACTCTCAACCCTAGTCTCTTCAGCTCCTTGAATATCTGGGGAGACAGAATAGTCCTACCTCCAGTTCTACTGCTACTGTGGGTGGAGCCGAGAGCTAGACGGGTGCAGGTGTCCTGAGTCTTTTTTGACCAGCAGAGGTGTGTTTGTGTCGGGCTTGGTCTTGCTGTGTTAGGTGGGCTATTTAGACTTGTGTGCTAAGCTGTAGTAGGTGGCAAGTAGTTTGGAGTTTCTCCCCCTCAAAGGCGGCCTGTAGGTTAGGCCCTGAGGGCCACCTCAGCTGCTGCCAGCTGATTTGCTACCAGGCTGCTGTCTGGACTAGTCTCACTCTTTCCTGAGTGGACGCTGTCTCCACCTGCCTGCTGATCTTCCCTCAGATAAGTCTGTGTTCACCACTGAAGGGAGGGAGCCCCACTTAGGCCCAAGCCTGCAGGTGACAGGGTATGTCTGGGCAAAGCTGCTGCTGACCTGGACTGCCTGGTGGCTTCTTGTCTACACAGAACTCATTCCAGCTAGCCACTGAGGGCACACTGGGCAAGTTAGCGGGGAGCTCTGGGTGGATACATGGGCCGGGGCTACTTGCTCTGGGATGGCAAATAGATTGGGCCTATCTCCATGGGAGCATTTGGGAAAGCTGTGCTGACCGGGCCCCCCTGTGTTGTGGTATCACATGCTTTTGTCTGCCTAGCTGCTTGGGGCTGTTGGCCCAGGTGGCTGGAGTTTCCTCTAACTGTCGTGGGCTCCCAGGCCTCTATGGGGAGACTGTTAGGGCTCTGGCAGCCTGCCAGGATCAGAGCTACAGGAAGTACTGCTCCTGTTGCCCTGCCCAGACGGAAGCCACCTCCCACTGAGGTCAGCACAAGGGACCTCATGGGTAAATGGTGGACAGCAGGAAGTAACTTCTGTAGCTTAAGATATGGACATGAGATTCTGAGCATGTCAGGGTCTACCAGGCAGGGCAGGTTCAACCCCCCTTCAGCAGCCCTTGCTCCTGAGACACCCCCCCCTCCCCAAAACTGCTCAGGACTGGGTAGGGAGTTCCATGTTGGTGTAGGTCATGAGAGGCTTAGGTTTGGTTTCCCCTTTCCACCTAGGGTGAATAATGGGAGAGTAGGTGCTGGCTGTGTGGTCTCTAGACCTGTCAGTTCGTAGTGGGTGCCTGTTTCTTAAGTCATCAGGTATTGTGGGGGGGTTAAGGCCAGTGCCCTACAGTGTTGGATGGGCAGTGGGGCATGGGCTCTGTTGGGCTGATTAGTGGATGGGTCTGGTTTTGAGTCTGTGGGTGTTTCGCTCCCCGGTCTGGCTGCCCGGGAGTGGATAGCTAGAGAGCTGTCTCAGGAAGCCTCTGATCTAAGGCGTGCTCTGGGTGGCATGTCCTGCCTCTTTTCTTATCCTGATCCTAAGTCTCCTGTGTTTCCAGGGATTGGCTCAACAAAACGATTGGCTTAACAAAACAATTGAGTAAATTGCTTCAGGGGGGAGGGGTACTTACCATGGGGTCAGTTCCCCAGTGAGCTGCCTCTACCACTGGATGGTACTAGTCCCTTGTCCTTCTGGAGGATGACCAGGACACCAGGGCCGGGGCAACAGCAGGGCCTGCTTTGTTTCTTCGGAAGCTGGGAGCAGCTCTGCCAGGAAGGTGCCGCCAGGCCAGCAGCTGTGCACTCTGGACAGATAGCCCGCCAGGAAGGGCCTCCCACATGGCTGTTGGCACAGGGCCGTAGTGAAGTGACAGTGGCTGGTAGTGAACACTAAAGCCACAGGCTTGAGGCATTGTGCAGAGGGTGGGGGCTGTGGTTGGGAATGCAGGGAAGGAGTCAGCCTGGAGCTGATGTCCATGCTTTCTTCCCAGCGGGGATCCGACGAGCTCTTCTCCACGTGTGTCAGCAACGGCCCCTTCATCATGAGCAGCTCGGCCTCAGCAGGTGAGTGAGCGAGTGAGTGAGTGTGTGTTCTGGGTGCCACATCTACATGGCCTTTCCCAAGCAGGGGGTGCCTGTGCCTAGGGAGGGGCAGGGCGAGCTGGGTTGTGGAGTGGAGGACCTGGCTAGAGGCGGGGAAGAGGTTCACATGCAGCCTCCCGAATGCACACCTATCCCTTTTCAGCCAACGGAAATGATAGCAAGAAGTTCAAAGGTGATAACAGGAGCACAGGAGTTCCTTCCAGAGTCATCCATGTCCGAAAGCTACCTAGTGATGTCACTGAGGGCGAGGTCATCTCCCTGGGGCTGCCCTTTGGGAAAGTTACCAACCTCCTTATGCTGAAGGGGAAGAACCAGGCCTTCATTGAAATGAGCACAGAGGAGGCTGCCAACACTATGGTTAACTACTACACATCGGTGGCGCCAGTGCTTCGTGGACAGCCCATCTACATCCAGTTCTCCAACCACAAGGAGCTCAAAACCGACAGCTCGCCCAACCAGGCAGTATGTCTGCAGGGCAGGTGGGTGGGTGGGTGGCCAGCCGGGCTCCCTGCCTCAGCCCTGGCTCACAACTCATGGTTCCTCCACAGCGTGCCCAGGCAGCCCTGCAGGCTGTGAACTCCGTACAGTCAGGAAACCTGGCCTTGGCAGCCTCTGCTGCTGCCGTGGATGCAGGAATGGCAATGGCAGGCCAGAGCCCAGTGCTCAGGATCATTGTGGAGAACCTTTTCTACCCAGTGACACTGGACGTGCTGCACCAGGTGGGTTGGGTGCACGCCCCGCACCGGGTGGGTGGGTGGATCCCGCCTGCCCCAGCTAGAGCTCTCACATCCTCCCTTGCAGATCTTCTCGAAGTTTGGCACAGTCCTGAAGATCATCACGTTCACCAAGAACAACCAGTTCCAGGCGCTGCTGCAGTATGCTGACCCTGTGAGCGCCCAGCATGCCAAGCTGGTGAGTAGGACTTCTGTCGGGTGGGCAATGCTGTGACTGGCCCGCACTCACGCTTGTCTCCCTCCCCACAGTCCCTGGATGGCCAGAACATCTACAATGCCTGCTGCACGCTGCGCATCGACTTCTCCAAGCTCACCAGTCTCAACGTCAAATACAACAACGACAAGAGCCGAGACTACACACGCCCTGACCTGCCCTCTGGAGACAGCCAGCCATCACTGGATCAGACCATGGCAGCAGCCTTTGGTAAGATGCTGTACTGAGAAACACCAAATGAAGGGGTGGGACAGGCCACTAGCTGTCAGGGCACCCTGGCACTGCACAGCCCAGTCACTCAGCAGTCCTGCCCGTGCCCGGCCCAGCCGTGAGGTGAGGTGCAGTGATTAGTGTCTGTTTGTTTCTAGGTGCGCCCGGCATAATGTCAGCCTCTCCGTATGCAGGAGCCGGGTTCCCTCCCACCTTTGCCATCCCTCAGGCCGCAGGTATTCACGCTCATCCTGACCCCGGCGCCTGCATGCCCACACGACCCCACAACTGCCCATAGACTAGGATGCCAATGGCCCGAGTGTCAGGTCCCAGGCCCCCTTCTGGGGAGAGGGGAAGGGGCCTCCAGCGGCATCCACAGGCAGCTAGGGCAGGGTAGTCTCAGGCAGGGCTGGGCCAGGGGCCCTGTGCTGACCTCACCGACAAGCCTCTAATCATTCAGTCTTTGGTCTGGTTCCCTTCAAGCACCTCGGGCGAGGACAAGGACGCAGTGTCCCTAGTAGATTGAATTTAATGGCCTGGTAAGCAAGTGGCCTCCAGGGCTGAGGAGCATGGGCCTCTGCCTCCCTCCGCGTGCCGCCCGAGCATGCATGGAGGAATGAGTGGGCGCCGCATGCGTGCACAGCCAGGCATAGCTGTGGCAGGCCCTGCTTGCAGAGGGCCTGTGTCAACCAGAGCTTTTGTGCTGTTGGGCGCATGCAGTCTGATCACACCTGGACTGGCCATGGAGTCAGGCAGTGTGTGTGGCCTCTTGGGCAGGCCATAGCCAGGCAACACCTCGTGGCTGTATGTGTGAGACCTGGCCCCTCCTGGTGTAGCCATCCAGGCTCACAACTGTACTGCCTTCCTTTGCAGGCCTCTCTGTTCCTAATGTCCATGGAGCCCTGGCACCCCTGGCCATACCCTCTGCTGCTGCTGCTGCTGCTGCAGCCGGCCGCATTGCCATCCCAGGGCTGGCAGGCGCCGGGAATTCCGTCCTTTTGGTCAGCAACTTGAACCCTGAGGTATGTGGGCATTGCTGTGCTCTGCCTATACATGGAGTAGTGGTGGGGTGCTGGCTGACCACAAATTGGGATAGGGGAGCATACTGGATGGCAGGCAGGGTTTTTGGGTGTCCCAGGCACCACGGGTACGGTCGTGCCACCCCTTTGTCTGCTGCTGTTGGCCTCCGCTCCTTCCTAGTCGCTCTGAGGTTTTCTGTTTTCCTCTCAACTCCATTCGCACCCTGCCCCTCAGTGCTCAGAGCCGCAGTGTTTTCTTTGCATACAGACAAGTCGGAGTTAATTGGGACACAGCAAGGAGGCCTGGGAGTGCCAGTTGGAAGGGAGATGGTGGCCCAGGCTGGTGCTGGCCAGGCCGTCTCTGGCTGGAGCTCTATAGAGCCCAGGTGGCCCTTGAGGCTCAGCACTGCCTTTCCAGGAACAGGTCTGCACACGGTGCCTCAGGCTGCTCTCGGGCTCCTGTGGCTCCGTGCCAGCCCTGCTCATCCAGTTCACTCTAACTGTCCTGAGCTCTGTCCGCCACCTGGGAACTAACAGGTTCCACTCCTTGCCTCAGTCCTTAGTCTCAGCCGCAGTGCTGGCCCACAGTCCTCCGGCCTGCGTGCAGTGCTTCTCCTCGAATGTATGAACATGTGTGTCCGTTAGAGCGTGAAACAGAGAGTATGGGCATGTGCGTGTGGAACACTGCCTTGTTTTCCTATGTATTTACTGACCTGTGTTTTGCTACTTTTTTCTTTCCTCCCCTCCCCTCCCAATTTTTTTTCTTGCCTGATCCGGAATTTCTTTGCCAACTGACTGCACGGTTCTTCTGCTTCCTGTTGTTGCTTGAAACAAACAAAACATAAATCAATAAAAACAAAACTCCCCTCTCAAACCCGCTCTCCGGAAACCAACC
This sequence comes from Rattus norvegicus, assembly GCF_021556685.1. Taxonomy (NCBI): domain Eukaryota; kingdom Metazoa; phylum Chordata; class Mammalia; order Rodentia; family Muridae; genus Rattus; species Rattus norvegicus. The sequence goes on along the minus strand of NC_141540.1, from coordinate 15,113,760 downwards.
TGCCCTTGAATATTAACATCCTGACAACTTCATCATCATGAACCTGCTCGCCTGCGGGGACTGTCTTCCTCGTGGACGATTGGCACTCGCCCCCTTGACCTCTCCCTCTCCCTGTCCCCTGCTGCCTTCCTCTGCTGTCTCTAAAGAGAGTCACACCCCAAAGCCTCTTTATTCTCTTCGGTATGTTATTCTCACTTTTATTACCTTGGTTTCGTTTAATTGGTTATTTTACACCCTGCTATGTACTATTGAGTTTGTGTTTGGCCTTCTGCCTCGGTCCGTGGTTTGCTTCCGGTTTGCGGATTGTACTGAGTAGACACGCATGGTTACCACCCTGCATGCTTCCAGAGCTAAGCGTGTCAGTAGCATGTGAACTTGGCTGTTCTGACAGCTGTCTGGAGTCTGAGACTGCCCGAGAGCAGTGTCTGTTAGCAGGCCTTGGGCTGTGAGACACAGGCTCCCGGTGCCCTTTAAAGAAACCTGGCCCACCGGGAGCTGGGGACAAGACGGGTGGGTGGTGGGTTGGTGGGCGGGAGAGGTTAGGAGACCAGGCAGCTTAGAGACTCACTTGGGTTTGTTTCCAAGGCGTCTACGGTGATGTGCAGCGGGTGAAGATCCTGTTCAACAAGAAGGAGAACGCACTTGTGCAGATGGCAGACGGCAGCCAGGCCCAGCTGGGTGAGAACCACCATAGGGCCCGGGCTGGGGCTGGGGCTGGGGCTGGGTGCCAGTGGACCGAGCATCCCACCCACTCACATGGCTCCCATCCTTTTTGTCCAGCCATGAGCCACCTGAACGGGCACAAGCTGCATGGGAAGTCAGTGCGCATCACCCTGTCAAAGCACCAGAGTGTGCAGCTGCCTCGTGAGGGACAGGAGGACCAGGGCCTGACCAAGGACTATGGCAGCTCACCGCTGCACCGCTTCAAGAAACCTGGCTCCAAGAACTTTCAGAACATCTTTCCTCCCTCAGCTACCCTGCACCTCTCCAACATCCCGTAAGTCAGCCAGAGGGTGGTTTATATATTGTTTGTGGGCCACAGAGGGCTCCTGATCTCCCCCATCCCCATGTGAGCCCCAGCCAGATGCCTCCTGTCTCTATAGGCCCTCTGTGTCAGAGGATGACCTCAAGAGCCTCTTCTCCAGCAATGGCGGTGTGGTCAAAGGCTTCAAGTTCTTCCAGTGAGTAAAGCCCTGCCTTTTCACCCTTCACCCTACCCAAACCTGCCCACGATCTGACTACCCCAACTCCACCCCTGCAGGAAGGACCGCAAGATGGCACTGATCCAGATGGGCTCTGTGGAGGAGGCAGTGCAGGCACTAATTGAGCTGCACAACCATGACCTGGGCGAGAACCACCACCTGCGAGTGTCCTTTTCCAAGTCCACCATCTAGGTGCCTGTGGGCCTGCGAAAGCTTCCGCCATTCCAGAAAAGCCACTTTAAAAAGCAGCTGAAGTGACCTTACAGACCAGAGATTTTATTTTTTTAAAGAGAGATCAGTTTACCTGTTTTTAAAAAAATTAAATCTAGCCCACTTTGCCGTGGCAGGAAATGGCTTGGGCCACAGAGGCCCAGTCCCAGCAACCATGCCTTGAGGGGCTTAGGCGTGAGGCCACAGCGGTGCCCCGAACACAGCCGCTTTCTGTGCCTTACAAAACCAGCGTGCCTCACGGCCGCACACCCACCCTCTAAGGCCACCAGTTGTCTCTAGACCTGCAGTGAGCCAGGCGGCCTATACTTAGGCTCCCCAATGCCGTGTAAGAGCTGGGGCCACTCCCCTACACCCTTATAATCAAGTGACATGATTCTCCCATGTCCCTGGCCAGCCCAGAGGGCCCAGGCCGTCCTCAGCTGCCGAGCCTTGTGTGACCTTTGTATTCTATTCCGTGGGGTCACAGACACCTGTGCCTAGCAATCTTTCCACTTGACCAAATACCCGAGTCTTTTCCATTTATATGCAAGAGATAGAGTTTTTAAGTAACTTTTTATAGCAGTGGTACAATTGTATGTGTGTACTCTAAGCTTCTCTGTCCCCTGCACTCCTTCCTTCCAGTGACCAACTTGCAGGTGGGCCCAGGCCAGGGCTGGAGAAGAAGCTCTGAGGCTTGTGGGTGTCCTACCTTCAAATTTTGGACCAAAGTTTTGTTCTCTGCCCGCCTCTGACTATGCCCAGTTGAGGGGCTGACCTCTAGGCCTTAATGTCCTTCCTGGACGCCCACCTCCATCCTAGCCTGTTTCTATGGGAGGGGTTCCCTGCACCTCAGTTCTGTGAAAGTCATGGAAGAGTGTAAATATTTATGATTTTATACCTGTGGGGCTGAGGCGGTGCAGCATTTTTTATGGTGACAGATGTATATTTTGGTAACGACTACAGGCTCAGTATTGTCCTGGGGCCAGCCCTGGCCACATCTACCCCAGCCCAGATGGTGTATTGGGGGGAGGGGGACTTTCCATTAAAGCAGTTTTATAACCTTTGCCTTCCCTGAGCCCTTCATTCTGAGCTGTAGGCCAGGCTGGGCCTGGAGTCAATAAACAACTGTGTCTTGCACTCTGCCTGTCATTGGGCAATAGGGCTGGTGGTGGACGGCTTTGCATACATGTGGTGCCATGTATGGTGGGGTGCAGGGTGCAGTAGCGGCGCAATCCACTTGAGCTAACCTGAAATAAAGTGGACAAGGACCATCCAGACCACATAACGGTTACCATGAACCTTTATTGGTGGGGCTGTAGTGACCCCCAGCCTGCCTTCTGCCCATCACAGCTTTGCCAGGCTTAGTCCTGGTACCTCCTGGCCTGCATCCTTCTGTAGTAGCTTTCTGCCTCTGCCTCCACTTCTCTCTCCCCCAGCGCCCCCACCTGGCGTCTCAGGGTGGATTCCCTGCTGCCTGCACCCAGGGCCCCTTCACTTGCACCTGGTGGGGGCAGACCCTCCCCAGTGGCCAGGTTGACGGTGGCCACAGCCCCAAACCGGGGTTCCTCCTGGTCCACATCACTGACTGGAGACCCTGGGCCAATTCCAGGCTGTTTGCAGCTGCTTCTGAACCCACGCGCCAGGTCCCCCAGCTCATAGCCACCTTCCCCCTCCACCACTTTGGCCTTCCACTCCCAGGGTGTGCTGCCCGCAGACAGGTGCACCACCGGGTGGTGGGGTGCATGTGCATCAATTGTGACGATGCTGGCAGAGTCCCGGTCTGATGGGGACCTGTACTGGGAAGAGTCGGAGCTGGCACTGGAGGAGGAAGCTGTCTCAGCCTTGGGGCCCCCTGCTGCCTTGGACATGGCAATGACCTGTAGTAGCCTCGGTGGGTTGGCCACCCGTGGCTGTGGTGGAGCCACAGCCACTGGGCCCCCACCCTTCTCCACCATTGACAGCCACTTGGCCCGCACTGATGCACTGCTCTTGGGTGACAGGCCAGCTCCAGCCTGAACTACTTCCTCAGGGATGTGGATGAGGGGCTGGGGCCCAGGCCTTGGAGGCAGGATGACTCGGGGCCCGAGCCCTGGCCGAGCCTGGACAGTGGGGTAGAGCGAGGGTGGAACAGGCCCTTCCTCCTCCTCCTCTTCCTCTTCTTCCTCCTCTTCCTCCTCCTCCTCTTCCTCTTCTTCCTCTGCCACCTGCTCTGCTGGGGCCCGCAGATGCACAGGGCTAGCCTCATCAGGCAGCCCCAGGCCACGACCCTCCAGAGACTTTTGCTTCCACTCACTGATCAGCTGCCTGGAGCGCGAGGCATCAAGGGGCACGTGGATAGTCATGTGTCGCCGGGAAGGGTCATCCAGCGAGGGCGTGCTGACCCGGGGCAGTGTGTTGCTGAAGGTGACCATGCCCTCTTTGCCCATGGGGCTGCGTGGGGCCAGCAGGTCTACATCCACGCTGGCTCGCTTCAGGCTGCCAAGAGATGTCTTCTCTCTAGCCACAGGCCGAGGCACACCCTCTAACCTCCCCGGAGGGCCCAGCTCATCTGTGCTGACAGACTTATTCTGCTGATACATGGACTCATGGCCCCGCTGTGTCAGCACTCGAAGGGCGTCCTTGGCAGGAGCTGGGGTGGGCACCTTTTCTGCAGGTGGCGCCTGGAAGTTGCCCACCGCGTGGCAGGCCTAGGGATAATAAGGGCTAGCATGAGGCTGTTATCCAGCAGGAGAGAGTGCCTGCAGGCCACAGGGAGGCGCCAGCACCCTCTGGCTGATGGGACTACGCAGAAGCAGTGACAGGATTCTCCTTCCCTCAGACCCCTTGGATATTCTTGCCGCTCAGCCTCCCTGCTCCCTGCCACCATTAGTGGCCAGCCTCCTCCCTCAGACCTCTTAGCCACCAACCACCCTCACCAGGTAGGCAGCAATGCCAGCACCAATAAGGAAGCCGGCGTAGACGTCCACAGGGTGACTGCGGTACTGGGTGATCTGTGTGAGGCCACAGACGCCAGCGGCGATGGCGAAGGCGAACACAAGGATGGGTTTCAGCAGCTTTGTGGCGTCCGAGATAACGGAGTTGAAGTACATCTGGCCAACAGGTGGGCAGGGTCAGGTTTTAGCTACTGCACACAGGCGGACACGAGGTGCAGCACCGGGGGTTATCACTCACCGAAACGTAGACAGCAGCGAAGGCGGACAGAGTGGCGTGCTGGGATGGGAAGGTCTTCCTACAATAGGCACCCACCCTGTCAGGCCTACTGGTCTGGGGACAGTCGTTCCAGACCTGAGTCTCCCCAACCAAAGTCCACTAGAGTAGGGGTTTGGGGTAATCCCAGTGCAGGGCTGGGGAGGTCCAGCTCACCGTGCTGACAGGATGGCATGAGTATCATGGCCAGAGCAGATGTCCTGTGTGATGTAAGGGTTCGCCTCACAGGAAGTGCCCAGCAGGGTGTAATTGGGTTTGCAGACGGTTAGGAAGAAAGGTGTGTGGTAGCCGGTGGCCAGCTGGATGACATCTGTCACCAGAGCCGTGGCACACAGGCCAAACACGTGTACACCTGAGGACGAGAGGGCCAGGCCAGGGGAAGGGAGCAGGGGGGAGAGGTGTTCCCCCCACAAGCCTGTCTGCACCATGACCCCCCTCCCATGAATGGGCTTCAAGGCAGGATCAGGGAGCCCTACAGCCACTCACCCACAAAGCGCACTGTGCGCCGGAGGAAGGAGTTGAAGTTGCAGCCACCAGCATTGATGCTGCCCTCTACACCCCCTGGACCTCGGCCCCAGAGCCTGGACTGCAGACAGTAGACCATGCCCTCGCCGACCATGATCTGCACCCCCAGGGAAAGGCGAGTCAGGCAAGGTCACAAAGCGGAACAAAAGCACCCAGGGCCCCGGCACAGGTTACTCACGGAGGCCGCGGGTGCAGCAAAGGCCAGGCTCAGCAACATGAGCAGTGGAATCAGTTCTTCGTTTGTCTCCACGTAGGGCATGGACAGGGAGCGGTCGTGGCACTGAAAGCCCACCTTAGCCGGCTGGAACAGGTCAGTCAGCTCCAGGAAGTACAGAGACACAACAGAGGAAGCCACGATGGGTAGCTGGGGGTCAGACAGTAGCCTGGGTCACTGGCCATGCCACCACAGGCTTAGCACAGCCCACAGATGCACACAATTTCAGCAGCCTAGCTACCATCGCCAGGAAATGGCCCTGTCACACAAAGGCTTCCTCAACACCTACGTCCCCCTGGTGGATGAAGCGGACACTTACAGGTTTCTTTGGGGAGTCAGTTGTGTTGCATGTTGCAGGGCAAACATGTAAAGAAACATTTTCTTGAAATGGACACAGGTTAGTAAACAGTTTTACCGAGGCTCTGAGGTGCCCTTGAGGCAGGCGGCAGCTGGGCAGAGCGGGCGCGTTGATTGATTAAGGGAGGAGGGCAGCGATGGCCTTTGCACTTCTCCCTCCAGAGTGGCCCCTCCATCCCCCCACACTCCACACACCCTGTTTGCCCCTGAGCCTGGGGAACTTGCAGCTTAAAGCCAGCCACCCCCACTGCAGCATGTACCCCAGCAACAAGAAGAAAGAAAAAGCTGTGGAGAGGGGTTGGGGATTTAGCTCAGTGGTAGAGCGCTTGCCAAGCAAGCGCAAGGCCCTGGGTTCGGTCCCCAGCTCCGAAAAAAAGAAGAAAAAAAAAAAGCTGTGGAGAGAGGAGAGAGAACGTTTGCTGAAGACGACCTTAGAAGAGAGACGGGAAGAATACATAAGGGGTTATGTTTCTCTGAGCACCATTCAGTCGTGGAAGGAAGAGATGAAAAGCAAAGGCCAACGTGATGGATACATCCCTAATGGCGGAGAAATCACGGGAGAAAGAACCTGCGGACCCGTGCCTGAGACAGGCAGTAATGCAAGGGAAATCTTACAGCTTGGGCAATAGGAAAAGAGGCCCTTTATCTGGTCTTGTTTTCCAGTCCATTTTGAATCAAGAAAGACTCATTGAAGACTCCTTGAGAAGAGGCCACTTTGAAGAAGACACACATAGTAAAAAAGGGTGGGCAAGAGTGTGAACTTCCTGAAGGCGGACAGACCGGAAGGGTGGGAGACGCGTGCCGTTGTGTTGCACGTCTAACACTGACCTTCCTGGAGTCGACGCTGAGAACGGAGAAGGTATTTTAAATTTTATGCTGCTTAGGCTTAATTATGATTTTTTTTGTCAATAAATAACTTTTCAAAAAAAGAAAAAAACGGTTTTACTAAGAAGACTCGTAAGGAACGTTTCACTAAAACAGATACAGGTAAAAGGATGTTTTACTAAAACAAACACATAAAAGGACACATGAGAAAGGACTCTTCCCTAACGACACACATATGTTGATCTACCTTACATGTGTTGCTGAGCTGCGTTTCTCAAGACTCCAGAGGAAACACACTAAAAGCCTAGAATGGTGTCCTGATATGTCTTTTTGTCACTTCCTCGGACTGGGGCCAAAGGACAAAGTGATGTCAGCTGTTACAGAGTCACATAGAGTTTTGCTAAGGAGGACTCACATAATAAGACAAGACACTTGGTGAGACAAGTCATGTAGAAGACGTGGAATGTTTGGAGACCGTGTAGATATGACGCAGCAGACAAGGGGTCACCGACGGAGCTAACTCCACAACCCTTCTCGGTCTCACATCTTCACTAATCTTCGTCTTTACCAATCTACCAATCTCTACTTGGTTTTGGGGTTTGTTTTTTTTTTTTTAATATTTATTCTATGTGTATGAGCACACTGTCGCTGTCCTCAGACACACCAGAAGAGGGCATTGGATCCCATTACAGATGGCTGTGAGCCACCATGTGGGTGCTGGGAATTGAACTCATGACCTCTGGAAGAGCAGTCAGTGCTCTTAACCACTGAGCCATCCCTCCAGCCCTAATCTCCACTTTGTTAAAAGAGACACAACAAAGAACTTATCCTGGTGTCCCTACTAGACCTGGTCCCTCCTACTGACTCATGTCACTTTGATTAAGGCCTGACTATTCCCACTATCTTGACACTACTGAACAAGACTAATATATCTAGAAAATGTTTACAAGTAGATCAGCTGTTGCTCCTGACCTATAAACTAAACTCCTTATTTCCTGACAACACAGATACGATTTATTCCAAAAACCCATTTCCAAACAGGTCTACCTCGCCTAAATCATAATAATCTTTCTTCTCCACTACCTCTAGTAGGTGATAAACTAAAAAAGAGCGTAAAACGTTTAAAAAACATTTAAAGAACCATTCTTAAAATTGAGATAAAACCAGGCTGGAGGGTTGGGGATTTAGCTCAGTGGTAGAGCGCTTGCCTAGGAAGCGCAAGGCCCTGGGTTCAGTCCCCAGCTCCGGAAAAAAGAACCAAAAAAAAAAAAAAACCAGGCTGGAGAAATGGCTCAGTGGTTAAGAGCACTGGCTGCTGGGGATGGGGAATTAGCTCAGTGGTAGAGCACTTGCCTAGCAAGCGTAAGGCCCTGAGTTCGGTCCTCAGCCCCAGGGGGTGGGGAGGGAAGAGCACTGGTAGCTCTTCCAGAGGTCCTGAGTTCAAATCCCAGCAACCACATGGAGATCTGATGCCCTCTTCTGGTGTATCTGAAGACAGCTACAGTGTATTTATACTGTATACTGTAAATAGGTATCTTAAAAAAAAATTTAAAACCATACACCCATCAATCTGTCCACCCATTTATCTACCTACCCTTCTACCATTTATCTATCCACTATCCACTCATCCACCTATCTATCCATCCACCCATCAATCATTCACTTGCCCATGCACTCACCAATTCAATGTCCATCCACTCATCCATCTTCTATCTGCCCCTCTATCCATCCATCCACCATACATGCACACATCACATACTTTCCATCCCTACATCTCTGTTCAGCCTCCCCAGGTTTCTGCTCATAGCCCCACCCCCTTACGGAGCTGTGCCTTAGTACTGCTGGCCAGCCCTCCTTAGAGCAGCTTCCCTCGTGGCATTTCCGTGTTCCTTTCTCATCATCCATCCACTATACAGCTACAAATGGCACCCCGAATGTGGCCGGTGTGGAAGCCCCTCACTCATGCCTGAGTCCTGTCTATCCTGCAGGTATGTGTCCCCACTGCTCCAAGGGACGATGCCAGCATCACTGCTCCCTTCCAAAGGATAGGGAGCCATGACTCCTGGAAGCAGAGACATTGGGGCCAGGCAGGCCACTGGCTGTCACTGAAGACACCTCGAAAAGGGGCCCAAGGGAGCTGTGTTAACGGCAAGGGCACATCCAACTTACTATACATTTCATCTCCAGCTGGCCTCAGACTCACTGAGCCACTGAGGATAACTCTGGACCGAGGACCCCAATGGATCCTCCTCTATCCACCTCTTGGAGGTGGCAGATATGTATGGTCACCATCAGCTTAAGCCGTATTTATTAACCTCCTACTGTGCACAAGGTCCAAGTTGGGGTGACCACAGCTGCCTGGGGTCTGCCGTGTGCCCCTAGGGAAGGAATAACAGTTGCTTTGTGGTATGTGTTGGCACATAGCTGTAATCTCAACACGGGAGGCAGAGGCATGTGGATCTCTGTGAATTAGAGGCCACAGGTTCCAGGCCAGCCAGGGCTACAGAGTGAGACCCTTTATCCAAAAAATTTTTAAAAAGATCTTTTTTTTTTTTTCCAAATTGTCTTGACTCCAAGGTGAGAGTTATTCCAGGAAACAGAAATTGACGGGGTTGGGGATTTAGCTCAGTGGTAGAGCGCTTGTCTAGCATGCGCAAGGCCCTGAGTTCGGTCCCCAGTTTCGAAAAAAAAAGAAAGAAAAGAAAAGAAAGAAAGAAAGAAAAAAAAGGGCTGGAGAGATGGCTCAGCGGTTAAGAACACAGACTGCTCTTCCAGAGGTCCTGAGTTCAATTCCCAGCAACCACATGGTGGCTCACAACCATCTGTAATGAAACCTGATGCCCTCTTCTGGTGTGTCTGAAGCTACAATGTACTCACATACATAAAATAAATAAATATATCTTTTTAAAAAAAGAGTTCTCTCTCTCTCTAATCTCTCTCTCCAATAATTTATTTTTATTTTATGTGCTTTCGTCTGCATTATGTTCACAGAATTATAGACAGTTGTGAGCTGCCACGTGGTTGCTGGGAACTGAACCTGGGTCCTCTGGAAGAGCAGTCCGTGCTCTTAAGGCTGAGCTATCTCTCCAGCCCCACTGCCTGCTTTTCCAGAGGAACTGGGTATGTTGATTCCCAGTACCCTCAGGGCACCTCACAACCTTCTGTAACTCTAGTTCCTGGGGCTCCAATGTCCTCTTCTGACCTCCACAGGTTCCTGCACGCATGTGGTGTTCATGGCTAACAGCCTAAACATGAAAAAGGATTAAGTAGCCAGGACCGGGCAGTGGTGGTGTATCCCTTTCATTCCAGCGTTTGTCCCCCAGGACTATGTGCTGAGCCCCTGTTTCAGTCAGCGAATAACTCTCACTGGGGCTCTGTGGTAAAATGCTAGTTCAGCATGCAGAAACGTCAGCCCCAAGGAGGAAGAAGCAGGAGGATGGGGAGTTCAGGATGAGCTTTAGCTACAAAAAGAATTTGAAGGGGCTGGAGATAAGATGGCTCAGTGGTTAGGAGCACTGACTGCTCCTCCAGAGGTCCTGAGTTCAAATCCCAGCACCCACAGGGTGGCTCACAACCATCTGTAATGGAATCCGATGCCCTCTTCTGGTGTGTCTGGAGACAGCGACAGTGTACTCATACACATAAAGTAAATAAATCTTAAAAAATAAATAAAAAGAATTTGTGGCCAGCCTAGGTCCCTGCAGTTGTGGCGATCCATTATAATGCTGCCAACCTCATGTGTCGGAACCATGTGTGTCGGAATGTTCCGTTGGACACTTGTCTTTCTGTGTTCAGCAAGCTACTCCAAGAGATCCATCTGCCTTTGGCTCCTGAGTGCTGGGATCAAAGGCGTGCGCCATCACTGCCTGGGTCAATTACTACTCATCTTTACTTGTGCGTATGTGCACGCATGCGTGTGTGTGTGTGTGTGTGTGTGTGTGTGTGTGTGTGTGTGTGTGTGTGTGTGTGCATGGAGAACGGAGGACAATGGTGGGAATCTATCTTTCCATTGTGCCAGGGGGTCCCAGGGAGCGAAGGTTTGTCTGCAGGAGCCTTTGCCAGAGCTGTCTTGTCAGCTCCTAAACGCCCTTCTCCATGTAAGAGTTTCCATTTATAGGCATCTGTTGGAGCCTCGATCCCAACAGAAGGGAACTAGCATCTGTACCGAAAATAAAGCAACAGCCGTGTGAAGAAGCCTTAGGTCCGCACTCTGGTTAAGATCTGCTGCTCACACAGGGTGCCAGGCGCCAGTGTGGGCAAACAGAGCGGGACGCGTGAAATGCTGCACTTCCCTCCGCCTGGAGTGGTGGCAGCACATGCCTGTCATCCCAGTACTTGAGAGGCTGAGGCAGGAGAATGGCTCTGACTTCTAGATCAGCCCAAGTTGCTTAAGGAGAATCAGTCTCAGAAGAGACAAAACAGGGCTGGAGAGGTGGCTCGGTGCGTAAGAACACTGGCTGTTACTGTTGGCAGGGAATCAGTGCTCGCACAGCAGCTCGCAACTCTCTGTGACGCCAGTTCCAGGGGATATGGCACCTCACACAGACATTTGTGCACCGAGATTAAGATAAAATACACAGAGCAATAAAAGACGCTGGTGATGCACACATTTAAACCCAGCACCTGGGAGGCAGATCTGAGATGGGTGGACCTCTGTGAGTTCAAGGCCAGCCTGGTCTACAGAGCAAGTTCCAGGACAGCCAGGGCTACACAGAGAAACCTTGTCTTGAAAACAAACAAGGGCTGGAGAGAGATGGTTCAGAGGTTTAGAGCACTGACTGCTCCTCCAGAGGTCCTGAGTTCAATTCCTGGCAACTACATGGTGGCTTGCAACCATCTGTAATGGGATCTGATGCCCTCTTCTGCTGTGTCTGAAGACACATATAATACTCACATATAATAAATAAATAAATAATAAATAAATCTTTGAAAAAAGAAAACAAACAAAAAACCAAAGAACAACAACCCAACCAAAAAGAAATTGAGAAAGGAGAAACATTAGTCTCCCCCCAGTGACTCTCCTAGGGCTCCTTAGCCTGCTCTTCCCCCTGGGGAACGACACAGGCTGGTCCAGGGGCTTTTCTCAGGGGCAGGTCTGTGTGATAACCTATAGTGTCTTGGTGTAGAGGATGGAGTGCTATACCGCAGGGAAAAGGGCCAGGGCATCTTGCGTGCATTGCCAAGTCAAGTCCTCATTGGATAAAAAATCCTTGTCTCGGGCTGGCAAGATGGCTGAGGTGTTAGGTGCTGCCTGCTAAGAAGAACGCTTTGATCAAAATCACTGAAGGGGGGGGGGGTGTTTGGGGATTTAGCTCAGTGGTAGAGCGCTTGCCTAGGAAGCGCAAGGCCCTGGGTTTGGTCCCCAGCTCCGGAAAAAAGAACCAAAAAAAAAAAAAAAAAATCACTGAACGCACATGGTAGAAGGGAAGAACTAACTCCTCAAAGTGATCTCTGACCTCCACAACTGAGCTATGGCAAGAATGTGTGCGTGCACACACACATACATGAGCGCACACACATACATGAGCACACACACATACATGAACACACACATACATGAGCGCACACACATACATGAGCACACACACATACATGAGCACACACATACATGAGCGCACACACACATACACGAGCACACACATCTATATGCTCTTGCACACACATTAAATAAAATTTTTAAAACCTTAAAAAAAAATAAGAGGAAAACTTCCTCGGCGGTGAGAATGCTTGGTCTGCATGTGCCCATTCAAAGCCTCGGCACCACAAAGCAAGGTGAGCATAGTTGGGTGCACAGGAACTCGGGTATTGCAGGGCGAGGACACGCAGACGCTATCGAGCTCTTAGCCCAGTGGGAAAGCAATTGAGGAAGACACCCGACATCTACCCTACGTTCTGGTTCAACATACATATCAGTTGGGGGGAGCTTCTAAGCACTGACACCCAAGTTCAAAAGGGATTTTAGCCCTGTGTGGTGGGCTGTGCATGTCCCAGCATCCCAAAACCTGGGAGGCAGAGATGGGAGGGCTGCGAGACCCTGACCTGGGATACATCTCAAACTGGAATCCAGTCTAGGCTACAGAGTGAAACCCCAGATTGGGGGTTCTGGACCTGGCTCAGCGGTAGAGCTCCAACGTAGAACCCCCCCCAAGAAAGGTTCTGGGGGCGTGGTCAGGGGAGAGCCCCTGCCTAAAATCTCCCAGTGAGGAACTGGGGGCTCGGCCAGGGTGGAGTCCCGCCCAGAATCTACCAGTAAAGGGAGGAGGCATGGTCAAGGTGGAGGCCTAGAATTCCTCAGTGGGCGTGGTCAGGGGTAGAGCCCAGGTCTGATAAGGTCCAGGCCCTGGATTCTGTAGCCAGCACTAAACACATTAATGAAAATAATTTTTAGTGATTGAGAAAAAAAATAGCTGTAAAGCAATTTCTGGAAGGATTTCAAAGGAGAGATTTCAAGAGTGACAGTGGGCCTGAGGGGCTGGACAGAGCCTTGGAGTGGGCTATTGTCACACACTTCAATGCCATCTTCGGACATATGCATTCTCCCTAATGCTCTGTAGCTCCCACCTGACCCGGGGCTTGTGGGACTCGGCCTGGCTTGCAGCTTCTGTCATTCAAAGGAAAATGCAACCCTCCACACTTAGTATGCACCGAGTGAATGCATTTATTGTTTTCTATTTTTAGATGCACTCAGTTCTCCACCACAGCTGGCTAGATTCGCCAAGTGGTTGAGGAGCTCTGCTGGAGATCGGGCGGGGGGCACACAGCCACGCCATTAGAAGAGAGTGCTTGAATTTAGACGCACCTAAGGTACTGTATAGGCAGGTACCCAGTACCCACCCTCACTAGATGGGGCTTGTTCGCCACTAATGCCCCAATTTCCAGCCCCTCCAGTTGAGCTTCTCACCCCTGTCCTTAAAAGAACACCCAGCATCCTAGCATTCTCCCACCCCCACCACGGTCTGTTCCCAGTCTAAAGGACCCATCTGAGGCTTTGCAACTCCTACTCGACCTGTAGAACCCTGCGCCTTGTACCCAGCCTCATCCCCATCCCAGCTCCAGGTGGTCTGGTTCCGCGGTGCGGGTTCCTGTCCCTGCAGCGTGGAAGGGACGGTTTTGGAAGCTCCCTGCCACGAAGATCTTTCTCTGCGACCCCCCACTCACCTCCACGAAATAAAAGCAAGGTAGGAGCGTCATGCTGTCCTTCGGCGTTTTATTCTTCTCCTTCTTAGCAATCATGGTGACGCTGGCGCTGTAGGCCGAGGTTGCAGGGGGACAAAGGCAGGCTGGAGACTAGTTGGTGCGCAGATGGAGTCTCCAGGTGGGGAGATAAGGGCTAGCCCTGGCTCCTGGTCAGAAGGCTCGGGGAAACTGAGGCTGGAGCAGAAGGGGGAAACTTGGGGAAGGGAGGTGCGGGAGCCCCCGCGCGCGCACGCGGCTCGCTCACCTGGCGGGAGCAGGGAGGGCGGAGTCCGTTGCAGAGAGAGGACACAAAGCCAGGGTCCCCGCGTGGGAGGGACGCGAGGCCCAGGCGCGGTGCGCGGCGCGCGGACTCTTTGTCTGCGCGCTCTGCAGACCGCTCGGCCCCGCCCCAACCCCGCCCCCGGCTCCGGCGCCTCCGCCTCCCACTCTGCGGGTCCCAGGGTCTCGGCCCTGCGCGGGGATCGCAATCCGGGTCCCTTCCCGGCCCGTTGCGCGCGCCTTCTGTGCGCCCTGCGCGAGCACGGTTGGTCCCGGGGACCTGGGAGATCGCGGCGGAGTCTGGGGAAGGCGAGATCCCGCGGCCCGCGCCCCCAGTTGCCTCCCCGCGTCTCACGGTCGCCGATTCCTCGGTCCCCACGTCTTCCGTGCCTGCGGCTCGCTGGAGTCCGTTTCCATGGTGAGGTCCCTGGGCGCCTGAGCGAAAGGAGACAAAGACACAAGGGTGGAGGGGCTGTCCTCCACCTCCTCTCCCCCTCGTCCAGGTCCCACCTCTCCTCTGTCCAACCACCAAGCCCGCCTCACCCTACTGACCCTGGGCAGATGGTGCCTTGAGGATAAAAGAGTGTGATGTGCACTTATGTAGCGCTTGCTGTTTGCAAGGGTTACCCCTCTCCAGAGGCAGCCCTGTAAATGTAGCCACTGGTTGACCCCACCTCATCCTAGATGGGACAAACTGAGGCCCTAAGACGTTAGATCGGTATAGTCACTATCTGCTGAGCGCCTACTGTATACTAGACCCTTAACCAACACTTGTGACCCACTGGGAAGTGGGACTTAAGCTGACAGACCCTCGAACTCTCTCTGTTTGAAGCGGAGTGTAGTGGTACACAACTGACATCTCAGTATTCAAGACGCTGAGTCTGGGGGATTGCTATAAGTTCCAGCCCAGCCTGGCCTACACAGTGAGACTCTGTCTTGAAATAATTAAAAGGAAGGTGGTGGGAGGCTAGAGAGATGGCACAGTCAGTAAAGGACTTGTGCTGCAGACACGAGGACCTGAATTCAAATCCTTAGCATCCACATAAACAGCCAGCCATAGTGTCCTATCCTAACCTGGGTGTAGGAGGAGGGCTCTCCAGCCACCATCTCACCTAAGCAGCAAGCACCAAGCCGGAGAAAGACCCTGTCCCCAAAACTTAAGGTAGAGCTAGGGCTGGCAGCCACTTGTGAGATAGGTCAGCCTACACAGTGAGACCCTCTTTCAAAAAAACAAAACAAGTGTACATTTGAAAGGATACATGAGGGCTGGAGAGATGGCTCAGTGGTTAGAGCACTGACTGCTCTTCCAGAGTCCTGAGTTCAAATCCCAGCAACCACATGGTGGCTCACAACCATCTGTAATGAGATCTGATGCCCTCTTCTGGTGTGTCTGAAGACAGTGACAGCGTGCTTACAATAATTTTTTTTTTTTTTTGGTTCTTTTTTTCGGAGCTGGGGACTGAACCCAGGGCCTTGTGCTTCCTAGGTAAGCGCTCTACCACTGAGCTAAATCCCCAGCCCCACAATAATTTTTTTGAAAAAGGATACATGAGCATGCAGGCCACACATAAAAACACAAGAAAAGGGAAAATAGGCACAAGGTGCCATTTGAATGGGCATAGAGGGCTGCACTGTGAGTGGCTCCATGAACCCACAAAAACAGAAATGTTTGGGGTGATAGTCCAAGTCTATGCTGTCTATTCCAGCATTCCAGGAGATGAGGCAGGATTGCTCTGAGTGCCAAGCTAGCCTGGGCTGCATAGTTTCAGCCTAGCCTAGGCTACAAAGTGGACATAGGACAGCCAGAGGCCACCAATGCTACATAGTGAGTCTCTGTCTGGAAAAATAGATAAATAGATAAATACATAGATAAGGAATAAAGAATGTCCCAGGCGAATAGAGAGATGGCTTAGTGGGGTTAGAGCTATGGCTGCTCTTACAGAGCACTCAGGCTCAATTCCCGGCCCTCACATGGGTCTGGCTACACCATCTGTAACTCCGGCTGTAACGTATCAGACGCCCTCTTTCGTTCACAGCGTGCATCAGGCACACAGGACGTACAAGACACACTGGCAGGCGAAAGACTTACACATATGAAATAAAATTAATAAATCTAGGAAGAAGTGATTTTTAATGTTTCAGACTAGGTAGTGTAGCACAAACCTGTTATACCAGCTCAGGAAGCTGAGGCAGAAGGATTGCTGTGAACTGCAAGCCAGCCTGGACTGCAGAGTAAGACACTGCCTCAGAAGAACAACGATGGCAGATAGAGTAGGTCACCCGCCATCCTGTCCCTCAGGAAGCAGAGGCCAGAGGATTAGAAGTTCGGGGTAATCTTTGTCTACGTAGAGAGTTCTGGTGACAGTCGGAACGACAGAAAAACATGCACAGATGCCAGGCGCTGGTAGCACTGCCTTTAGTCCCAGCACTCAGGACCCAGAGGCAAGCAGATCTCTGGGTTTGAGGCCAGCCTGGTCTACAAAGTGAGTTCCATGAGTTTCAGGCCAGCCTGGGCTACACAAGGAGACCCCGTCTCCCTGTCTCAAAAAATTAACAAATGACAGAGAAGACGGTCTCTCAGAGAAGAAATGGCAGACACAGTCTCAAGGAAAGGGGTGGACCAGTTCCCTGGGGAGCAGCTCTTGGTCACAGGGCCCACCCAGGTAAGAACCACTTCAGCCATGACACTGTCTCAGCTTCATGGGACACAGAAACGTGGGGCAAGGCCCAGCCCTCAGTCTCCCCTGTCAATAGAGGGGAAGCTTGTGTTAACCCCTGGGAATTCTAGTGTTGAAAGAAAGCTCCTAAC
Organism: Rattus norvegicus; assembly: GCF_021556685.1. Taxonomy (NCBI): domain Eukaryota; kingdom Metazoa; phylum Chordata; class Mammalia; order Rodentia; family Muridae; genus Rattus; species Rattus norvegicus. Next base: position 15,096,956 of record NC_141540.1, on the reverse strand, counting down.
TGGTGGTCCTGGGGAGAAGGAGGACACTGTGGCCTGCAGGGGACAAGTAGGGGGTGGAGCACTTTGGGTCTTCCAGGGCAGGATCTCCATGTGGAGTTGGGGAAAGTGGACTCTTGCAGACGCAGGGCCTAGCTGAGGAGTCTAGGTATCAGTAGGGCACTGAAGAACCATGGGTAGGCTCAGAGTAAGGGCAGGAGGCTGAGTGCGATCTCTTGACACTCTTTGTTGTAATTCTGGAAGCCAAAAGGCTGAAACAGAATGGTCAACATTTGAAGTCCTAATCCCAGCACTCGGGAGGCAGGGGCAGGCAGATTTCTGAGGTCGAGGCCAGCCTGATCTACAGACTATGTTCCAAGACATCCAGGGCTATACAGAGAAACCCTGTCTCAAAAAGCCAAAACGAACAAACAACACCCTCCCCCAAACTTAAGTTATCCTCAGCTCCATAGGGAGTTTGAGGCCAACCCGAGCTACATTCGACTTTGTCTCAAAGTGGTCAGAAGAATAAATAGGTCTCAGAGGTTCACTTAGCCCTGACCAGGACATAACCCACATCATGATTCCTGAGCCTGGCCTGAGACAGAAGCAGATACAGACGTCGGTGCGTTCTCCTTAAGAGCAGGGAAAGTTGGGGACCATGGAACCCTGAGCTCTGCTGGGTTCTGGGTCTGAGGGTCCTGATCTCAAGCAGGAAAGGGCCTGAGATGAGGGAGGACCACCGATGGTGTGATTGCTCTGAACCAACAGTGAGTCCAGAGTCATCCAGCCGTTGCGTTGTGTAAGAAGTCGGGAACAGAGAGGCAAGTCCCGGAACCCGGTGGACCTCTGCCAGTGGGACTTTGTTTCAAAATGAAACCACATAACCTTCTCCCACCCCCTCTTTTTTTTCCCAGCCCACCAGGTCTGTGGTTTCTTTCTCTTCCCGTGGTTTATTCTTTTAACTTAATTTAATGAATTTCCTTCTTTACATATGAGCCACAGAGATGGCTCAGTGGAGAAAGGGGCTTGCTGCCAAACCTGAGGGTCTCCATTCACTCCTGGAGACTTCCATAGTGGAAGGAGACAACTGACTCTTGACAGTTATGCTCTTACCCACCATGCAGACACACATGCACACGCAGATACGTAAGTGAGTATAGGATTGAATGAATTAATTTTGTACTACTGGGGTGGGATGGAACCAGGGCCTTATGCATAATAGGCAAGCACTCAACACTTAGCTATATTCCAGTGTTCTATGGGCTTAAACAGTTTTTATTTATTTATTTATTTAGTCAATCAGTCAGTTACTTTTGAGACAGGGTCTCTCTGTGTAGTCCTGGCTGTCCTGGAACTTGCTCTGGAGAACAGGTTGGTCTTGAACTCACAAAGATCTTTCTGCCTCTGCCTCCTGAGTGCTGGGATTAAATGTGTGCGTCACCACTGCTGTGCTAGACTGTTTTTTGTTGTTGTTGTTGTTGTTGTTGTTGTTCGTTTGTTTGTTTTTAAAGATTTATTTATTCATTTATTATATATAAGTACACTGTAGCTGTCTTCAGACTCACCAGAAGAGGGCATCAGATCCCATTACAGATGGTTGTGAGCCACCATGTGGTTGCTGGGAATTGAACTCAGGACCTCTGGAAGAGCAGTCGGGTGCTCTTAACCACTGAGCCATCTCTCCAGCCCCTAGACTGTTTTTATAATAAATGAATATATTCGCTATATGGTCCCAGTGCTTGGGAAGTGGAGGCAGGAGGACTGAGGTTAGTTCTGGGGTAGTTTGGGATTTAATAAACGGGAGTGGATGGGGAGGAAGGGGGCCGGGAGACAGCTCAGTGGGTAAAGTGCAGAGGCAGAAGGAAGAGCTGGAGCTCAGTCCCCAGAACCCAGGTACACACCACAGCAGAGGCAGCCTGCCTGTATTCCCAAGCATTTGAGTAAGGAGGCCCGGGCAAAGACAGGGACACCTCTCCCCCAACAAACTAGTTGACTGGAACCTTAGAGAGAGCCCCTGCCTCAATACAAGGCGGACAGTCACCTGTGCCAACCTATGTGCCAACCTCAGACCTCTCTATGCCTGTGCAAAAATAAATGCACAAATAAATAAAGATAAAAATGTTAAATATAGAGTTGGGGATTTAGCTCAGTGGTAGAGCGCTTGCCTAGCAAGCGCAAGGCCCTGGGTTCGGTCCCCAGCTCCGGAAAAAAAAAAAAGAAGAGAATAGGAGATTATTCCAGTATAGAAGTGCATACTTATCATCTCATCGTGCAGGAGGCTGAGGCAGAAGGAACAAGAGTTCACGGTCACCCTTGGAAACATTGTGAGTTCAAGGCTAACCAGGGCTACATGCATGTAACACTGTTTAAAATGAGCACACACACACACACACACACACACACACACACACACACACGCACTCACATGCAGGTACGCACACACACCCACGCACCCATGCACTACAATATTAGAGGAGAAATAATGAACTCCCAAGGTAAAACCCAGGCGGGAAGTCAGCGATGGAGATCACAGCGCACTGTGGATCATAGCAGAGTGGGTGTTAAAGCGACTTGTCCCAAGACTGTCAGCATGTGCTGGGTGGCAGCGGGCTTCCTGTGCCTCCAGAGAGACCCCTACATCCTGCCTCACTGCAAACATTCCTGGGCCCCCAAGCTGGAAGGAGGAAGTGGGACCTACAGCCCAGCCTTCAGCCACCGTTCAACGGCTCCCCGCAGAGCTGGGTTATAAGAGGGGCCCAGCAAGCAGGAGGCCAGGAGCATGGCCATGGCTGGAATCCGCCCATCCCTCAAAGGGATGCATCCCTTCCTGCTGCTTGCCCTGGTCTTTGGTGGTGAGTGGGGGGCCTGTCTGTCGACCAGCACCCTTCCAGAATAACTGGGAAAGTCAGGGCATCCTCTGGCTAAATGCTTGGGAGGGAAAGAATGAGGAAGGGGAACCCTGGCATTGACTGGTTTCCTCTTTAAGGGGTCTTTTTCAGACGATCTCATGTAGCCCAGGCTGGCCTTAGCTCACTTTATAGCCAATCAGCTTCGAACTCCTCCCCAGGCCTCAGCTCCCCAGTGGCAAGCTCCTACCACATGCTGTGTTTCTTTGGTACGGGAGGAGGGAACCAGGACTCTGTGCCTGCTAAGCCAGGGCTCTGCGCACTGAAGCGCAGCACCAGCTCCAGCGCTTGCTGGGTTTTTACTCTATGTGTGTCACCCACAGACTCTCACTGCAGGGAGGAATCCCAGGGAACCAAGAACTACCAGACAAGCTTAATGGTGAACATCTTTAATCACAGCACTTTGGAGGCAGAGGCACGCAGATCGCTGAGTTCAAGGCCAGCCTGGACTACAGTGTGAAACACTATCTCAAAACAAAATAATAAGCATAGATCCAAGCCAGCCCCCAACTCCTCGCCCAGCACAGGTTTCTAAAGCCATAGAACAGACTGTGACTCTCATGGCCAGAACCTTCCGGCTGCGTTCCTGACATCTCCCTCCCACAGGTGCAGTCCAGGCCTCCAAGATTGTGGGTGGGCACGAGGCTCGGCCCCATTCTCGGCCTTATGTGGCATCCCTGCAGCTGAGCAGGTCCCCTGGGAGCCACTTCTGTGGTGGCACGCTGATCCACCCGAGATTCGTGCTGACAGCTGCCCACTGCCTGCAGGACATGTGAGTGCAGGGGACAGCGAGGGCATGGCAGGTCTGAAATGACAGCACAGCCCTGGCAGGATGCCTCATAGTCTCTTCCTTTTCCAACATCTCCCTCTGTACCTGCCTCAGCTACTCCCAATGTCTTCTCCAGATGACCTCAACAGTGCTTTTCTCTCACATAGAATCCACAGTGCCCCCACCCGCACTGAGGGAGCTAGGGGTATGGTTAGGGGTAAAGACACCCCATAGACTCCCCCAGTGAGGGGCTGTGGGCGTGGTCAGGGTGGAACCCCACTTAGAATCCCCCAGTGAGGGGCTGAGGACATGGTCAGGGTGGAGCCCCTGCCTAGACTCCCCTAGTGAGGGACTGGGAGGTGGTTAGGGTGAAGCCCTGCCTAGAATCCCCCAGTGAGGGGCTGGGGCGTGGTCGGGGTGAAGCCCCGCCTAGAATCCCCCCCAGGGAGGAGTTGGAAGCGTGGTCAGGGGATAGAGTACTTGGTAACATGTTGGAGGATCAGGGTTCCATCCCTTTCCCTGCAACAAACAAAATCCCACAACTGTAACCGCAGCTCCTGGCAGCTTGTGACAGTGGTGCTGGGTGCCCACGACCTGCTGAGCTCGGAGCCTGAGCAGCAGAAGTTCACTATCACTCAGGTCTTCGAGAACAATTACAACCCCGAGGAGACCCTCAATGATGTGCTTCTCCTTCAGGTAGGTCGGGTTCCCATTCCTGCAGGAGACACTTAGAGAGCAACTACGGTGCTCCATGCTAGGACCACGGAGCCGTCATAGTGTGGAACCAGGGTCTGTCTCTCAG